>NC_092347.1:71546474-71863192 GCF_963676685.1 Mytilus edulis
TCTAAAAAAAAACCAGTGACTTGAATCGGTAACAGAAACCATTTGAGCACGTGATTATAGAGTATGAAAAGGTGTATTGACATTGAAAACAGGCTAATTGAGTGATTGGTTAACGTCTAGTGGCAAATACTTCAAGCCAGATTATTATCAATGTATATCAAGATTTACTGAATATCTTATACAATACACATAATCGCAAATAACCTTGTAACGGGCTATCATCGGTAGGATCCTTATAAATCAGGACTTTGTATGTGTGTTGCTATACTATTTAATGCAGTCATAAACTTGAAAGACTTTTAAAAATCTTTTGCAAACGTTTTGTTTGGTTTCTGTTCGTTTTTTCTTGATTACACAGACATGTTAACACAAGACAACATCGATTAGGTAAACAAAATGATTATATGAACATTTAATTACTGATTTATTGTGGTTTCATGGAAATGAGAGAAAACAAAAGACCCATTATGGAATTAGTTCAGTCTGATGTTTATAAATCTGCGTAAAAGCACTGCTTTTCAATAAAACTATGGGTGTTTAACATTTTCCTTAGGGAAAATACTCATAAGATATAAAAGAGATATCTATAAACATTATCTATCATATTCCAAAGTATGGACGTAGCACTGCATGCAAGTTTATATACGAGGTTCTCAAAATAAACATTGATGCTGCACATGCACGCACTCATTAAATTCTGAAATGTGTAGGGGACAATAAGGCCAATAATTAGTCAAATAAGTTATGCAAATTTAACAATTACGGTACCATACAGGACCTTCAAGCCCTATCAACATGAAAAAACTTAAAAGGTAGTTCAGAAAAAAAATATAAAATAAATTCGTATTTGACGAGTTTTCATGGCAACAAACATTAAATTATTTGTTTGTCGTTCTTTTTTATGTATATGAACTAGGTCGTTAGTTTATTCGTTTGAATTGTTATACATTTGTCATTTTCGAGGCCTTTTATAGCTGACTATGCGGTATGGGTTTTACTCATTGTTGAAGGCCGTACAATGGTCTAGGGTTTTTAATTTCCATGTCATTAGGTCTCTTGATAAAGAGTTGTCTCATTGACAATCATACATTTACCACATCTCCTTTTTATATTAACGGAACATGTATAGTTTATTGCTATGTATCTACTTTGGAGTTTTATTTGGATAGTTGTGGGCTAACAAAACTAATAACTAACTAAATACATGAATATGACCAAAATACGCAAATGGACGTAACTATAAAAAAAATCTCTTACATAATTGTTCTGTCCCTTTGCTGTGGACAAGGTTTTTTTTCGAATAACTTGGTGACAACCTCTGACCAACAAAAAATGTTGTAAAGATTTCAGAACATGAAAGCAATCTAGCACTTTCCCTTCATGAGGCATCGTATTAAGTAAAAGTCCCTATTCAGACCACAACTGGCTGTGTATTAATTCATTCTGCATAGTCCATCGGACGCCCCTCTCAGTCAATAGTTCTGTCGTATTTCTTTAAAATTCAGTTTGTTAAAACCAAAAGATAGTCGACAGAAAATATATATTAACTAATTGCGACCGATATGATTCCATATTGCTGATGGAGGAAAAATATAACCTGAAAAACGTATGTAAATTTGCTAAGGGGCGAAGTCAATGTACAACGATCTACAACGGCCCCATTTTCTAACTCCTTTTTCTCCGCAAGTGTATTATTTTCTGTTTGGTATTTAATTTATAATTAGGAAGTTTCGTCACATTTTTCTCAGGAACTACATTACAAGGATTTCTGAAATTTGATGTCCGGGTTTATATAGTATATAGGGTATATGGTGAGCTATGCCGTATGATGCGTTTTCAGATTCATCTTTCAACAACTTCCTGTTTATCGTCAAGTATTTCGGTGGGGGTATAATCAGTGAGCAATAGCTTACAGTTTCACTTATTCTTTTCGTTTAAATTTATTACTGGTTTACATTTAATAGCTTACATATTATTTCTGATAATTTCAAGGGTAATTACTAATTATAAAAACTAGAGGCTCTAAAGAGCCTGTGTCGCTCACCCTGGTCTATGTGAATATTAAAATAAGGACACAGATGGATTCAAGACAAAATTGTGTTTTGGTGATGGTGATGTGTTTGTAGATCATACTTTACTGAAAATTCTTGCTACTTACAATAATCTCTATCTATAATGAACTTGGCCCAGTACTTACAGTGGAAAATGTTAGTAAAAATTTACCAATTTTATGAAAATTGTTAAAAGTTGACTCATGATAAAGGGCAATAACTCCTTAGGGGTAAATTGACCATTTTGGTCATGTTGACTTATTTTTAGGTCTTACTTAGCTGAACATTATTGCTGTTTACGGTTTATCTCTATCTATAATAATATTCAAGATAATAACCAAAAACAGCAAAATGTCCTTAAAATTACCAATTCAGGGGCAGCAACCTAACAACAGGTTGTCCGATTCATCTGAAAATTTCAGGGCAGATAGATCTTGACCTGATAAACAATTTTACCTATGTCAGATTTGCTCTAAATGCTTAGGTTTTTGATATATAAGCCAAAAACTGCATTTTACCCCTATGTTCTATGTTTAGCCATGGCAGCCATCTTGGTTGGTTGGCCGGGTCACCGGACACATTTTTTCAACTAGATACCCCAATGATGATTGTGGCCAAGTTTGGTGCAATTTCACCCAATGGTTTCAGAGGAGAAGATTTTTGTAAAAGTTAACGACGACGGACGCCAAGTGATGAGAAAAACTCACTTGGCCCGTTGGGCCAGGTGAGCTAAAAAGAAGATGTGGTATGATTGCAAATGAGACAACTCTCCACAAACTAACAAATATAGTTAACCGTACGGCCTTCAACAATGAGCAAAGCCCGTACTACATAGTCAGCTATAAAAGGCCCCGAAATGACAATGTAAAAAAAAAACATTTTTAAGCAAAGTGTAAACGTGACATTGCTAAATTGTGTATTATTATTCCAGGTTTTTTGTTCCGGTTTGACTTTAAAATTGTTTATTCGATTGAGTTTATTGTTTTGTTTAAAGCAAACCAGTATGCATAAATTGCATATTAATATTGATGCATTCAAAACGATTCAAAGGCTCATTTCACTTATATAATGAGAACACATACATGGGTAATCAATGCTTCTTTCATTGTTTGATCATGCATTAGCATGCATTATTTGATTAAATAACATAACTATTTCCATGTTTCATTACCTGAAATAAAATCAAACATGTATAAAGAATAAATTTTAACGTCCTCGTGGGGAAACCAGTTTTATGCTATGGAGTGATTGTTTGGTTTTCAGATTTATCATCCTTGAATGCATAGAATTTTGCAATAGTAAACATGTAAATAGGAAACTGTTTGATTAATCAAATTTGCTTTTTAGTAATATTTTTTGTTCATAAAAGGAATCAATTTCATATTTTGGCCTTCTTCCTGAATAAAAAAAAAGTATTAATCGATTTTGAAAATCTTTAGAGTTTTATTACCAAATACTGACTAAGTATTAGCATGATTTTGACCTCAAACCTACATTTTACATGTATGTTTGTCAAGGAGCAAAACATCCAATCACGATACCATATACATTGTACCAGAGATTAAGTAATTTTTTTCTCTATCCGAGATTAACCATCCTTACCTCTATGTACAAAGCATTTGTGTGTGTAAAGAAATAACCTTGAAATCTTAATTTCATTCGTTCAAACTGCTATTGATTCAAAAAGCTACCTTCAGATGGCTCAACCGGTTCGAGATAGTAAACAGACATTAGATATTTTGGTAATTTTGCCAATTTTTTGTTGTTGAAATTTTACAACATTTTAAAAAAAATTATTTGACAAAATTTTAATACACTGTGATGGGGTGTTATTTACACCCGATTAATTAACCAAGTAAGATTGCAAGCTTCTTTCTGCATACGAAATAGTATTCATAACTTCAGGGATAAACGAATAATTATTCGGAAAGTCCAGGTAACTGAAAAATTAGCACAGATCATTTCATGAAAATGACGCGTTCGGTCATTATTTAAACAAATATATTGGGTTTTTTAAACTCTATAAATACACGTATCGATATATCAGTTTTAAAGCATATTAACTTCTGGTAAACATTGTCAAGAATGATAATTGTTCGAGGGGAAATTCCTTTTTGAAAACATTGTATCGTCAATGTGTTACCGATAATCCAGAAATCTGAAGCTGAAAACAAACAGTAATGTTCTAATTCAGGACCCTGCTTAGTGGTTGTTGTTTGTTGCTGTGGTTCATAAGTGTGTTTCTTGTTGCTCGTTTTTTATATAGGGTAGACCATTGGTTTTCATGTTTGAAATGTTTTACGCTAGTCATTATGCAGCCCTTTATTGCTTTTGTTCGACGGGAGGCCGCTCATTATTTAAACAAATATATTGGTTTTTAAAACTCTATAAATACACGTATCAATTTATCAGTTTTAAAGCATATTAACTTCTTGTAAACATTGTCAAGAATGATAATTGTTCGAGGGGAAATTCCTTTTTGAAAACATTGTATCGTCAAGTTGTTACCGATAATCCAGAAATCTGAAGCTGAAAACAAGCAGTAATGTTCTAATTCAGGACCCTGTTCAGTGGTTGTTGTTTTTTGGTGTGGTTCATAAGTGTTTCTTGTTTCTCGTTTTTTATTTTGGGTAGACCGTTGGTTTTCATGTTTGAAATGTTTTACACTAGTCATTATGCGGCCCTTTATTGCTTGTTGTTTGATGGGAGGCCGTTCTTTTATCTATAAATATTAACTTTTACACATTATGAATTGGATGGAACTTCAAGGTTGTCTCATTGGCATTTATACCACATCTTCTTATTTCTAAGTACTGCATTGTATCAAAACTTTAAATTATTCCCAAGTTTTTTTTCCCAACATGCTGACCAAAAAAAAAATATATATTCAGCTCTCAGTTCAATCTTGGCAATACATGTTCATGCAGTACTACGTGTTAATCGCGTATACTTAACTTTATATTGTTTATCTTTCATGTTTACAAAAAACCATGTACACACTTACATGTATATTTAACCGAAAATTTACTGCTTCAAATGCATTTAAAAAACCACTCAATTTTGTAACTTCAGTGATGTTTGAGGAGAAATTATTCTTGTAAAAACGTTGATTATACTAATAAGAAGATGTAGTTTGATTGCAAATCAGACAACTATCCGCTTACCCTAAAAACAAACAACGACATGTCAACGCAGACCAGGAACCAGAGCTATGATACATTTCTTATTTTCAATGATTTCATAATTTAAGTTATCACTTTAAAAAAACATTTGAATCAGTATATTTATGGCAGGGTCGAGGTACTACAATAAGGTTCATGTTCTGTCAAATATGCTGATTTCCAGAAGAAAACTTCAAACTCGACTGGGTTTTTTATTGCACTGTTGTAAATCGTTTCTCATTATCCATTTGACGCTATTTACCACTCTCTTTAGACATCCCACAAGTCTCTAGTGATTTCAGTAATATTGCTTTTCTATAACTATCAGTGCATTGTCAAGTTTGATTAACCTCTAGATTTTATCATATTATAAGCAAAGACCATCAGTCATTTCAACACGATGCTTACCGTAGAAGCGATTATCTGATTGCTATAATAAGGATATAAAACTCAATTTTGTAATTGAAATGCATTATTGTCAGGGTTCTAGAAAATCCAATTTTGACATAAAACTAAGTAAGCTGAATCCTCTACAGGGTAGTTATCATTAAAAATTAAATGTATCCAACACTACCGTTTGAAGAAATTCATTTACTAGACTCGTTTGTTTTAACTTGGCAGATTAATCAAGACTATTTCTCGTTTATGTTTCGGGTCAACATTAATCTTTAAATTTTATGCATTTAAGGGAGTTATCTGCCGCAATTAGAAACTACCAACGGTCAAATTTTATCAAAATAATATCCCAATAACGGAAAATGGAGTGTTCCATGAGCATTCTAGTTTTGAGGTACACGTATTATATATACGTTTAAAAAATTGAATGTTTAACGGGAAGAGGGGATTTTCTTGTACTTCCTATGAAAAGTATTGAGGGAGGGGGATATCAAATAAATTCAATATTAGGAAGCTATCATTTGATTTATATTGGGCAAAGGGGGGGGGGGGGCTAGGATGAAAAAAATTCTCCTGCATTTTTTTTATTAACTAAATCTCTGTGCTGCATTTTTATTTTCTCTTTATTAGGTTCTGAATTTCGTCTATTAGTGTATCCTGCCTTTTATTTTTTTGGGCAAAGTGTCTCATCCTGTCTTTATTTTCAAATTTCTTAGACCCCCTCCATAAAGATTTAATGGTGGCACCCTTACATGATAATCTTGTTAGGTGTGTACTTTAGATGTATACTTTTAAAATAAAAGAAATACCAAGTTTTTTGGCAGTTGCCAAGGCAAAAAGAAATTTAATACGTTGCTAATGTCAGTAGTAAACATCTTTGATTTGATTTAAAGAAAGACAATGACAAAGATGAAAATCTAATCAAACTTATCCAAGAGTATTGTATCGATTTTCTCAATTATTTAAAGTATAATTTCAAAAAATGTGGGAGTTCTCCAATGAATACTTATACTAATACGTGTCACATGCAAACTCTAAGTAATATAACAGAAATGATGACTTATACTAATACGTGTCACATGCAAACTTTAAGTAATATAACAGAAATGATGAGGTCCATGTTCTGTTTAGAGAAACTCTTAAAATAATCCAGATCAAAAATTTAAATTCCAGGTGCACACATAAATGTCCTGTACAAGACACTTTGCATGTTTTCTATATGTGTTGTCAGATGTGAGGACAAACAATATCAATAAAGATGGTGGACACCGACTCTAAAGCATCATTGCTCACATCTTTTGTATGAATATCTTTCAACAGTTGTTATCCATTCATTTGACGTGTTTGAGCTTTTTATTTTTTCCATTTGCTTAGGGACTTTCCTCTTTAAATTCAACGGTTGTTATCCATTCATTTGACTTTGCCATTTGCTTAGGGACTTTCCGTTTTGAATTTTCCTAGGAGTTAGGTAGCTTTTGTAATTTTACTTTTTCATAAGGTATACAACATGAAAAGATTTAGAAGTTAAATTTATAAGAAGCTTAAGTTAAAGTTTTATAGGACCTTAGGGGATAGGGCAAAATTATCAAAGCTTAACGTTTGCAGTTGAAGCTTTAGTTTTAGTACAATGTCCAAACGCATTAATTGAGAACTATTATATTATTATACAAAGACGTGACTATGAGTACGACGATGGGACGGTATCCTAGCTACAAAAAGAAAAACCGAGACATTTAGTCACCACTAAGGCACAACAGTCTCACGATTGTTTTTTTTATTAAAATGGTTTATGTTGGTACCCACGACAATGTATTTATCGCACGACAGTCGCACGATTGTGGTAAGACACTCTCACGACAGCTACAAGACAGTGACACGACAAAAAAATCGTAGAACAAAAAAGTTGCATGTCCAATTTTCGTCCCACGACACACGACAGCGCCACGATGCTCAAAATATCGTGCGACTGTCGTACGACGATCACAGATGACCCGCGATTTGACCAAATTTCTTGTCGTGGAGTTGCATAGATGTGTTGTGGGTTTGTTGTGACCATGCAGGGCTTACAAAAGGCATTTTTGAGTACGGGCTAAGTTAATCATTTATACAATATGTAATCTTGGCATTGCACAGGGTCATGTTTTTCTCTGACTGTTTATGTACGGATTGAAATTTAGTCTTAGATGCATGATTTTTTTATTAGTTGTTAGTGGCTTTGAAATATCTGTCAGTTAACTGCGAGTACTCTCAGATCTGTACATAGTGTCTTTTTGTTGTTGGGATGTACAAGTACCTTACGCCCACTTGTATTTTTGTCCATCTGATGAGTTCAGCCTTTTTCAACTGCTTTTTATAGTTCGTTCTTATGTTATACTGTTATACCACTGTCCCAGGTTAGGGGAGGTTGGGATCCCGCTAATATGTTTAACTCCGCGGCCCGCCATATTATGTATGTATGTGCCTGTCCTGTCAGAAGCCTGTAATTCAGGGTTGTCGTTTGTTTATGTGTTGCATATTTGTTTTTCGTTCATTTGTTGTACATAAATAAGACCATTAGTTTTCTCGTTTGAATTGTTTTACATTGTCATGTCGGAGGCCTTTATAGCTGACTTTGCGGTATGGGCTTTGTTCATTGTTGAAGGCCGTATGGTGACCTATAGTTGTTAATTTCTGTGTTATTTTGGTCGTTCTTATGTTATACTGTTATACCACTGTCCCAGGTTAGGGGAGGTTGGGATCCCGCTAATATGTTTAACTCCGCGGCCCGCCATATTATGTATGTATGTGCCTGTCCTGTCAGAAGCCTGTAATTCAGGGTTGTCGTTTGTTTATGTGTTGCATATTTGTTTTTCGTTCATTTGTTGTACATAAATAAGACCATTAGTTTTCTCGTTTGAATTGTTTTACATTGTCATGTCGGAGGCCTTTATAGCTGACTTTGCGGTATGGGCTTTGTTCATTGTTGAAGGCCGTATGGTGACCTATAGTTGTTAATTTCTGTGTTATTTTGGTCTCTTGTGGAGAGTTGTCTCATTGGCAATCATACCACATCTTCTTTTTTTATACATGTATACACTAATGGACTCACTTCATCAGCAATGGTCTATAATGTATGATACTTTTTCAATTAAAAAAAAGAACTAAAAATTGCTAAACAACTATATGTGTAATCCTCTAATTTTAGTTTGTGATCACATGTAGTTTCCCATGACAAAACTGTCCCTTTCAATTATAACACAAGACGAATAATGAAAACATATAAAGTGTTCGTGTAAATAAAAAAAAAACATTTTCATTGGTTTTCAAGTCCTTACTATATCTTGATAATTTTGTCATACTGAGCTGGTGCCTTTTTACGGTATTGGTTTCGCTTAATATTCAAAGTAGTGCGGTGATCTATAGTTTTGAGTTTTCCCGTCATTTGGTCTTTGATTGACAAAAAAAAATCATTATCAATCACAATTATCACATCTTGTTTTTATAGTTTTGTTTAATTAGTTTTTTTCGTATTTCCAAGTCCAATCAAAAAGGGTTAAAAGCTAAACGTACAGAACAGTTAAAAAAACCTTTTGAAAATATCAAGACGTTTTTGTTGTTCATTCTTGTATTTGATTGTCAATACGTGGACTATAACTGTGTTTACATTTTCATATTGTTTTGTAAACTAACCTGCGTTCAGACAACAATTTATCGACATGACATGCTGATTGAGAATAATTATATTCATTTCGTTTATAGAAAATATCAAGTGGGAAGACTATCTGTTTTGATTTCTTATGGGAACACAAATCAATAAGAATATGTCAAATGAGAAAAGAAAATTATTCTTCAAATAATCAAAATATGTCATTTTTAGCAAATTAAAGGACACCGTTTCCTTTTTTTAAATAGGCTGATAATCTGTTGTTTATCTTTGGTCTTATATATCCAGCCCTTGTGTATTTAATTGTGTGAATGATTGATTGTTAGAAATTTAATGTATACGAATAAGCACTAATAAAAGTGGCAATGATAAAGTTATGGTAAATGAGCGGAGACAACAAACTCAATGAAAACAAGAGATAGTTACTATATTATGTGTAAGCCATTTTACAATGTTACGTCATTAATTGTTTGAGTCATTTTAATTGCCCAAGCAGAAACATACTATTAGCACTAAAAGTTGTAAACCTTCTTATTTTGATTAGTCCTATAGAAGAGGGGCGAACGATACCAGAGGAACAGTCAAACTCATAAATCTGAGGATATGCTTTTATAAGAATTTTTAGTTAATTAATGAAAATGTAACTTGACAGTAAACCAGAAGCAATATAACAAAAGCGACATCAAATGTACAATTGTATGGTCTACAACAATTAACAGAGCACAGCCTGCTTCTCTGCTTTCTTGTCGATTTAGTTATTTAATTTTAGGTTTAATTATTGTAGTTGATGTCACAGAGGATGATAACCGAGATATTAAAACTACTGTAACATTTTAATAAATATATTATACATATATATATATATCCCAATCACTATCCCGTCTTCTTTTCTTTAATTGTGACATCTTCAAATTATGCATAACTTATAGTAGTCCTGTCATGTAATATTGTCATGTTAGTGTTATATTTAACATTGCCAGAAAAGTGGGAGGTTTGACTAGCCACAAAACTAGGTTCAACCCATCATTGTTTTCTAAACATGTCCTGTACCAAGTCAGGAAAATGGCAATTGTTATCTTATAGTTCGTTTCTCTGTGTGTTGCATTGTCGTTTGTTTTTTGTTTTTTTTTTCACTTTTAAATTAGTGTTTCTGTTGTTTCGTTGTTTTCCTCTTATATTTGATGTGTTTCCCTCAGTGTTAGTTTGTAACCCGGTTTTGTTTTATCTCAATCGATTGATGACTTTCGAACAGCGGTATACTACTGTTGCCTTTAATTATCACGAACAATGACGACGGGTGTCACATCTGTGCACAATATCTTTACCCTTCTGAAGCACATGAAATCAGATAAACCCTGGTTTTTGCTGGGGTTTTCGTGGTTTAACCTTTGATTGTTAGAATTTTGTTTTCTTCGTTTTTCCTTTTTTTCTCCCATCGTTTTGTCAGTTTCTCTTCGACTTACAAATTTATATTGTCCCCTATAGTATATTCAGCTTTTTTTTTAATTAAATAAAAACAGTGGCAATTAAAAGTTTGTGTTGTGTGCAAATTTTTAACCAATGCCGATTTAGATCATGATTTCTTTTTTCAGTATTCATTCATTACTAAACACCATTCTTGGACAAGCCTTTATGTAGTATTTTCAACGAAACCATTATAGATTATAATATGATTATTTCTTTCAGAGTCGAATTAGCATTTTTGTGATCGAAATTTATACTGTTATAGGACTGAAGAGAAATTAATTCACAAACAAGATCTGTAATATGTCACAATAGAAGGAAAATCTTTAGTCAATGTAGTTTGTTTTCGTTTAATCACAAAGAATGATTGTTGATTAGTTATTGGCAGGTTGCTGATAATTGATATCGCTGTTCATTGCAAGACACGTGGTTTATTGATTCGTAAATGTATTACCAATAAAGTTGTTCTTGGCCCTCGATAGATTTTTTATTTGTGTTGTCTCCCTTGGTATACAATTCCAGACTGCCATTGTTGACTCAACAGCAGTATTTGTAATCTGGAAAATTAAAAGGAATATTTCAAATTGGTTCTAACCATTTTAATTCTACGGAATGGATATAAAAATTGAATTTTATATAATTATAAAAAGAATGAGTGGCATCGCATTATGTAAATTATTATTCTCTATTCGGATAAATAGATTTAAAGAACAATACTTTACAAATTCGATTGGATGTATGCAATTTATATTTCAATTGCTACATTGTGAAGTAAGTTAAGGAAATACATTTGAAGGACAGAAATAAAAAAAAAAAGGCAAAAGTATTGTAAACTGACTACGTCATGAAGAATGCTCAATTAAAATAATATATGAATGATTTCATCAGTAGAGACACAGAGTAAAATAAAGATACCAGGCTTATAATTTATAATGACAGTAACGCAAAAGTAATTAATTGCAAAGTTGAACAGCATTGCAATAAATAAAAAACCAAGACGTTGTGCCCAAGCAGGGAAGCCTTTTTTCAAATGTTCTTAATATTGATCTTTTAAAAGCGATTGGACTTTACACGTATGGTTTTTTTTTTAACCATAATAATTATTTATTGTATATAAAGGTTTACAATTTTTGTTCTTTACAAAGCATTTTTAACGGATTCCGAAATTTAAAAGCTTAAATAATAAAGTTTTTTAATCATGCAATATTTCGACCTTATAATAATTTTTTTAGGTTATTATATATATTTAACACAACTTTTGGGAATTTTGGATCCCCAATGCTCTTCAACTTTGTACTTGAACTTGGCTTTATAACTGTTTTGATATGAGCGTCACTGATGAGTCTTATGTAGACGAAACGCGCGTCTGACGTACTTACTTATAATCCTGGTACTTTTGATAACTATTTACACCACTGAGTCGATGCCACTGCTGGTGGACGTTTCTTCCCCGAGAGTATAACCAGCCCAGTAGTCAGCAATTCGGTGTTGACATGAATATCAATTATGTGATCATTTTTTTTAAATTCCTGTTTACAAAACTTTGAATTTTTCGAAATACTAAGGATTTTCTTGTCCCAGGAATAGATTACCTTAGCCGTATTTGGCACAACTTTTGGGAATTTTGGATCCTCAATGCTCTTCAACTTTGTACTTGTTTGGCTTTATAACTATTTTGATATGAGCGTCACTGACGAGTCTAATGTAGACGAAACGCGCGTCTGGCGTACTAAATAAACTCATCATAGATACCAGGATTAAATTTAGTATATACGCCAGACGCGAGTTTCGTCTACAAAAGACTCATCAGTGACGCTCGAATCCAACAAAGTAAAAAAGGCCAAATAAAGTACGAAGTTGACGAGCATTGAGAACAAAACTTCCTAAAAGTTTTGCCAAATACAGCTAAGGTAATCTATGCCTGAGGTAGAAAAGCCTTAGCATTTCAAAAAATTAAAAAAATTGTAAACAGTAAATTTATCAATATAACAATATCAATGACAATTCATGTCAGCACAAAAAGTACTGACTACTGGGCTTGTGATACCCTCGGAGAAATAAATCACCATCAGCAGTGACATCGACCCAGTGGTTGTAAATAAACTCATCATAGATACCAGGATTAAATTTAGTATATACGCCAGACGCGCGTTTCGTCTACAAAAGACTCATCAGTGACGCTCGAATCCAAAAAACTTAAAAAGGCCAAATAAAGTACGAAGTTGACGAGCATTGAGAACAAAATATTCTAAAAGTTTTGCCAAATACAGCTAAGGTAATCTATGCCTGAGGTAGCAAAGCCTTAGTATTTCAAACAAGAGGCTGTCACAACGACAGCACACCGGATTTATTAACATTTATTTGTGTCCTGGCAATATCACAAGAACCATTACTGATGAATGTGAAAGTTAAAATCGTCAATATCAAATTTGACCTCCATTTTGTCATCAGTATCAACATATTAAAATTTGAAAAGCTTAGATTGAATGGTTCATGAGTAAATGCAACAACGTGAATGGAAACGCCATTTTACGATCTTTCAAGAACCATAACTCCTGAACGGTAAAAGTCAAAATCGTCATTATTGAACTTGACCTCTATTTTGTCATCAGTAACAACATATAAAAATTTCAAAAGCTTTGGTTGAATGGTTCATGAGAAAATGCACGGACACGACTCGAAACACCATTTTTCAATCTTTCAAGAACCATAACTCCTGAACGGTAAAAATCAAAATTGCCATTATTGAACTTGAGCTTCATTTAGTTGTCAGTAACAAACATATTAAAATTTTAAAAGCTTTGGTTGAACGGTTCCCGAGTTAATGCACGGACACGACTGGAAACTCCATTTTTCAATCTTTCAAGAACCATAACTCCTGAACGGTAAAAGTCAAACTCGCCATTATTGAACTTGACCTTCATTTAGTTGTCAGTAACAACATGATAAAATTTTAAAAGCTTTGGTTGAACGGTTCATGAGTTAATGCACGGACACGACTGGAAACTCCATTTTTCAATCTTTCAAAAACCATAACTCCTGAACGGTAAAAGTCAAAATCGCCATTATTGAACTTGACCTTCATTTAGTTGTCAGTAACAACATATTAAAATTTTAAAAGCTTCGGTTGAACGGTTCATGAGTTAATGCACGGACAACATTTGATTCCCGCCCGACCGACCGACCGCCCGCCCGCCGTACATCCCCAAATCAATAACCGACATTTTTGTCACAAAAATCCGGTTAAAAATTCAAAACTTGGTAAACAGTAAATTTATAAATATAACAATATCAATGACAATTCATGTCAGCACAAAAAGTGCTGACTACTGGGCTTGTGATACCCTCAGGGAAATAAATCTCCACCAGCAGTGGCATCGACCCAGTGGTTGTAAATAAACTCATCATAGATACCAGAATTAAAAAGTAAATTCACAAAAATACTGAACTCAGAGGAAAATCAATTCGGAAAGTCCATAATCACATGGCAAAATCAAATAACAAAACGCATTAAAAACGAATGGACAAGAACTGCCATATTCCTGACTTGGTACAGGCATTTTCAAATGTAGAAAATGGTGGATTAAACCTGGTTTTCTAGCGCTTAACCTCTCACTTTAATGACAGTCTCATCAAATTCCGTTATATTTACATTGATGCGTTAACTAAACAGACACAATAAATAAAATAGTCAAAATATGGGTACATCAGTAATCATCGTATAACAATTTTAAAAGGAACAATTTAACAGAACACAAAAACATCTATCTACAAACACATTCATTGATTTGTGTGTCTGACGTAAGAAAATTTTATACGTCACATAGATTAGTCGTTCAATGTGCATACAAACCATTTTAAAATTTACATAGGCAATGTAAATTTAGTATATACGCCAGACGCGCGTTTCGTCTACAAAAGACTCATCAGTGACGCTCGAATCCAAAAAAGTTAAATTATGATCCTGGTACTTTTGACAACTATTTAGGTTTCCGCCGCGATATACATGTAGCCATTAACGCTGTGCAAATCAATCAATGAACATTATATGATACAGAAAGAAATTGAGAAGTATACCAGAGCATGTAAAATAACTGTTCTTTATTGTGAAATTGTTTTGTTCAGGTTGTCACACTGTTTTAAGATGTCTTTTCTTTCATGAAATGTCTTGCAATATAAATGATTTGTTGGGGTTTTTTTTATTTTATGAAGTGTTAGGTAAAATTTATTTTAAAGCAACTGTTCTTCAATGTTTTCATCAGAACTTTCACAAAATTTAAATGATTTGTTTTCTCTAGTTTAAGAATTTGATTGATTTTTTGTAGCATTCCAATGGAAAGGAAAGTTTATACTTCAATGAAATTAGATACGTACGGGTTTTTTGACAGTTCTTAATAGGTTTGATAAACTGATGGAAATAACCTTTAAGCAGAAGCAATTTGTAAAGATTGGTTTTTATCTTTACAAAATTGGTTTCAATAACTGTATTAAATTAAAACAAGTTATCTGTTTCAAACTTATTAGTTCATTAGGTACTAATTGTGCAACACTACGTGTCGATTTGTTTCTGTACTCATATAAAGCGGTATTAACACATAATTTTCTAAATGACAAAACGAAAAATCATCTGGCAATGTTCTTCAACTTTAGATTCAGGTGTAATTATAATGACGTCCTGTCACTTATCAGATCTTAAACCCACATTTCAATTAGTATTTCCGTTGAACTTGATAGTACAGATACTATAACGAAAGTAGGTCTGCTTCATTTCTAGACATGGACACATGTACATATGAACGACCTCAATCTAGAATCTATGAAAAACTTTCAAATGGTTAACCTTCCATTTCTCATCAGAAGTATATATCCCCTTATCCTCGTATGGCATATACATATTACAGTCAATACCTTCTGCTCGAGTATGTGATACAGACTTCGTTAACAAGGATGTGCACTAAGTCTTACAAAAAAAAAAGAGTTATGAGGAAAATCTATACTGCATAATTTATTCTGTTGCAATCACGAATTGGTTAACCTATATAGCTATCCTACCTTGATATATCTCTTCTACATCGAGTAACTCTAACAGAACAACAGCAGATTACTGTTGTCTTAATTTGGCGTTTCGATGAAAAAGAAAGTTCAAATATACTTGAATGAAATTAGATATGCATTGATTTTAGACAGATCTTTAATAGGTTTTAAAAGCAGATGGAAATTACCATTTGAAGCGTAGTAATTGTAAAGATTGGCTTTATTCCTTTACCAAATAGATTTATATATTTGTATTTCAGATAATTGTAGTTTGAAACATTTTGTCCGTTTCAAAACTTGTTTCACAATTAACTTTTTTAATCAAAGGATTAACTAGGGTATAAAGGTATGGTCGTCCCTGTTTTCCACATCCGACAGCAAAAACTAATAAAAATAAAGCCTATGCTACAGTGGGACTTCCGATTTGCAGTGAAGAATTTAAGTATTATGTAGGAGTGCCACATGTTCTGTACTTTTGTAAAGAACCATTGAAGCAACTACAAAATGTACCTTAGTAGTGCGTAGTTGGCATGTTGTAAAGCAATTTATGCCCCTATCCAGCTTATCATTTTTTAAGACGCGCTTGTCGATAACTTGGTCTCATCCTGATTATGCATGAAATAATTGCAACTGGACGACGACAAGCAACAATCGATCAATCATTAAACTTTTGCTTAACATTTGTACTACTGACTGGCTGGCTGTGACCCATTTGCAATCAACTTGAAATGATTGTCTTTTATCATCTTGTTGGTAATCTGTTGCTGGATTGCTTGTGTTGGATTGTCGTTAAACGTTTGCTGATAAAGAATGGTCTTAATTGAAACAAAAGGTATAGTCAAAGAATGTGTTGTCGAACAGCAGTTGTTTTTGCTTGAGCCTAAGACATAAATTGTCCAGCGCACGTAACATTTTGACCTTTATGTTTATTAAAAAAGCATCTCTAATCCATTAGATAATCTTAAATTGCAATGTAATGTAACTAACATTTCTAATGACATTTAACCGAACTGATATATTGTCTTATCATTTCCATAATTACTGGTCCGTTTAGGGTTTCTAATGTGTGACAAAAAAACGTCAGCATTTTATTGAATTATCAATACATTATAGTTTCAGATTACGCAATCAAACACACTATTGTAAAGATTATTAAGCAAATATGATTTATTTGCGATAGAAAATTGTTTGTTTTAAATTGAATACTGCGTTTTATTCCTGAACTTCTATATTTTGATATTTTACAGATTGAAATGCAAACAAATAAACTCGAAAATATCAGAATTGGTTGTTGCCATAAGCAGATATACCAGAGTATCATACACGTCATTTCTTGAAACTTAAATGTGGTAATTACTCGAGGACTAGATTTATCAACGTCTCACTAAATCAGTCAGAATTAGGTTTATGTTTACTCCGAATGTCTCTTTTTCTTTCATTTTAAGTATTACAGAATTATACATGTAAAATAAATCATATTTCAACATCTTAATATTTTTTGTCATATGGATACTTTCTACAACTAGGGTAAATTATCTGCCCGGTACACATGTATGACGGAGAAATATTATCTGAAGACCGTCGTATCTGCTAGAAGCGAATTAAGAAGTGATCTTCGGATGATTGGAAGTCTTTATAATTTTAGATACACGCGGAACTCGCAAGGGTATCATTATAGTTATCGTAATACTCTCTTAGTTTTCATATAGTCGATAACCGTTTACATATAGATCGTCTTAGCGCATATTATTGGAGCATCAACAATCTGTTTACTTATCATTTACTTTTTTTTTTATGAAATTCTAAGAGTAGTCATGGTCACTGCTTGTTCTCTTAGTCAAGAAAATGGCTGCTGTTTTCTTATTTTCCTCACAGTCAAGAAATTGGCTCTTGCTTTTTGATATTCCTCTTTGTCTAGAAAATGTCTCTTGCTTTATTATTTTGTTCTTGGTATAAAAAAAAATGGATATTGCTTTATTATTTTGTTCTTGGTAGGTATAAACCATGGCTATTGCTTTATTATTTTGTTCTTGGTATAGAAAATGGATATTGCTTTCTTATATTCTTCTTGTATAATGTTTAGGTGCATCTGATTGCGTCTAAACAAAACAACAGTTATTTTTGATTAAATTGTTATGTTTAATTTCAATGTCTAGTTCGAGATGTCATTTGAAAACATGTTTTTCTTCACGTCCGAGTTCAAGTCTAGGGTAAGTTTCTGTCACAAGCTTTATTTGCGGTATGGGTTTTACTCATTGTTTAGGGTCGTACAGTGACTAACAAAAAAAATGTATATATAGTTGATAACCTTGAGAGTTGTCTCATTGGCAATCATGCCATACTTTATTTGTATTTGCAATTCTGTCTGATATGACGTCATGTCCTGTACTTCTTGGTAAATGTATTCAACCGATTTACACCAGATATAATACAGGAAGACATCCTCTTATGCAATACCAATAGTAAATTCCCGTTACTAATATGGTAAATTTAAAATGTAAAGACTTGTTCTTTAAATAAGGAAAATGTCAAACGAACGATTACATAATAAATAATAGAGTGACATTTATTTAGAAAGCTTCCCATTAACTTGCTCTGTGAAGAATTGGTGTAAATTAAGAATTATATTGAATTTGTGTTTTTTCAATCTAATTATATTCAGAAATTCATTGTTTGTTTCTATCGTTTTCATTTGACTTTTTTCTTTTCTTCCTAACAAAGATATCCAATATCTGCTTACTGCTGATATCTTTCTTAAAATTATGTAACTTTTCAAAGCGTTATTGTCTATTGTATGTTTTGATTATTAATCTTTGCTACAAAATATTGTCTATTTTTAGCTCACCTGGCCCGAAGGGCCAAGTGAGCTATTCCCAGCACTTTGCGTCCGGCGTCCGTCGTCGTCGTCCGTCGTCCGTCGTCGTTAACTTTTACAAAAATCTTCTCCTCTGAAACTACTGGGCCAAATTAACCAAACTTGACCAAAAACAGCAATAATGTTTGGCAAAGTTAGATTTACAAGTAAGTCAACATGACCGAAATGGAGTTATTGCCCTTTATAGTCAATTTTTAACCATTTTTCATAAATCTAAGTAATCTTTTACAAAAATCTTCTCCTCTGAAACTACTGGGCCAAATTAATCCAAACTTGGCCACAATCATCTTTGGGGTATCTAGTTTAAAAAATGTGTGGCGTGACCCGGTCAACCAACCAAGATGGCCGCCACGGCTAAAAATAGAACATAGGGGTAAAATGCAGTTTTTGGCTTATAACTCAAAAACCAAAGCATTTAGAGCAAATCTGATTGGGGTAAAAATGTTTATCAGGTCAAGATCTATCTGCCCTGAAATTTTCAGATGAATCGGTCAACCTGTTGTTGGGTTGCTGCCCCTGAATTTGTAATTTTGAGGAAATTTTGCCGTTTTTGGTTATTATCTTGAATATTATTATAGATAGAGATAAACTGTAAACAGCGATAATGTTCAGCAAAGTAAGATTTACAAATAAGTCAACATGACGGAAATGGTCAGTTGACCCCTTTAGGAGTTATTGCCCTTTATAGTCAATTTTTAACCATTTTTCGTAAATCTTAGTTATCTTTTACAAAAATCTTCTCCTCTGAAACTACTGGGCCAAATTAATTCAAACTTGGCCACAATCATCTTTGAGGTACCTTGTTTGAAAAATGTGTCCGATGACCTGGCCATCCAACCAAGATGGCCACCACGGCTAAAAATAGAACAGGGGTAAAATGTAGTTTTTTGCTTACAACTCTGAAACCAAATCATTTAGAGGAAATCTGACAAGGAGTTTAATTGTTAATCAAGTCAATATATATCTGCCCTGAAATATTCAAATGAATTGGACAACCTGTTGTTGGGTTGCTGCCCTCCAATTGGTAATTTTTAAAGAAATTTTGCTGTTTTTGGTTATTATCTTGAATACTATTATAGATAGCGATAAACTGTAAACAGCGATAATGTTCATCAAAGTAAGATCTACAAATAAGTCCACATGACCTAAATGGTCAATTGACCCCTTAAGGAGTTATTGCCCTTTATAGTCAATTTTTAACAATTTTCATTAATTTGGTAAATTTATGTAAATTTTTACCAAATATTTTTCTCTGTTACTAATGGGCAAAGTTCATTATAGATATAATTGTAAGAAGCAAGAATGTTCAGTAAAGTAAGAACTTCAAACACATCACCATCACCAAAATACAATTTTGTCATGAATCCATTTGTGTCCTTTGTTAAATATGCACATAGACCAAGGTGAGCGACACAGGCTCTTTAGAGCCTCTAGTTTTATAATTAATCATGACTTTTTGTATTATTAGGTAATATCTGTTTTGAGATCGTTTTCTGTAGGCTAATGTAAATTTATAAATTGTTTGTGAACTTTATTTGTGAATAGTCAGTGTATGAAAAGTTTATTTCCATTTTGCCGCCTCTTCTTCTATAATTTTATAAAAACCCTACTTTTTCAGAACAGGATTTGCCATTATTGCAGTTTTACCGCCATTTCAAGGGAACTAAGGATAGGAAACTCAAGCACTAAAATGTAGAATAAATAGATGTGATGGCGCTGCAAAAACTTTAACAATATGATTATTGAAATCGGCTCGTTAAAGAAGCTTTTCTCCGTCTTGTGAACTAGACAATGGATGTTTTTTCAACATGTGTATGTTTAAATGCAGGAATATGATTGCAGCTATTCCATGGCTTGTACGATGTCTTATGATTGTAACCTCCTTCAAATTTGTTGTCACTTGTATGCACTATCCGAATGAATGTTATGGAAGAAAAATTTCCAGAAATCAATAGCACCCGTCTGAATAAGACATTTAAGGTAAAGGAACAGTAAATGGGCTATGTCGCAGATTTTGCTACAAAATTGCATACAACATTGGCTCGTTGAACTACAACTGAAAATCGAAAAAATAATATATTTATCTCTTTTATTTGCTGAAAAGTTGCAGATTGATTTCTCTTAATATGGGTGAACATTTGTATAGAATGCACATAAAATCGGCGAAAAACCTTCTAAAATTTGTCTTAAAATCGCCAAATCTCTAATTCTACTCCATAGATTTTTCTAAAAAAAACTATATATTGTTGACACATAAATTTCTGTTTTAATGATAAAAAATAATCATAAGGTCGCCGTCTTCGTTTTTTATCTAATAATCAATTTGTTCCCGTATTGGTAGTGAAAAACGTCAAAAATAAACGTTTTACGGCCTGCAACGGAATAACGTTACGATTATTTCGACGTTTTGTTGGATTTTTTCACAAAGAATGCAACTTTGAATGATGTATACTGTAAAAACAAAGTCGGTGACCCTATCTTTATTTTGCATCATTATAACGGAAATTTACGTATCAACAACATATAGTTTTTCAAGAAAAATCTATGGAGTAGAATTAGAGAATTGGCGATTTTAAGACAAATTTTAGAAGGGT
Source organism: Mytilus edulis (assembly GCF_963676685.1). Taxonomy (NCBI): domain Eukaryota; kingdom Metazoa; phylum Mollusca; class Bivalvia; order Mytilida; family Mytilidae; genus Mytilus; species Mytilus edulis. The sequence goes on from NC_092347.1 coordinate 71,567,693, forward strand.
TTTCGACGATTTTATGTGCTTTCTATACAAATGTGCACCCATTTTGTAAGAATTCAATCACTAATATTTCAAATGATAATTGAGATAAATGCATTATTATTTCGATTTTCAGTTGAAGTTCACCGAGCCAGAGCTGTATGCCAAATTTTACTGAAATCGAAGACATAGCCCATTTACTGTAACTTGACCTTAAAGACAAATCCATGATTTGACGGTCTAAACTTTTATATACTCGGCCATTTTTTTTTAATAAAATTTGTTATGTTCCTTGTACAGCCTAAACGAGTCTACCAATCTGTGGAAAACATTTATGAATAACCAATGCTAAATAACATTATCAGTAATGCACCAATTGCGCATTTTCACAATAAATATATCTTCGATAATATCGCGGCCAAAATATTTGAAAATCCAAAACTTAAAGTTGTGCCAATATTCAGTACACTAGATTTCTGTACACCCAGATAACAAGCTAATTGGGGAAATTCTGTTTCGTTACGACTTGTTACATAATTTTGCATCCATGCATTAATCTAAAATAAATAAACTGCCAATACCAAATCGAATGTCGTATTTCCAAATCACTGCATATCAAAGTATTGCATCAAACAGAGTTTTAATAGAGCATACTGCAAGAACTGCTCCTCTGTCGTTTAATAAAATAATGCAGACACTGATACTTTTCTCTGTTCTGAGATAATTATAATTGAATATTTTAAGTGATCGAGATGTTTAATTCGCCATATACAATGACGACAAAAATAATTCCGTTTTATTTAGAATACGATGGATTACAAAGTCAGCTTCAATCTAAACAATGAAATGTTCGACAGCATTGTCTAATTTGCTTCTGATTCCGATTTAAAAAGTCAATTTCAAGTTAATTCAGAAGAATCCAAATATTTCACATGTAATTCTAGACTTATGCAGAGGCAAATGTCATATAAGAAGACAGTTTTTGCAATTTTGTTATTATCTTTTTTTTTTTTTATATAATGAACAAGTTTTTGGAACAACATCGCAATTTCTTAACAAGCTATACATGCTTGTTAAAAATAATCATTCATATTGAGAAAGACGACTGTTTTAAAACAAAAACAGACCATACCAAGGCCACGGAAGTATTGCGATCATTATTTCACAAAAGCATACAAGTGCAACCCAACTTAATAACTAAGCGCAGGAATGTTAAAGCACATTAAATATGAAAGGTCAAAGATGCTTATTAAAATTTGATATTATGAAAGTCCTCAAAATTTTTTTTGGCGGGTCAAATAATCTCAATGGAAATTAGATGTGTCAATGCTAATTCGACTTCATACCAAAAATCATTGACCTACACTAGTGGTTCCCCATAATCACAAATTTATATGTTGCTGATGCCGCCGACGACAAAAACAACACCCCTATTGCCTGTTTTTTCGACTTGGTTGACAAAGGATAATCAAAGTACTGAAGTACTGAACATCGGATGACCGCATGCAGGTTCTTGTGGATGGTCAAAAGCGCATGTCACAGAAACAGATCACATCTCTATACCTGAAACTTGGGTTAATTTACAGAGATATTTTTTTCTGATAGAAGTTCGTGCTTGGATGATGAATAAATGACAGGAAATTCAACCTCACCGTAATAACTATTATATTGTAGTGCAAGAAATCAGTATACCTTGGACTATTATACTTATATAATAATAGTCGTAGAGAATACACTGGTTTGTTGTTATATATATTATTAATATTATGATTGCATGTATATATAATTTTCATCTATTTATATATGATAATTCTATTCTACTATTATTATAGTGCAGTGCAAGTGCATGGTGGACACTCTTCTGTAAAAAAAATCAAAGCCTTAAAGGCTGTAAAGGCAATTGCTGCCATGTTAATGTTTCGGGGACTTTTATTTTTCATCTACATATATAAGAATTAAACCTGACAGGACATGGTTGTCTAGTGAAAAGCAAGAAGGTTTTGACTTTATATCAATAAAAGACTTAAGCAGGAAATCATTTTTAATATGTTTTATATTTCACAAGGTGACAACAAGTTTACCAGGCTAAAGTTGGGGGTAATTATGGATTATCCCCTGGTAGTGTTTGTAACTGGGCAATAATTACTTTTATTTATTTAATTTTAACAATTTTCATAATTAATCTAAATTAACCATTCAGTTAAAACATTTCACCTTTCGAGACGTTAATGTTGAAAAATGGGACAGAAATAAAATAACTTACAAGACATAAACATGTAAAAAATAAATATATATTTCAGCTTACTAAAAATATTTTCATAGTGTTACTTTGACATCATTTCTTAAAACTAAGTCCCACACATAATTGTTCATTTGATATGTGTCATCCTCATGCGATACGAGAAGTTAATATTCATGTCGCTAAATAGTCTTCTTGTCGCTTAATTTATTCTTCTTGTCCGTTCTTGACGCTTCTTGTCGCTAAAATTCTTCTTGTCGTTATTAGTGATACCGCTATTTTTAGATTACAGGTGGTCATTTACACTACACGTATAACCTGTGTAGTGATTTTTATTTTACGATAAATTTATGAATGAACGATAATTTTATGAATGAACAAGAGCACCTGACCTCTTTCTGAAACACCAATTAAACATATAAAATCGTATTTATTAAGATATAATTCAGTCAAATTTTCACCACTATATCAACAACTGAAATGATTCCATATTTTGTTGAAACATCGTACAACCGGAGAACAGAAATCGCAGGTATGAAAATGCACTTTTTTCACTGGTGTTGAAAACCCAAAACTAATTTGACTATAATTTATGAATGACGGAAATTTAAGCGATAACAATACATCGGAGTGACCTCAAGGTCATCCTCTGTAAAAAGGGCTTAAACAGATATTGAAGGCAACAACTCTTGTAAACATTGACGATGCCAGTCAAATTGATTAATATATAAATCATGTGTTGCAGATCATTATGCTGTTTATAGTTTCCATCTCCATAAGATTATAACTATTATTATTTATTCAAGATGTCGCCTGATGTTTTTTTTCATGTTGACTTATAGGAAGAAAATTAGCTTTCCTCTTTTTTTTTTTTTTTTTTTTTTTTAAAGTTTTAAAACATTAAAACAAATCAGCTCATTGGACTTACGATGAGTAACAATACATGTATGTGCTACATGATCCGCTAATACTTCCTGAAACAGAGCCTATTTTTGTTACGTTCGTGTTACTCATCCTTTGGTTTTCTATGTAGTTATTTGTTGATCATTAATCGTCATTTCTTTGGGTTTTTTTCGGTTTTTGTCATAAAGTTTCCATCTTCTGCCACTTGTTTTCTTCTACAGTTTTCTGGAATATAAACAAACTGAAAAGCCAAAAATCTTCCTTTATAGGCATCGACTCATATAAATGTCGGTTATTTGACTTCTTTGTAGCACTTATTTTGCTAATCGAAATGTATGTTTAAAAATTTGGCATTAAAAAATCCCATCTTTTATAAAGGTGAAAGTTTTAACCGATGAAGGCAAGTTTTGGCCTAAAATTTGAAGTACATCTGATCATGGAAGTATTATAATATAATACTTCCATGATCTGATAAAAGATTTTTTTTTGAATTTTTCAAACACTTTATAAATAAGTGTCTACTACAGTCGATTCAATTAGTTTAAGTAACATATTTGAACTGATTTGGTCATTTAAGAAGCTATCAACCTTTATATATGTTACACTACCAATAATTTACCCATACTTTTTTGGTACATTTCTACCCTCGTGCATATCAGTACTGTTAGGAAAGACTGAAAACTTATAATGTTATACTTTCAATGAAATCAGTACTGATTTTGTCAGTACTGTTTTAGTACTGATTTTGACAGTACTGTTTCAGTACTGATTTTGACAGTACTGTTTTAGTACTGATTTTGACAGTACTGTTTCAGTACTGTTTCAGTACTGATTTTGACAGTACGGTTTCAGTACTAATTTTGTCAGTACTGTTTTTGTCAGTACTGTTTCAGTACTAATTTTGTCAGTACTGTTTCAGTTCTGATTTTGTCAGTACTGTTTCAGTACTGATGTTGACAGTACTATTTCGGTATTGTTATTTTCAGTACTGTTTCAGTAGATTTGGTGTTGTTAATCTTTTTAACTTGAATGTGTATTGTTTCAAAAAATATTTGGAACTGAAAACTTTTAAACTCGGTAAGTATAGTATGCTATATAATAATTTGTGGCATATTTTGTATCTTTTGTAGATATCTCTGATTAAGTGTTTATCATTAGAGAAGTTTTTACAATGTGCATCTCAGTACAATTGGTATCCAAATATAGGTTTGATAATTCTGTGACAATATTATTATCCTTTTTTAGCTGGTTACGTTTTTCTCTTATACTATACATCACCCTGATGCGCAGAATTTTTTTAGCGACGGAAACATGACCAAGGAAAATTATCAAGCTTACTCTCGTCTATCGAAATACTATTAAAGCGAAGGAGAAAACAACAGAAATGAAGCAAGATAAGCAATTTATCGGATTTTACCCATTAGGAGCACCTGAATTCACTCCCGGTTTTTAATGGAGTTCGTGTTGTCTTTTATGTATTTTTCAAAGTGTTGTTGTAAATGCCCTTTTGTTTTGTGATTCTTTGCTTACTTCTTCAAGTTCTTGATTTTGGTTGTGACTGTCTTTTAGTGTTTATAAAAATAATACGCATTAGGAGCACCTGAATTCACTCCCGGTTTTTAATGCAGTTCGTGTTGTTTTTTTATATGTATTTTTCAATGTGTTGTTGTAAATGCCCTTTCGTTTTGTGATTCTTTGCTTACTTCTTAATTTTGATTGTGACTGTCTTTCAGTGTTTATAAAAATAATACGCACTCGACATCAGGCAGATTCACACTGTGGTTCGAGGCTGATATTTTACAGTATCAATTGTATAATAGCGCATAATTTATATATATATCAAACAAGATTAGAATCTTCAATACTGTTCATTTTTTGGTATTTTGCTATTGCTTAAAATATGTTGTAATTAATGCAGTTATATGTTACTATGTTAGGCAATGCGTTATAATCAACACAAAACAATGTCTCGATTACCTTATTTTTAATCATAACTGGAATTTCTTTTATTTATCATAACCATTTTTTAATATATAATAAAACATTCGATGTCATACCAACATGTGAAGTTTGTGGCAAAAATCTCTGTCATTTTCATGCCCCTTGGTTATTTTATGACCCTTTAAAGCTCATAAATAAAACAATCAAAGAAACAATTAATTTTGCATGTATCATGTTTCATTGCTCTCCCCCTATGCCATCTCTTCTTTGGAATGCTTTGTTGAATGTCAGTTTCCTGGCTCTTTTCCTCAATTCAGTCCCGGATATGATGTGTCTTTTTACATGTACAGTGGTAATTCAAGAGGACACTTTAGTTCTAATATGAGCTCATTATAAGCATCCACCTTTAATGTTTTGGTATTTGTACGAAACTCAGAATTCAATGGTTCATGATTAAAGTTGGGTTTTTTTTCTGATGAGTGCCATATTTTCTAGATACATCATTTTGTTTATAGGTCTTCAATTTTCACATCGAACATTCCCATGTCTGCTCCTGTCTCCATTGCTGTTAATCATTCTGAGGAAAGAAAATGTAATGAATTTATAAATAATAAAATTGAGAATGGATATGGGGAATGTGTCAAAGAGACAACAACCCGACCAAATAAAAAAACAACAGCAGAAGGTCACCAACAGGTCTAGGCTACAATAAATTATCTTATGTTAAAACTTTCCTCATTTCTGTGTTATGTAAAAATAAAAAGAATGCACAATTATGGAAGGGAATGGTATGACATCAAAATTTACTTATTACTTTATATACTACCATAAGTCCAGTAATCACTAATGGACTGGACTTCTGATACTACATGTATTTATAATATTATAATCAATCAAAGTTGAAATTTGTTTCTAAATAAAAAAAAAAAGGAAAATATGATAATTTAATTCATCATCATCAAAGTATTGGTGTTTGCCAGTGGCAAGTATTTCATACACGTGTAGCTTTAACCATCGGTCTATTTATGTGCTCTTTATAATAAGATCCGTGAAACAACGACGAAAGACATTTAAATATATACTAACTACTTTATACAAAAGTACATTAATGTTTAATAGATTGAAGTGGAAATTTAATTTAATTGAAAATTTATCGTACATAGTCATATATGTAGCACCTAGCCAGAGATGTTATACATCTATCTATGGTAGCACACTGAAACGTGTCCGAGTCCTCAAAAACGCGTCAATGTGACGTCAATGATTTGATAAACATGTCAAATTGCACTGACGAAACCACTTCTGCTGGACGCCGGTCGAGCAGTACCCTCACAGACATACATTTTGTAAAATGACATTGATAGGCATCACCGGATAATATTAAAACAATAGAATTTACTAACTATTTATAAACGATGATTTAAACTTTACAAAACTTATTAAATGCAATGTTAATGGGTTTTTATTCTAAATACGCATGACATATTTGCCACTGGACATTAAGTAATCAATAGTTAATTATGTGTTGTAAACTTAGCCTGCAGTTATGCTTGTTATGAATTACCTATGCTGAACAAACTAATGTTTATCAATGACATACAGTAAACGTGGCCAAGCACCGGGAAGAAAATACAATATAAAATGTACATCATGTATTAGTTTTCTAAATTGTGAAGTACCTCTGTCTGAACTTTATAATAATAATAATCATATTGATAAAGAAAATCATAAATTAAAGCGCTTCAAATAAAAATAACTTTTTATTGTGCAATTTTTTTTTTTAAACCAGACCTATAGTCTGTGTCTGCAAGCAGAAGAAAGCGTGCACAGTGTAGCATACCTTGTACATTTGTCTGTACGGATTACTAAACCTTTCCTCCAGATTTTTTTTTGGCACCTGCTTTGACTTTTTTTTCTAATCATTTACAATCCAACCGAACAATACGGGTTCTATCGTATCCCACACCATTAATATTGAATTGCGTTTTTACTTTACAGAGTATCATTGGGGGTATATGAGTTTTGAAATATTCTGGCGTTTTTAACCGGACACATTCTTAAATTATCGGACACGTTTTTGAGATTGTAACAATACAAAAAAGGTTATTGTCTTAAGTCAGGAGTTTGGTATTCAGTAGTTGGTTTTCAAGTTTGAATGGTTTTACACTAGTCACTTTTGGGGTCCTTCACACCTTGCTGTTCGGTGAGAGCGCATGCAGGCACGGTGTTGAAGACCGTACTTTGATCTATAATGGTTTACTTCTACAAATTACGACTTATATGAACAGGAGACTTTTCTCATTGGCAGTTATACCACATCGTCTTATATATTAATACAACACTGAGCCACCCAACCCATCCAGTGACACCAATTACTCGTTTGTGAGGGCTGCCTAGAGTCAAAGGTGGATTTAGGGGGGCAGGGGACCCCCCCCCCCTTTTGGAAAAAAATTTGGTTGCTTATATAGGGGAATCATTGAAGCGTGACTGGAGCCGGCCCCCTCTTAGGTCAGTCAGTGGGCCCCCACTTATGTAAATTTCTGGATCCGCCACTGAGAGTGGTTACACCGGGCCAAAAATGCATCGGACTGAAACAACATACTGGTAGTGTGTACACTGACAATCAAATTAAAATTAAAAAAATGTATAAAATATTGTAAAAAATAATTTTTCATTTGAGTGCATTTACGTAACAATAACACAATGTAACCGTAGACATAAATATCATTGTTACACTCCTAAGTATTCTATGTAGTTCCTTAGTCAATCCTAGGTCTGCATTCCGGCGATATAGCCTAAACTTCATTGTAACAATAACTTTTTTACGACTGTTACATTTCAATGTAACCATAGCCAGTACCAAAATAAAATAGAAATTTAAATATTTCACAGACATCTTTATTTACAATATCAAAATAGGAAGACTGTTGAATGATTTTCAGTGGCGTACGCCCCGTCCTCCCTTTGCTCGGACTTTTTTTTTTTTTTTTTTTTTTGTAAAATGATTAATCAGACTAGACTTCGTGAACTTTGCCATTTCCCGAGTATTTCATTTTTATACGACAATTCTTTAGTTATAAAGACATTTTTCGCTGGCCGGTATTTACTGATTGTCAAAGTCATGTGATTTGCTATGGTGGAGTTGACCAGTGCGTTGAAAAAACGGCACTCGGTCATTTTGAAATTCAAATTACAGTAATACACATTGCTTAGGCTGAGGTTGTCATGACAATCAGGAAACCTTCAAAGCGACACAGGATTGAGCAAGAACGTATTGACTTCTATTTCACTATTCCACTAAACAGAAAGTAATGGTAAATACTCTATAGACTATTACACCTTAATGAAAAAAAAGTTCCACAATATTATTTACCTACGAAAACATGTTTAACAAATTGAATAATGATCCCCAGTCAGTATAATCTCTAGAAAGATTTCAAGTCTCAGGTACGAACCATTTGATTTGAGGAGGCAGTCTGAGATATTTGAGAGAAAAAAAAATGACTCTGATTTTAGCCTTAAACAAATTTTTGGCCGTATCTGGATTGAAAACAATAGTCTTGTCCACTTTTTTGCTATTAAAAACTAAAATTTCCAACAAAAATATTTAGCATGAAATGAACATGATGAATAAAAACGGGCGTATTTTTTTGTGGCCGGGGTTTGCATGTCTGACTGGAATGTCTGTTTTGCCGGACTTATATATATTGAATACTTTTTTCAAGACCAGACTGCATGCAACCTGCCTACTGGGTGTGACTTTTATGTCTCCATTTGTTGACCGTCATTCATAACTTCGTTGTCATTTCAGACACTTTCGTAGTCTTTGGTGGATTTGGAACCCCTTACTTCGGTTCCCTAAGTTATGTTGGGTGAAACATATCAATCAAACATTTTGATAAAAACTGCTTGTTTGTCTTTTTTAACTCGTGTCGGTCGTATTGTAAATTTCATCTAATTTACATGTCTATTTTTTACTGACAAGTCCTACATCAAATATATCAGTACATAGCTTTGGATCAATACTATCATTTTATGATAGACAATTAATAGGGAGAATACAGCATAAAAAATGTCCAACCCTTACACTTTACAGCAACTATAAAATATGCATGCCCCAAGCCAGGAACCGTTTAAATAGTGCATATAACACTTATTTTATGTTTTTTTTTAGCCCAAAAAAGGTCCCAAAAAATTTCCGACTCGCTCCGCTCGACAAAATTTAATATCTTCGCCCCCTTTCAAAAATCCGGGATCCGCCCCTGATTTTTACCACATCAAATGCACAATGAGCAAACCCATATATCGCGTTGCCCAGATCGCATAGTATGCTAAAAAAATATTTAAAAAACCCAGAAGTAACAGAAATGTTGTTGTTAAATCTTTTCAAACGAGATCACTTATATATAAAAATATACATATATGCAGCAACAACTGAAAAGCAACAAACACAGCAGTCAATGTGGCGAGATGAAATAATTTTGTAGGCACCTAGGACTTATATATTAAAATGTTTCCCAAATTAAATGAAGCATTGGGCCCTATAAAAAAATCCTGTCAAAAGAGGAAACACATTTTTAAAAGGGGGTTCCAAATCTGGAGATAGGGTTTCCAAATAGATTTCCCTTTTCAAATTTATGCATTTATCGTTAAAAAAGGGTCCAACCTTCGGACCCCTCCCCCTTCTTGCGCCGAGGGATGTACCGCACCTCCCTTTATCCAATCATATATTTAGAAAGTCATGCTGATCATTTCACAAATATCAATTTGACAAATATTAATACTATAATCTATTTAATAAGGTTTGGCAAAGAAGTAATAATATGTATATATCCAAAACAACCCGCGATTTTATACCTATTTTGACATTTACAGAAAGTTCTGTAACCAGAGGCGGATCCACCCATTGTTTTAAAAGAGGGTTCCAAACACAGGCACTTGTTTCTAACCATACGAAGGTCGACTATCCATAGTCGACCTTCGTATGAATAGAAACAAGTGCCTTTTGTTCCAAACACTCGGGATAAAAGGAAAACTGAGGGGGATTCCAACTCAGTCGCCTAAAGATTTCATAATTATAGCGAAAAAATGGGGGAAATAAAATATTTTAAGTAGTATTATATAGAATAATGCATTGAACGTCCAAAATAATTTGGTGTTCCCACCCCCGGAACCCCAGGGGTCCGCCACTGTGTAACGCGTATTCTGCTTTTTTAACTAACGTAATATGTTTTGAATTAGCTATGCTACACTTTTCTCAGTTTTAAAATATTCAATTTACTACTATACCTTGATCTACCTTCAATCCCATTGTGGTATTCAATCCAGAAGAAGTTTGAACTGTTGAACTGTTGAAATGTCAGTGCGAGTGCAAAAATAACGTTTGTAAACAATGAATGACGTCATGTGTAAATCCAATCACATAAACGTTTTACAATAGGCAATTGTATGTTTCATATTGACGCGCTTTTGTGATTACGATAATAACATCAACGGCAAAATTTGAGACAAAATGCAGTAGATCAGCCGGGAAGGATAGGATACAGAAATACAGCAGAGAAAATATCGGTTTACCAGCCACTTGCAGAAATTCTTAAAGTTACAGAAAGAGACGATTGTTACGACAAGTCAGAGATGGCGGATCCTTTTCGAATCATCTACGGATTGCTATTGTTCATGTATGTTTTACAAGTCAAATGTATGTCTTCTTCCATCACAAGTTTTATTCCGTGAGCATCCTGTCAGATCATATATTTTGCCGGAATCAACATTCTGTATACTGTGTCAACAGAATACAGAATGTTGATTCTGTATTCTGTTGACACAACATTCTATATTCTGTTGACATTTATACAGAAACAATGTCTTTCCCTTCAAGAATCTAGTTCAAATTTATGTGGTTCATAAGGGAACAGAACATTTGATTAACATATATATATATATATATATATATTTTATAAAAAAAAAAGATGCCGTATTATTGCCAACGACACAACAACAACAGCAACAACATATATTTTATTTGCCAATCATGGCACCCAAAATGAGCGGAATAATCACAACTCTCCACAACAGATCAGATGACCAGAAATTAACAAATATAGGTCACCATACGGCCATCAATAATGAGCAAAGCCATATCGCATAGTCAGCTAAAAAAGGCACCAAAATGACAAATGTCAAGGAATTCAAACAAGAAAACTAACGTTCTTATTCATGTACAAAAATGAACGAACAATGAATATGTAACACACCAACAAACAACAACCACTCAATTACAGGCTCCTGACTTCGGACAGGAACATATACAGAATGTGGTGAGGTTAAACATGCTAGGGTCTTCCCCCTAAACCTGGAACAGAGTTGTGACAGTACTACATAACAACAAACTATAAAAATCAGTTGAAAAAGGCTTATTTAACTTTTAATAACAGATGAATGCAAATACATCTCAGTAACAAAAACATAATGGACGTTACCGTTACTCAACAAAAAAGTCACTAAACACAGATCTGAGACTGCTTGGAGTTACTGACAGCTAGTTCAAAGCCACTAACAACTAATAACAAAAATCATGCATCTAACTTCAAAGACTTGGTTCATAGTTTTTTTTATACTTCTGTTGATTATATTTAATCTTAGTTTTTTTCCTTCTGTAAAAAAGAGATTAAATAACAGACGCAATGTTCAACACATTTGTTTAAAGATGGCAAATCTGTGTTACATTCGTTTAATGTATAATAATACACACAAACTAAAGAGACAGAAAGACAAAGTTTGCCTCCAACGACAAGCAAGAATAAACCAAGAAACAGAAAACAGAAAATTTTCCAATGTCCTATTTGGCTGGCTTTCATATTATTCCCATTGTTGTTATAAAGTAGACAGAAGCAATGAAGAATCGATAATAGTGTGGTGCTTGAATATGAAGAAAAGAGAATAACAGGCAAAATTAATAATAAAAAGTGAAAAACGATATATAGAATATTACAGAATACAGAAATGAAGAAACCACTTCCAGACCAGACCCTTTTATAAGTTGCACATTTTTTTTTTTTTTGCCTTTTAAATCTTTCTGTTCGGACACCATATTGGTCCGACACCCCAATAGCCTGACGCCCTGTTAGTCCGACGACCCATTGGACCGACACACGAATACTAGTAATCCGACACATAATTATTGAGCAATACTTTGTATATAGATATAGGAAGATGTGGTGTGAGTGCCAATGAGACAACTCTCCATACAAATAACAATTTAAAAAGTAAACCATTATAGGTTAAAGTACGGCCTTCAACACGGAGCCTTAGCTCACACCGAACAACAAGCTATAAAGGGCCCCAAAATTACTAGTGTAAAACCATTCAAACGGGAAAACCAACGGTCTAATCTATATAAACAAAACGAGAAACGAGAAACACGTATATATTACATAAACAAACGACAACTACTGTACATCAAATTCCTGACTTAGGACAGGTACAAACATTTGCAGCGGGATTAAACGTTTTAATGGATCCAAACCTTCTCCCTTTTTCTGAAACAATAGCATAACATCACAACAAAGAAAAACATACGATAAAATATCAATTGGCAGACTTAACTCAATCAAAAAACGTATGATTAAACAATGAACGAATAAATTTGATCTGCGATATCTGAATATAAATGCACAGTTAATTAAATATTAGAGACAAACATTCATGACCAAAAAGCTAACAAACAAATTCAAAAACAGGACATGACTGAGAAATATTTAACCAATCAATGTTCACTTTAGAAAAAAACCGGTTTTTTTATAATCTTGAAGTTTATACAAATGTTGTAAGAATAAGTGAAGATATTACAAATAATCAAAGCTGGTGTACAGACAAGATCCGTATAAATAAAAAATGACAAAAAAGCATTATAAACAGTATCAACAGGTCGAATTAACAAGAAAATACGATTTGAGAGTACTCGCAGTTACTGACAGCTAGTTAAAAGCCAAAACCAATTGATAATAAAAAATCATGCATCAGAGACTAAAATCGACTAAAACACATCACAGGGATTTAGTATTTTAACGTCATTAATAGTCAAAGAAGACATGACTTGTGCAATGCCAAAAATAAATGTATCGACAGGTAGTAGTATAGTGAAGAGCGACTTCTATAGAAATAAAAGTTAACGTGTCTGTGTCTCTATACATCTCGCCTCAAAAGATAATGAAATTTAGTTATGTTTTAATTTGCTAGTGACAATATCAATATTAGTGCCAATGTGAACTATATTCAGAGATCTTATTACAATATCGGTACGATAACCCTTACTTATAAGTTTGTTTAAAGGTTCGATGAGTTTACAAGGATCACATAGTGATTTCCTCGCTTTAAGTACAATATTACCATAAAATTTAGGATGTGAAATACCATTTTTAATAAGCTTTCTACAGGTATAGCCAAATTTACTAATCAAATCTTTGTATCTATGAAAGAATTTAGTAAAAGTTTTAAGTAATTTATGGTATCGAAATCCCTGACACAACAATTTACCAGTGATGCATTGATTACGTTCGTTAAAATCTATGACATCAGAACACACACGGGCAAACCGAACGAGTTGCGATATATAAACACCGTATGATGGAGCCAAAGGCACATCGCCGTCTAAAAAAGGAAAATTAACAATAGGAAATGAAAAATCGTCTCTTTTGTCGTAAATTTTAGTGTGAAGTTTCCCGTTTGAAATTGAAATGTCTAAATCTAGAAAAGAATAATATTTATATTTTAAGAGGATAATCCCCATAGTTTAAAATTATCCTACTGAGATTCCTTAAAATAATAACATATTAGAGTACATGTATTAAAAATTTGCTTAATGTCTAGTGGCAAATATTACATGCATGTTCAAAACAATTGTTAAATAAGTACAATAGGTTAGTCCTGTAAAAGATGTCATCTGGGGTGAAAGAAGGTCAATGAAACTTGGACTGCCACTGGACAACGAAAGCATATTGAAGGTGGACAGGAATTTGCCCTGCTGCATATTCAGACAAAAGGCCACCGACTGCTTCTCAAAGAGTTGTTGCAATAGTTATTAACCTGCAGAGATCATGGCACTCTCTTTCTATACATGCTATATGAGGCATCCGGTTAAAGGTGACCAATCTTACATTTTTTGAAAATTAAACATCCCGCACAATTTTACTACCAATGGTTTTACTGTATCACATAAACATTATCCGTTGTGATGACTGACTTGCACTTCTGGTGACATATTCTTAGTGAGAATGTGTTCACATATGGAACATATCTTGTCCTTATGTCCCACGTAAGTGTCATCAATAACTCCTGAACCACTTTACAGAATTTTGTAAATCATCGATACAATCTTTATCTCATGATGTATTTTTTCAAAGGACAATTTACAAAGTGTTACGTCCATAATTAATACCATAACATGCATGTTGGGAAAAACAACTTCTTATAAATGCATGCAAAGTATTTGATGCAGCATGATCTATTGTTATAGGTATCTAAAAATGGATCCCACCAGAACACAAAGACTAAGTCTATGAGGAAAATAAAGTTTTAGATCAACGACTAAAAATTGTCATGAACAGATAAAATATGAGATAGAGATAGAACTGGTATGAAAGGTGACAGTAGAACATTGAAATAATTTGAAAGGTAGGTATATATATAGTTTTACACTCAATTATGATTTTTTTAAAGTAAGTATTTGCAGTTATTCCTATAATTTTATTATATATTTTTTTAATATCATGAAATGTTGTAGTGTGTTCATATGACAACAAACCAACAACGAGCAAGTTCAAAAAAATAAAGAGTAGAAATACAATTCTTCAACAATTGAAAGATATCATTAAAGTTAACAAAGAAGTCTACGGGAAGTACATATCCGTACACACAACTTCTCATTTAAATGTTTCACAGATTGCATTGATATTGTGCTCGAATAATCAGATTATATTAATACATATGTGTTTTGTTGCCGATCCAAAGATATCAGAGTGTTACAGCAGGACATAGTTGAACTTAGGAACCTAAAGGAAATATAAACAAAGATCTCCTTCTCTGTAACCGAATAACAGATTTAAAAGATAGTAATTTATTATAATGAGAATTTCCACTGGTACTAATAATGAAAAAATTCACAAAAAGAATACTTTTGTTTAATTTTTAAACTATTGCATATGTATAAAATGATAAAAAGTTGTAGGATTGTCACTGAGACAACTATCCACCAAATTTGAGACGATGTGAATGTGAACAATAATATACAACTGTACAGACTTCAACAATGAGAAAAGCCATACTGATTGTCGGCTACAAAAGACCATGACATAAACAATATATGAAACAATTTAATTCAGAAAAATTAACGACCTAATTTATAACAAAACAAATAAAAAATATTAAAAGTGCAGCCCGTATTGAAAACATGGACATTTGCCATGAACCCAGACTTGGGACGCTAAAATTCTTCTCCAAATCGTATAAGATCAGGCCCTGAAGTCATACAAAATTTTCTCAGTGCCCGGAGAAAAAAAATCGTGGTCGAAAATTGAAATCCAGCATTTTGATTGGTTGATTTGTTGATTTTGGAGTTTGAGTATATAACTGACTCGAAAGTTTAATGACTTCAAGGACAGTTTTCAAGTAGGTAAATCAAACATTGTTCCATTTTTTTTTTCTTTCATTTTTCTCCCTGTATAATATAAACCTTGTATAATTAACGTTATACCACCTTTAGCAATGCATGTACACTGATTCACATTATGTCATGGTTGACCTATGTTTAATCTTATTATTGGACTTTAACAAAATGATAAATGTTATAATCCACTTTTTCCTTTCCAGAAACAAGTTGGCAAAGATATATATCACATGCATAGGAAGAGCAGTGGAAAATAACATTGAAGCAGAATTATGAAACAGTTATTTTAAAAAAACATTAAATTGAGAGAGAGAAAAACACATTTTTTTACTTTTTAATGCTGTTCATTCTTAAGATTACTGTTTATTGTATTTCGATGGAAGTTATTGCAGTTGATAAGAAGATAGAACAAAAATTTGAGTTCTTCAGCTTGTTTTATTCAGTCAATAAAAATTAATTTTGAAAAGCAAACCATATATGTTCAAAAATCAAAAAAAGTTAATTATGTACCAAATGGCCTCCGTCAGACATTAATCAGTCTGTTGGAAATCTTTCTTTAAATTTTTATGCTTATTTTACAAAATGTACCTTTGTTTGTATGTCTGTAAGATTCAAATCAATCAGAGATTTCTGAGAAACTACAAACCAAGAGTTTCTGAAAGTCATCAGTCCTCATGTGAACATGCTATACTGAGTAATGTAGTTCTTACCCTTTCAACTCCCCGTTAACGGGATGCCTAAATATTTTAACACCAAATTTCATATATTGTTTTCGTAAAATACGCTTTGCAGTTTTATAGGAAAGAGTACAAGAGTTATGCATACATGTATCTAAGTTACTATTCACAATACACTCATTACAAGTGAATGAAATTGCAGCATGATTAATGTATACAAAAAAAAAAGAAATCTGTCAATAAACGTATTTAACCATTAAAAATCTTACAATGAACATATGATTGGAAATTTATTTATGAGAAGTTAGACTAAAAAAAGTGGTCGTATTCTGAATATTCGCTCAGCTCACAGTAAAAGGAGAAAAACATACACTGTTCAGTCTGAAGGTACCTGTTCATGTAGGGGGACATGTCTTATAGCAGATTCTCTCCTTGTGGTGAACTAGCATGTTAAAAAGGAGCTAAGTGTATTATTGGTCTAGTTCTGTACAAAATATGTTAATTACATTGTATTTATATCTGAGTATCATGTCCTGTTCCTGCACTTAGTTGCCACTGGATCACATAACATCAATCCATCCACCCATCTTCTCAAAAGTAATATATCGAGTTCCAATGTTCAATATGTTCTGATTTGACTCAAGCAAGATATAAATACATGTAATATGGTATTGTCAAATAGAAGTATTAATGAGTATTAAAAACATAAACCTTGTAGACCACACAAGATGCAATTCTGACAATAAATGTGACATAAAGCCAGAATATTTAAAAAAAAAAAAGAGCTAAAGTAACTGTCGAAGAGCTGGATCTAAAGCTGAACCACTTCAGGACAACAAAAATCAGAGAAATAAAAAAAAACCATAACGAAAACATTAACATGTCACGATATAGAAAAAGAATGGAAATGGGGTAAGTGTCAAAGAGAACAATTAACCCACCCCAAATATACAAAACAACTAGGCATCACTATACAGATACAGTCTAATTTAAAAAGTGTTATAATGAAACAGTACTGAAGAAATTAGTAACGAAACACTACTAACTAAATCAGTACTGAATCATTACTGACGAAATCAGTACTGTCAAAAACAGTAACTGTCAACATCAGTACTGAAACAGTACTGACAAAATCAGTACTAAAACAGTACAGTCAAAATCAGTACTGAAACCGTACTGTCAAAATCAGTACTAAAACAGTACTGTCAAAATCAGTACTGAAACAGTACTGTCAAAATCAGTACTGAAACAGTACTGACAAAATCAGTACTGAAACAGTACTGTCAAAATCAGTACTAAAACAGTACTGTCAAAATCAGTACTGAAACAGTACTGACAAAATCAGTACTGATTTCATTGAAAGTATAACATTATAAGTTTTCAGTCTTTCCTTACAGTACTGATATGCACGAGGGTAGAAATGTACCAAAAAAGTATGGGTAAATTATTGGTAGTGTATGTATTATCATCAAATGCATCATAATTATATTTAACTACTAATACAAATGCAGTCAATTTCATTTTATATATATAAAAAAAACGTTAAAGAAATTAGCATTATGCTAAAGTTGTGAATATTTCAATACATGTATGATGCTATTACCGGATGCCTGTGAATTGTCAAAAACATATTTGCCCATATTTATGGAAGTAATGTATTCTACTGCTTTTTGTTAAAAAGCTAAATTTTAGCAAATTTGTAATAATACTATTATATTTTGGGACCAAAAACGGGTTTTACCGGTCCTACTTCTTTGACTGATGTTGAAGGCCATTTTATCCATATTTTCTCATGTCAACGTCAACGGTCATGCTTGGTTGGCGAGCGAATTTAACAAACATTTTTTTTTCTAAATATCCAATTTTTCGATATATCCAATGAAAATTGGGCCAAGTTTTGATTCCTATGAGGTGAAAGTCTAACTCTTGGTAAAAGTTAACGGACATCAGGTGTCAAGGTATATGTGAATAGCTCATTATTCTCTATTGTCCAGGTTCGCTAAAAGGCAATACGTTTCATTCCTTAAACTTTGCTTATTAACGTTATCACAACGACTGGATTATGTGTATAATAAGTTATCGACATGCATATTTTTAATTCCAAATTCTGGCAAATATTTATTTATAAGTTTGATTTGTTTAAAGGAAAAGTCTTTCTTCCTTAGAAAAATGCATTCTTAGCCCTATAGAAATAAAACTCATGTAAAGTTTTTTTTCTCCTCTTGTAGACTAGAAATATTTACAGCAAGCTGTGTATATATGTGTCTCAAATGGAAGAACAAAAATAGCAATGCAAAACTTCAATTACAACAGGCGTGACTTTGTATAACGGGATCTCATGAAATTAAACAAGATTGATTGATTTGCATGCTTTTTTTCATGGAATAAGATCAAATTTCTATTAAATTATTCAAATCTATCATTTTGCAATCACCATAATATCTTGATATAAATTAGATACAGCCAGTCGGGATAACGCCAAAGTGGGTATATCTAATGAACAACCCACACGAGGGTAGATTTTGTATCTTTAACTCAGCCCAAAAATGTAAGAACATTATTATTTTCTCTTTAAGTAATTACATTAGATGTATGTTTCATTATAATACGTTATTCTGATTGGCTAACTGCACATCACGTGTTATTCCTTAAGCAGTTGCATTACACAATAAAACTTATCATGCATGATGACACGAGGTCCCATAATAAAGTGCATAAAAACTTGATGTAAATCGTGTTTTCATGATACTATAGTTAAAAAATGTAATTATAAGTATTGAATGCTTCTTTTTGGTACTTCATAGGGTTGTAAAAGCGTTGACAGCACATTTTTAGAATGAAGCGCTTCCCTGCTACATACAAAATGTACTTCGGTCAACGCTTTTACACCCCAATAAAGTTACAAAAAGAAGCATTTAATTCTTAAATATTTCTTCCGACTTTCGGTTTAATATCGAATTGAGGCTGTAACACCATTTGTAATGTGCACATTCGACAGATTTTTGGTGGTTTTTTTTCATGTACGGTAAAAAGTGTATACCAAGGAGTCATTTGAAAAATCGTAAGTCGGAGAAAAACAGACCAAAAACATGGCAAACAAAATACATTTAGTATTAGGGAAACGTGAAATGAGGAATACCAGTACTTAAATTTGAATATTTTTTTCCGTCAAATAACATTATCTGACTTTATCAATCAACAGTTTATTTTTAATCAAAGCAACCCTAATATACTAAAGTAAGTACTAGTACGTAGAGCATGAAATCTGACATGTGAAGACAAGTCCAATAACTTCGAAAAAACATTTTTTTGACGGACGCGCAAAATGTATAATTATCTTTTTGGTATGTTATATGCGTGTTGTCATCAAATTGTCTGTTTCAATGTTATACTCGAGCCTGAGATGTAGACCCAAACAGAAGGTTGACGTAACACACTTTTGGTTTTTTTTTTTTTGTCTCGTTTTGAATCTGGTGCATTCAGGTGTTTTGTAGTTTTGGCTTCCCTATTGTTTTGTCTCTGACAACTCTCTAAAGGAGTTTTATTTTAGATACGCGTGTCTTTTGCACTCGGAATCCTCATGATAAGTTATTTGATATACGCAAATTAAGGTAGATCATAGGTATACGTTACTTGAGATAGAATTGTCTTATACTTGCCAAAATGAAGATTTAACTATGCTCTTTTCGAAAATATAATCAAAAGGATGGGTCACATTGCTATTTTTTACTTAAATGATCATGAAAAAACACATTTTTGTTCATAAAAAAAGCTATTGGAAATAAATTATGAGAAGATTAGACAAAATTATGACGTACAAAACATTGTATTTACACGTCATATCACAAATATTTTCTACTTTGTATGGTTTCAGAGGAGTTGCGGCTCAATTAAATCGGTCTCTTCCTTTAGTAGTATATATTTGATTACTCAACTAGGTTTACCAAGACCTTTCATCGATTGATTGTGAAGAAATATCTCTTTATTTAGAATATGCGATTGTCATGAAATGTCAAAATTTATGAATTATCGGTATTTGAGTTATTTTTCTTATTGTGTATAAGCTGTAAGGACAACTTTTGTTATCACCAGAGGGAAGACGTTCATTTACTATAAAAACAAAAATATTTCAACAAAATGTGTTGATAGAATAGGTAATTACTGGATAACTTTACAAATTTATCACTGGTATTGATTTCAAGTGTTTGCCTTTAGATATTTTTTAGTCAGCTAAAGGGTTTGCAAAAGCTATAGAAGTGTGCAAATAATGTAAACATGTGTGCGCTCCTGGGTGAAAATTTCCCATTGTTGGTATAAGTTATAACTAGAAAAAATGAGTTTGATAATAACAAAATATCAGATTTGTTGACTGTGCAAAAATCCCAAATTAACGAACACGATTGAATTAGAAATCTTACCAATGAAGGTCATCAAATATGTGTAACAAAGTAAATTGTAAATTGTTTGTCTGCGGCCTTTATATATCCCCATATAGACTTCAATCCCATACTTGTAAAAATAAATAAAAAAATATTTTATAAATCTTTGAGATATAAGAAACTATGACATCTTTCTATATAAGTAGAATTAACGATTCCCACAGCACATTATTAACAGACAGTTGACCTGCCTTTACTTAAGCAGAGAAATTACATCACGCAAATTCTGTAATAGGAAGTTTTTTTCACCAGAGATATTTCCTTGACTAAAAGAACAACTCGCACTTAATTAAGACCGATTGAAGTGTTCGGTGTATTCAGAACGCATCGTCTTCCATTGATCGGTTGTTTGGTATTTTTCTTGCTCGAGAAGAGGAAAGCGTATTCTAACGTAAACCTCCGGAGAAATGAGTAGCATTTTAGTAATCAATTCGGAACGATTTATATCTATATCTATATATACTGTATTCTAAATACGTCAGTGCTTGAGAGTTTTTTGATCGATTTGGGGTGCAAGCAGGGAAATATTCTGATAAAAATTGATTAATTGCTAATGAAATGTTTTATGCAAATACTGAAAATCAATTTTAGTTTTCACTTGATGCCTGTCTTCTTTTGGAGGAAAATTGTAAATACTGTTTAAATAAAATCGACAAATATTAATATATTCTTCACTTTCTAAGTTCCGATCGACAAATTCCAATAAAGTTTTGGCATGGATCTAATATAGCTTACTGCTGGTATTAACTCTTGCGTGTATTTGCCAAGTTTTTGTGTCAGTAAGGTGGATCCACAGGTAGATTTGTTTATTTTGTTTGCCAATACACTAGATTGTTGTGTACGCCGCACGTGTAAAATACTATTACCTTGTTACCTCGGAAATGACTTTCAAATGATCGAAGACTAATCATGTCCAAGATTCAACAGAGAAGTAAGTAGATATCGTTTGTTTGTGTAATTTCCATGGAAACATTATATAAATCTGTGAACAAAAAATGAAAAAGGATATATTTCAATTTCAGTGGGTCAAGCTTTAAGAAAACTAAAGATTCGGCGACCAGGAAATAAAAATTCTGTTCGAATACAACGATCTCACAGCACTAGATCAAGAAAAAGACTTCATTCAGCGAATTCCCTGCATTCAGGTAGGAAATTGATGTTTTAATTATTGCATGCACAGTTTTATGTAAAAATCAATTTGCATCTTATACAGCATCAATCTGCAACAAGGTTAGAAGGTCAAATCGTGATATAAATACATTAATTGCATAATATTTAGCTACTTGCATCAACCAATAATTATAAGATATCGTCATACCTGGCCGATATATGCCTAACTAATATCAGATGTAAATAAAAAAATAATCCAGTATTACTATATTTATATTGTAGATAGAAATTTGGTTTAACTTTAGAAATACGCATTTAAATATTATATTTCTTTCACAAATAGTCAAAGATAAATATATAGACAAAGAATATAATGCATTGTTTCTATCTTTCGGGAGCACCTGATATCACCCCGGTTTATTGTGGTGCTCGTGTGCTTCTTTCTCTCTTTTGTCTCTCACCTAGCTAGTTAGGGAGGGATTCCCTTTCCCAATTCTATTGCTTTAAACACCTTTAGTGATTTGATTTTTTTTTATAGTTGAGCATTAAAAATACAGTATATTTCTTTTTTGAAACCCTATTCAGCAAATTCTAACTTATACGTAAGGTCACATAGAAACTTTCGTAATATATTTCTACGATATGTTCCAAGTCATGAGCCTATAGTCATTTCTACCCCTTACTGTTCGTTTTAAACGAAATAATGTCATATTAATACTGATTACGCAGTCAAAATGTCAGAGTCCATGGACCTTTATTAAGACAAAACTATATCAAATTCCATACGAACGTCTCTAAAACACTTTTACTGTTTTACTGAACAAAGATATAAATTCAGGCTTAAAGTTCCATGCTTGAGATGCTAAGACAGACCTTAACTTTGCAATATCTTTTGATCTTATCTATTTGACATTATCCATATTTAATCGAAAAGGGAACAATTGTGAGTATTCATAATTTATTCGTATACAAGAGCAAAAACAAAACTTTGATCATACATGTATGTACAAAACATGTTTAACCCCGCCGCATTCTTGCCCCTGTTCCAAGTCAGGAGCCTATAGTCTTTGTTAGTTTTGTATGTTGTTTTTTAATTTTCGTTCATTTATATGTTTTGAGGTTTAGTGTGATGTCCATTTTCAGTGAACTAGTACATATGATTTAGGGGTCAGCTAAAGTTCGCCTCCGGGTGCGGGATTTTCGGCTGTTTTCTGTCCTTTGGTCGGGTTTTGTCTCTTTGACACATTCCCCATTTCTATCTAAATTTTTTGTAGATGACTTTCAAAATTATTTGGTTTAAGCGTTCCTAGTCATGCTAGTGACAGTTAATTCAGAAAGTGTTTCGGACGCACTAAATATATAAAGTGTTATTAATTTTCTAGGTGCAAATTCAGAAAGTGTTTCGAACGCACTAAATATATATAGTGTTATTAATTTTCTAGGTGCAAAGAAACATTTCACATTTAATTTCATTCACATAGCTATGAATAGATCTTAAACAAACAAATTTATAGATAACTGAAAGGTTGTAAAGAATAATCCGCATGAATATAAATGCATCGATACAAAATTTACAGGCTCATGTTTTCTTTAATGTTTAAACAAATTTTAAGGGTTGCCAATAGTACATCGGTAATTATCATTGTATACTATGCAATGATGAAAGACATTCACGAATACAATAATGGTCTGCTTTCTTTGAAGACGAGAGCTTTAGTATTTAGTGAGCCTAAACAATGTCGAACCATTATCGTCTCAGTCTTTTATCTATTCTAAGTTTACTCGTGTGGTCTAAACATTGTAAATGGCAGTGCTGATACAAATAGAATCTTTCAATTGTAACATCATATAAAAGTGAAAAATAATCACTAAATAATGTTCCATGTCATGCAGTTAAACATGAGATACCAATCGCTCTTCAGTAATTTCAAAAAATATGTTGTCTCATTGGCAATCATACCACATCTTCTTTTTTATATTCGATATAATACCCCAACAGCATGCATAATTAAATTATATATTCATTTTTTCGGAATTTTATATACCTTCAGGGGGTGGAAGCTTGCCTGGGCAGAGAAATAAAAATGATATCACAGCAGTTTTATATTTTGTTATGTAATTATTTAACCCTCTACTTTTATCTCAATTTTCGGGATAATAAAAGGTGGACAGAAAATGCAGATAAGATCAGTAAATATATTGTAGTTGAAATATAAAATAATTAAATTGAGAAAGGAAATGGGGAATGTGTCAAAGCGACAACAACCCGACCATAGAGCAGACAACAGCAGAAGATCATCAATGTGTCTTCAATGTAGCGAGAAACTCCTGCACCCGGAGGCGTCCTTCGGCTGGCCCCTTAAAATATGTATACTAGTTCAGTAATAATGGACGTCATACTAAACTCCGAATTATACACAAGAAACTAAAATTAAAAATCATACAAGACTAACAAAGGCCAGAGGCTCCTGACTTAGGACAGGCGCAAAATTGCGGCGGGGTTAAACATATTTGTGAGATCTCAACCCTCCCTTATACCTCTAGCCAATGTAGAAAAGTAAACGCATAACAATACGCACTTTAAAATTCAGTTCAAGAGAAGTGCAAGTCCGATGTCAGAAGATGTAACAACAGAAAATAAACAAAATGACAATAATACATAAATAACAACAGACTACTAGCAGGTAACTGACATGCCAGCTCCAGACCTCAATTAAACTGATTGAAAGATTATGTCTTTATCATATGAATATCAGACACAATCCCTCCCGTTAGGCGTTTAGTATCATACTATCATAAAATATATGAGAAGAACATAACCCGTGTCATGCCAACAACTGTTTTTAAAAAGCCAAAATATGCAATCTTTAATGACCTGACAACAGTATCGTAACTATATCCCTTCTTAATAAGTCTGTTTAAAGGTTTTGTAAGCTTTTGAGGTGAATACTGACATTTTTGTGCTTTGTAAAGAATATTACCATAAAAGATTGGATGTGAAATACCTGAACGTATAAGATGTCTGCATGTTGCGTTATGTTTAAGAATTATTTCCTTATACCGATGATAAAATTTAGTAAATGTTTTGACTAGTTTGTGATATCGAAAACCCTGGTGTAATAATTTTTCAGTAATACATATATTTCTCTCGCTAAAATCTAATACGTTGTTACATACACGAGCGAAGCGTACAAGTTGATATATATAAACACCATAAGATGGTGACAATAGAACGTCACCATCTAAATAAAGCATTCAAGTTATAGTTCAGTCAATCTAACAATAATATATTGTGTCTTCCAATTGAAAGTATGTTGATCAAATTCCTATAAGCCAGAGGGTAAAAACCAAGTTTCGAACAAAGTGTCAGGGAATGCATGACCCCTTTGAAAAGTGAAATCTGCAGCACACACTTTAATAATTTAGTATACTTTACTGAGCTTTTCCCTGGAAATTCAGTAACTAATAACAGGGATACTCGGGCTAACGCTGTAATCCGAGTAAATTGTTAAAACAGCAGATTTATAATAAAAGATATTTACTTGGGGAAAAAAAAGAAATCTGCAGCACTTTTCACAGTAAAATTTCGGTATAACTTAATTTATCAAGACGTCGAAAAAAAATATTATCAAAATGGTAAATGCACATTTAAAAAGATAATGGGAGTGGAAAGTTCCCTCATAGCATTGGACATCCCTTCGTATTACACAACTACATGTATACACAACTGTCAATACTCGACGACAGTATGTGTGCCTTGATTCATACGAGTAGCATTCGTACAGTAATGTTTTTTCTGTCAATATCTTTCTGAATCTTCTGATTATACTAGAAGCTGGAGCTAATTATTACCAGCTGTGTAGCGATTGTTTTCTTATCACTCCCACGAGTTGCAACTATTGCATGTTATTGTTCGTGTAATTAACCTATTTGTCGATTTCCACTTAGATTGATTATTAATATGTATCCGGAACGCATAGACATATAGTTGTAATTCCATATCTAGTTCTGTTCATTTGCCAAGCATGTTAACTTTATACAAGCCATATAGTTTGTCTTTTTTTTTAAATTCTTTTAAATTCAGAATTATGTTCGTCTTCTCAATTCCAAGGGAAGACAGCTCCGAAGATATGAGGGACTACATCTGATGTACATAGATGTAATCAATAAATAATTTATCTTAAATTTTCTTGTTCCAAAAGAACAATTAGTTTTGATAAAATAGGAAGAGGGTCAATGTTTCAAATTTTCCAGATGCACTAATATTTTTATAAGATGTTTAATAGTTTTGCAGTTATGGATTTGGAATGAAATCTTAATTGCCTGGTTTTTTTTCTGTCATCAAGTTGATACTTTATCAATGCTTTTGTCTTTTTCTAGTTTAATTGCTGAAATCTTAATGTTTTGCTGATAAATAATAACACTTATATGTATATATTAAATATAGAAAACGAAATATTTATGTTTATTTATTGTTATGATAAACAACGAACTAAAACTAAAAATTGGTCGATAAACATATTCTCACCATAACACGAAGTCAACAGCACGAACTCAATATTAATTGGATAAAAAGCAACACTTTTTGTCATTGGATAAGAAAATGTTCATTATTAAAAATAAGTTTACAAAGAGGTTACTTTCCATGGTAATTTCCATTCCCTAAAACTTATATTTGTCTGACCTTGTTCTAGTTTACTCTTATATCAAACGTTTACTATAAGATAGGCGAAAGATACTAAAGGGACATTCAAACTCATAAATCGAAAACAGACTGACAACGCCATTGCTAAAATATAGACAAACAGGCAAATAATAGTATACAAAACACAACACTAAAGACTAAGCAACACGAACCAAACCAACAACAATGGGTGATACCACGTGCGCCAGAACGGTAAGCTGCTTTTTTTTTAATAAAGTTTAAAGGCTTTTTGTCATCATGTGAAGAATAAAATCATAATGTTTAATCACCGCTATCGTGACTTTAGGTGTCCCATAAGGACTTTCCCCATCATATATTTACATGCCGAAAGATTGAATGATTGATCATTTGGATGTGTAGGGTCAGTGATATTGTTCGGGTTTTTTTCAAAACTACCTCTTCCCTTTTTTATTGGGGAAATTTGCGTCATTTTTATCAAATTGGGAAATTTATAATAACCATGAATTTGACTGAAACTTCAATTTGCAGACCCCCATTCAAGAGTCAAACCCTGCAATGAAATAAGACCCTTGTTGTCAGTGATGATACACAATTAGACCATCAAATCTGCACATATAGTCATTGTAGACATGAAAAATGTATAAATGTTAAAAATTTTCAGTTTGTATTCATGCACAATGACGACACTGTTTGGGAAAAAGTTGCCTTTTGGGAATAATTTAAAGCCATTTTGTTCAAATTGGGATTCCTCTCTAGGGGGAAATAGTTATCAAAGGTACCAGGATTATAATTTGGTACGCCAGACGCGCGTTTCGTCTTTAAAAAAGCCTTTAAAAAAACTATTCTCCGGTAATTTAAGGCAATCAATATCACTGGGGGTACATGTATATCAATCGGATATCTCGTTTAATGGCAATATGAGTGGTCCATATGTGGCCTGTCGCAATACAATATTTCTACTCCTATCCAACACACAAAGAGTAATATTCTTTTATTCATATGATACGAATTGTGTTTTAGTTTCTAAACTAGCATATGTATCTCATTTTGAGGAGGATCTGCTTATCCTTCCGGATCACATGAGATCCCCCCAGTTTTTAGTGGAATAACGTGTTGTTTAGTCTTTAGAATTCTATGTGGTGTGTTGTGTACTATTGTTTGTCTGTTTGTATTTAAAATTATTTTAACCATGGCGTTGTTAGTTTATTTTCGACTTTTAAGGTTGGATGTCCCTATGCTATGTTTCGCCAATCTTTTTTTAAGTGGATATGTTCTGATGAATGGGTCTACCGGGACAAAGCATGGGAATTTCGACTACAACAGAAAATTATGGTACATGTATGTTGGACAGTTGCTGCATTTTTTTCTTGGCCTTGTACGAACCACTTAAGGAGTGGCTGCAAGCGATCGTACATAGAAAGAGAACACGGAACTCTGTATCGATAGGGCTTTGCTGTATATTTAGAAGTTCTGCACAGTCATACGGTCATATTTCGCGAGTAGTCGTAACCCTCTGCCGTAGGACACATGTCTATACCACGGATTATGTATTGGGAATAACAAATGTATATGATAAAACAGATGCATTAATTTCTTTTTATATTTTGTTGAAGACACCAAAGTGTATAGTTTTCCTCACGTGTGGAAGCTAGGGTAACAGATGGTCTTTATGTTGTTATAATTTTAGATTATTATTCTCGTAATTTAAATCCTAATAATATTTGTATTAACATTTCGTGGTTGTGGTCAGATACTGTATGTTTCTTTGATATGGTATATGTATCTAATAGTTCTGCCTTGTTAAGGGGTTAACCTTGTCACACAGTGATAAAGCTTTTTGAGCTTACGAAACGTTAAAAAAAGCATCTATCAATCAATTTACCAATTGGTTTACTTATTGTCATCTGATCATTGACTATATGTCGTATGGAGAAATAAATTCAATTGTGATGCGCTGCCAAAATCTCTACCCTTAAATATATTTAGATTTTCTCGTACTGTGATTTGTATCTTACACTAAAGAATGTTGATAAATCAAATAGTGTCAAAAATTAGTACCGAAAAAAAGGAAAATGATAATTACTAGAATATCATCACGTCTTAGTTATAGATTTTACGTCAAACTGTAATTTTGACTTTGAGTCAGCTTGCATCAAGATGTCATGTTGTATTTACCAAAGAATAGGATATATATTAACTCAATATGATCAACACTTATATCACACTTTACATGACGAGAAAGAAAATATCGTCAAGATCATGTCTGGATATATTATGGGAATCCTTGAGAAAATGTCACGGTCGTCTATATTATTTTTCAGTAATCATTTTCAACGCTTTCATGAAAAAAAAGGTTTCCTGTCATTTGAAGTTTTTCAAAGATTATATATACTGACAAACAATTAAAAGGGGCAAAGAAATAAAGGAAACAGCCAAGATCCACAGCCGAAAGAAAATAATAGATGAGGCCCCTCATGGGGGGGGGGGGGTCCTAGTAATCACATAATCACCATTTTTTTGCCAATATAATCACATAATCATTAAATATTTGCTTATCTTTAGTAATCAAATAATCATAAACTAAAAATACAGTCCTAGGTAATCAAATAATCATGAAATATTTGGCTTAATAATCAAATAATCATTAAAAAAACGGCCAAGTAATCACATAATCAAAAACCCCATGAGGGCCCTCATAGATACACAACGGTCCATAAAAAATCTTAACACAGACAATCTGCTTACCCTTCCGGGGCACCTGAGATCACCCTCAGGTTTTTGTGGTTATGGTGTTGTTCGGTTATTGGTTTTCTATGATGTGTTTTGTGTACTGTTGTTTGTTATGGTTATGGTGTTGTTCGGTTATTGGTTTTCTATTATGTGTTTTGTGTACTGTTGTTTGTTATGGTTATGGTGTTGTTCGGTTATTGGTTTTCTATGATGTGTTTTGTGTACTGTTGTTTGTTATGGTTATGGTGTTGTTCGGTTATTGGTTTTCTATGATGTGTTTTGTGTACTGTTGTTTGTTTCTTTTAAGCCATTGCGTTAATTGTCAGTATATTTTCGACTGGGAATTTGAATGTCCCTTTTGTGTCCTTCGCCTCTCTCAGTTTCTAAATAGTATGCAAAAGTAAAACATTTAAAGTGTATAGTGAAGTACCAACATAATGTTTAAATGAAAAACCAATGTTTGAGTATAAAATGTGTTTTAAAAATCTAGCAGGAACAAATTATAAGTAATAACTTGCTTCTTCAAATGTACTCCCTTATTTTTTATGAACGTCTACCATTCCTGGACCGACCATTCTAAACTTATTACACAACTACAGATGCACGAGGATTAACTATTGCTCTGATCGTTGTTATATCGATCTTCCTCCTTTTCGGATAACTATAGTATATATGAATTTGACATACATTACTCTTCCCTTTCAGACCACACTTGGTTCCTTTGACACAATGATTAATCGTTCTTATACCTAATTATTCTATGGCCTTTTTTCTTCATTACAGCCTTAGGCAGTCTCATAAACTTTAACACTTGAAAAGATCCATATGTTATCGCATATTTTCACAAAGAGCATCGACCGCTTATTCATGCCGATAAAATTTGGGGATATTTCTTTTCTTCATTTTATTCTTCTTGTGTGATTTATGATTAGTTACTTTTGGGTCCTTGGAAACAGTCGACATATTTATTTTCTTAGTCTATCGTGAAAGCAATTTCTGTTGATTACCGGGTTTCAATAAATCAAATAA
Source organism: Mytilus edulis (assembly GCF_963676685.1). Lineage (NCBI taxonomy): Eukaryota > Metazoa > Mollusca > Bivalvia > Mytilida > Mytilidae > Mytilus > Mytilus edulis. Next base: position 71,598,066 of record NC_092347.1, read on the forward strand.
TTTTCAACGGCAAAAAATTGATTTCGATTCGTTTATTGCCTCGTCAGTTTCCATATTGGAAATATACAATAAATATTACTGATAAACTAATACATCAAATTGTTTGATACTTTAAGGTGGAAAAAAAGAACCTACAAATTATATCATTGATTAAATGTACAGTTCGATATTAACCATATAGTGATGGTTATATTTGGTATGATTTCATTTTATCCTTTAAGCAAACTGAGATTAATTGAAGTCTTGGGGGTGATTCGCCTTGTAATTACAATAATATTTACCGCTGGGCTTTAATCGACAAACAATAATATACAAGTGTAAAGATTTGTGCAGTGAAACATAATCAATTTTGGCGTTTTTTAATATTGTAGTATAATATTGTTATATAATAGATTCTTAAAGTAAAATGGTATGAGAGGTACAAAAATGTACGACTAACCCATTTAGGTGTATTCAAACAACTATTAGGGCGATCTTGTGTTTCTTTTGCAAGGCTAGATTTCGTCCCATTTATAACATATATAGCAGTGACAGTTAGAAAGAGTTCATCCCGATAGCACACTTTACAGATTGATACATTTTGTTTTATTTCTTAGTTATTCGTTTTTTTTTTTAAATTTCTGAAATGTTTGCCATTGGACAAACATCATATTTTTGTATTGATTTGACTTGACAGGTGTGCAATCACTGTGGTCTGCTCTATGATCGGGTTGTTGTCTCTTTGACACCTTCCCCATTCCATTTTCAATTTTACTATAAGCTTTTTAATTTTGTGCCATGTATATAAATAGGACAGTTTTGACAAGGAAATTGTTAGTTATTTGTTTGACTTTTTCTCACAATTTAAATTTGTGTTGCGTAGATATACATTTTTCTATCATAAACATATATATACATTCGGGGTGCTGAAACTGATAGGACATCCTTTATATATATAAAAGAAGATCCATTAATCTTTTCTTTAATCATTGATGATGTATTGGTCTGTAGTATGCGTGTTACCAGATATTAGTGCTTAATTGTCTTTTGAGATCATTCCAACACAAATATTTATCTTCATCTGTAAGTAAAATTAGAATAATTCAAAATTTGATTACAACCAGAAAGTTGCAACTCCATAAGTACTTAGCTACAGATAGCAGATTAAAGAAATTTTCAAAGCTAGCATGTTCAAGCGAAAGCAATGTTGTCCAGGAATTACATGTTCGTATTGGTGTACAAGTTCGAAACGATGAAAAAGGGTGCATACATAGCCAAGTCTTGTCAGAATGAGTACATAATATACCCCTTGTTAGAAGAGTACAACGCACTCTCCATTTTTAGGAATCTTTGTAATCACTTTTTAGGGTCAATGGGGAGGCAACATAATTTCTGTCCATCTCTTCTTGTGGTCTCAAAACTTTCCGCATTTCACTTAGGTTAAATAAATCCTCTTTAAAAACCTAAAAAAACACTTTTTGTGTAAATTTCTATCATCGCGAATATGTATGAAATATGTGTCACAGGACGTTAAAAACACACATTAGTGGAGCATTTCAACCTTAATTGTGGTCACACTTTATACTCTAGTAAGGCGAAGTTTGTTTTCTTTATACTTTCGCTTATTTGAACAATTTTCCCTTTATTTATTTCCATGGATTTTCTTCCGTAATTCATAGGTATTGGTTTTATTTATTTTAGAAGGCCGAAAATTAAGGTGTTCTACATTCTCTTCATTTGGACTGTGATAGAAAACTGTAATTGACAATCGTACCTAATCTGCTTATTTTATTAGTGTTTAATTATATTTTTAGCATCTTTTTCATTTTTTGTTACATTTCTAAATATTTGGTAAAATAACGACTTGTTTGTCTTATTTATCTAAACACTCAATAGGAAGAAATTTCAAAAACAACCTATAGTATTATCGTTTGCATTGTTTAACATTTGCCATTTCGAGGCCTTTTATAGCTGACTATGTGGTATAGACTTTGCTCATTATTGAAGGCCGTACGGTGACAATAGATGTTAATTTCTGTGTCATTTGGTCTCTTGTGAATACTGTTGTCTCAATGGCAATCACACCACATTTTTTATATTATAAGTTATATCCACAGTGGAAGCTTATAATAATTGTATTACATATACACATTGATGCATTTGCTTCTTGTAAAACTTGCAATGTATTGATAAAGTTACATTCACTATGATTTCTTAGGCTGAATAAAATTTTGATTTATGGATATTTGTTATAATCGTGTTCAAAACATTATTTATTATTTTTATAGTTTAAATTCTATTTGTTTTATTAATTTTTCGATTCTATTACTATGGCCATGAAATCTTAAATGGTTCATACATTTTTTATTCTGAATGTCCTGGAGAGATTTATTTTTATTGTACAACTATATCATTTAGTGAAGTAAAAAATGAAAAGAACGCGTTATAAATTTAATACATCCGAAGCGCTTATGTGGATTTACTTTCATCAAGAAAAACTAAAGCAAATCATTTGAAAGCCAATGATGTATAAGAATTATGCGAAACATTTGAAGAGATATATGACCTAAAGTACAGAAAAACAGTCAAATTCATCTGACTTTTATTCAGCGAGGAGTCGCGAAAGATTTTCTAGCGGGCGGTCGCGGGACCAACGACCAGCAATGAACACGGGCAAAAATATCTCTCATCTGGCAAATTTGTTTACGTTAGAGAATTTTAATAACGGTCAACATAGGGAGTCGAATACTTAGTTTCTTTAAAATTTCCAAAAATGACATGATTTATATTTACTTGAAAAAAAAACTTAGGTAGTAGGGGGACATTATGTTTTCTGGTCTGTGCATCCGTTCGTCTGTTCGTCCGTTCGTCTGTTCGTCCGTTCGTCCGTCCGTCCGTCTGTCCCGCTTCAGGTTAAAGTTTTTGGTCAAGGTAGTTTTTGATGAAGTTGAAGTCCAATCGACTTCAAATTTGGTATACATGTTCCCTATGATATGATCTTTCTAATTTTAATGCCAAATTAGAGTTTTTACCCCAATGTCACGGTCCACTGAACATGGAAAATGATAGTGCGAGTGGGGCATTCGTGTACTGGGGACACATTCTTGTTTAAATTGAAAAAGGGAAACAAAGGATTTTAAATAATAAAAAAAAAACATGCAACCAATAAAAAGCATGGACAGGTTGCTTGGTTTTAAATCAATAAATGTTACAATACTGTTAAGTGTTTTATGGATTAAAAAAATGTTGTGTCTGTCATCGAGGCGTGTTTTTTTTTATGAATATCAACCTCTCAATTATTGGACGAAGTGAGAAAAATCAGGACAAGTCTCCGTCAGCATTTTTACTGGTTGTTACAACCGCAATTTTGTTCTGTAACATGTTAATCTTGATAATTTGTGTAGCTCATTAGATGGGGAATGTACAAATAATTTATCATTTTACGTGCACAACAGTTTTTTCAGAGTGATAATTATTGATAGAAATGACCGGCACAGTCAGACATCGTATATCGTATATTTACTGTTCCATAGTTGCGTCGACAGCAAAACCGAACCATCATGCTATTTACGTATTATTCGACTTGCAGAATTACCCCATATTTTCTCGTCATTTATCTAATTTGCTCTTGGAAATGTTCTTTTGTATCGATTTTTTGCTTTACGTCTTCTGTTATGGTATATTTTTTCGCTTATCAGTAACTTTTTCATTTTTAACAAAACTTGAAGTACATTATTGTCCCTTTAAGTAGTTAAAGAAGGGGGCATATGGCGTCTGAAAACATTGCATGTAAAAAGCACGATAAGCCGTTTGATAAAGTAAGTTTTAAATTGCAACTCTACGTATTGAAGAGATGCCCATGCAGATTTTACTGACCAGATTGCATTCCCTCATGTCCATTATCCGAATAATGGTTTATCATTTTATGGTTATCTGTATATGTATAAATCATAATTATAGATTATAAATATCGTTTTCAAACCATTTACAATATGTAATGAGCTATCCCCGAATGTGTATAAAAGGGAACATAGTGAAATACATATCTTGACTCGTTAACAGGGCATTTTTCCCCATATATTTATAAAAGTCAATTTAAACAAAATTCTCCCAGGAGAGGGATTAATTTCAAACTGACAGATTTCTGTTTAAAGCTAAAGAAGCTATGAGACGAAAAGCGTCAATCGGAATTCAGCCCGTATACCAAGGGTATAGGGGATAAATTTTATCTTGTCATCTCAAGGTTGAATTATGTAAATAATTGATGCTTTGGTTTGTGTTGGTCGTTCAACTCCTGAACTCCAGTAGGGCCGTTATGCTGCGTTTCTCCAATGATCTTGTTTTAGGTATGTGAACCTTATACTATAGATCGATCAGAAAGCGCAATTTTTCACGCGGCAACCATTATTTAATTGGTTCGCTGTCACTTTTCTGTTTTCAATCATTTGCTTAACTCGTTTAACAACAGTAATTCGATGGACAATTACGACACTGTGGGAAAATACAAGGCACACTAAAACATTCATCAGATAGTTTATTTCTATAACTTTTCCTCGATCTCTTAAGTTTGCAAGCGTCTTTTTATGTTATTTCTTTATTTTAACATCTGACTTACAGATATTTCTTCTAAATGCATATTTGAAGGACTTGCATTTATCATTTTACTGATAAACTTCATTCAATAACACACTTATTTGGGTATCAATAACACACTTATTTGGGTATCAATAAAACACTTATTTGGGTATCAATAACACACTTATTTGGGTTTCAATAACACACGTATTTGGGTATCAATAACACACTTATTTGGGTATATTCTTTTTGCTTTAAAATATTGAATCCTTATCATCATCACCCTTATTTCCATTATCAAAAGAGAAAACAAATTAACTATTTGTTGATAACAGGATAAGTATACGATAGCCGATTGATAAAATAAGTTGACTTAAAAGGTACTAGAACAAACACGAACAAACGTATGTTCAGATCACTGCAAATGAACAAAGGAAAGACAAAAGCATAATTCTAGGTACAAAATGAACCAGCAGAGAATCAAGTGAGTGAATTTGTAAAATCTGTCTATTTTCGTAATTTTTTCGACTGTCTTTTATTAGTCAAAGTCACACAAAATGTCAGCCTCATGAAAAACAATGTTTTTCTTAAAAGTTGCATTTGACCCAACTCTTCTTACTTCACTATTGGCACCCGTCGTGTCGCTAATAAAAAACAAACTGACTTTAATGAAATCATTAAATTGCACCACCTGTCTAGTCTAAGAGGTTAAATTCACCTTTATTTTTTTAAGCTTTAAATTCACTTTCTGTAGCCATAATTTATAATAGTCCAGTCGATTTGTGAAACAATTGTTCAGATTGCGGTAAAAGCATCAAACTTTGCAGAGTTTAAGTTAAGGTCATAGCATGGAAGTATTATATTGACAATATAATACTTCCATGGTCATAGTAAACATTTATAGCTATGGACCAAGTTCAGAAAATCAAAACGGCTGGGCTATATGGGTTCCCTTCTGTACATCGCTGCAGCAAGCGTATGAGTCTTGCGCTAAATTAATTAAATGTGAATGTGAAAAGTTAACGGGTAGCAGAGTACGATGCAAATGTGTAAAGGCAGTATTAATTTGTACTATTCTGTGTAAACGGGGAGGACGACATGATAGGATACAATAGACGGAAACACCCATTGTGTTGTTTAACAAAATGGACAACTCATTCATTGTGTGAATTTTTAACGTCATTTGAGAACAATTGGGCAGATAATTTACGTATGACATTACTTGCATGATATGATACTCATAATGTCTGCCATGGAGGTTTTCAAAAGATGTTTTCAGATAAATCATAGCAAACAATTGATCTATTTTCATCGAATTATAAATTTAGAGATTTACCTATTTTGGCTTATTTTTTTTATTTTTTTATTTTTTCAAGATTGCCGCCATTCAATATGGGTAATATTTTCATTTTTATTTTCTAAAAGGCAACTGATAAAAGCAAAGTCACTCTTTTCGCCAGGTTTCTTGTCAATATATTTACTTATATAATTTTCATGAATTTTAAAGTATTTTATAGAAATCAAACGTCTGTCATTTGATAAATGGCCGCCTTTCTCGACATTTTTTACTTTCGAAGTGGGTCCATAGCTGAAAAGGAGTTCCAAGACCTTTACTACTATAATGCTAAATTTCACGCTTTTACCACAATGTGAGCAATTTGCTAAGTTTCTGCACAAATCGACTGGAATATAAATAGTACTTTCATTGTACATTGTGATTTACAAGGGTTAAATAATTCCTAACCTAAATATATATACATTGTATATAGTTTAACTTGTTTAAACGAAATCACTACGGGACTGACGATTTTGACTGGATTAAAAAGAATATCGACTTCCACAGGTTAAATAAGTAAACCTCAATTTTGTTTACCGGCAAAGTTTTGATATACAGGTTTCCTGGTTATCCAGTATTTGGTTTAGATCGGTCTCCATATTATGTAGGGCTTGGTTTAAACATGTTTCCTGGTTATGTATAGGGTTCGAGTCAAAATTTCCCTGGATATGTGAGGCTTATTTTTTAACTGGCATTTTTCCTGGTTTTACAGGCTTGGGTTTAAACAGGTTTACAGGTAACGTAGTACTTTGTTTAGACAGGTCTCCATATTATGTAGCTAAGGGTTTGGTGAAGACAGGTTTCCCGATTATGACGGATTTTGTTTAGTCAGAGTTCGAAATTCTGTAAAATATAGTTAAGACTGGTTCCAAAGTTATGTATCATATGGTTTAAACAGGTTTCCCGGTTACGTCGGATTTGGTTCAGATAGGTTTCCATGTTATGCCGAGTTTGGTTAAGACAGGTTTCCATGTTACAAATGGATGGTTTAGACAGGTTTCCATGTTATGACGGGTTTGGTTAAGACAGATTTCCAGGTAATGCAGTAAAGTTATGGCATGAACAGTCCTATTGTATCAGTCCTTTATATTCAGAGCAAGATAAAGTGATTGGGCAGCTTTACTATATAATTACTTAAACTTACAATGAAAATTCACTGTCATTACAAACCAATGCAGGAATTAGAGTCTGAAATAACTAAATGAACTCTTTTTCAAACCAACTGTCTTGAAAAGTTTTTTCCAACTATGATGAATATTCCACTGCATTTGTTAAAACGAGTCTTAATGGACGTGACTAAACTCTATTATAAGGTACTGTGGGAACAATTGTTTATTACTGTATTTGATAAAGATTTTAAAGATGGAGGGTTGAGATCTAAATAAAATAAGTTTAACTTCATCATATTTTCGTATGCATGCCTGTCCTAGTTCTGCAACCTCGTCGGTTTTGTAGTGTTTCCCATGTTTTCATTATTTAGAGAAATGTCTTTAGTCAACTTTTATAAACTTTTGACATTTTAGACCTGATACGGATTGAAGATTCTATGCTGGCCACTAGATGTCTTTTGGTTATACATGTCGGTTTGTTGTTGTCCAATTCGCATGTGCACTAGATATTTTATTCAGCAGTCTTCAAAATTCTGTTTTGGTCTTGTATTTCTAAATACACTGACTAAAGAATCCGATTAAAACTCAAGCATTCTTTGCCGAATCTCAAACTGTTTTGTTTAGACTGATTTATCAATTTAACCGATTTCTACCGTGTAATCGACTGATTATAACTGGGCTCAACCTATTGTTATATTTTTATATGGCAGAAATTTACTTGAAAATAAAATGCATAATTCATACAACCTTCAGTCACGTACAAAGTCGTCGAATAGTTTAACAACCGATTTACAGCGATATATAGCTCATATACTTTATATGAAATCATCTGTTAAAGATCATGTTCTTGACCGTTGAGTTGATTTGTCATTTTATTGGTTTCCCTTTGGCGCTTTATTTTGCAAACCTATTAATGTTCTGATTTAATTCCTACAATCCTGAACATTTGGCATTTCTACATTATTTACTACTTATTTAGAATAACGGTTTGACACAACTTCTTGTCCTGAATATGCATGAAATATTTGTCACTGAACGTTATACAAAAAACCTTCAACCAGTCAACCGATTCCATACTAGCGAAGTGTCTTTCAGGGAAAACGGTAGTATTTAATTTCCCCAGCATTAGGTTGGCCTTTTTTGTACCCAAGACAGGTGAAGGAAGTCAAATTAGGAGCGCTGTGATTGGATGTAAGGGTACAATATATTTTTTATTTATCTATGAATAACTGCAGTGTGTATATTTACAATGTAAATTTTAAAACCTATTGAAATATTTTCTAGAGAATTATTCGAAAAGCCTTGCAAAATTTCATAAATTTGGTGCAAAATGACGGTGGGCATGGATAACATAAACAAGCTCCGTTGGAAGTTGGTCATGATACTATTTGGCTTTAATTTTTAAAACAGAGTAATAGAGTACTAACACAACATATAACTGTTTTATCCAGGTTTTTATCTTAAAAAGTGGTAAATTTAGAAAATGTTAACATTGTCGCCCATGGCAGAATAAATAGTACCGTTTTCCCTTCACCACGTATGTAAATATATCATGGTAGCTCATTATAAACCACAAATTACTGCAGAGTCTATAAACAATAAATTCTTTTGTTTTTACGATGATAATTGTGTTTACTTAATAAGCAAAACTAATTTAAAACAGAGTAATGGTAGCATAGTTCGACATCATATTGCTGTGTTCGACTATTGTTCAAGATGAATTATGTTATGGATAACTTATTTTTATTAGCATTCTAAGACACACAACAAGTGCTTCTTGGCATTGAACAAGATATCATAAATGTTAGTATATAATGGCTTACGCTTAGATTAGTACCCTATTAGTTATTGTATTGGCGACATGATACGTACCATTTTAAGTGTATTTTTTAAACAAAGCAAACGTGAGGATGCACAGAAATAAATCCATTTTGAACTAAAACTAAGTGCTAATATTTCATAATTTGGCTTACTTTTACTTGTTATAAGGATTAATCCATAAAACAGAAATGTCAGGTAGGACCTATTACAATCTAGTCTATGATACATGAATACACCAGAAATCAATTATTGATTCAAGCAAGTTTTTGTATAGATAGTATTTATATTTTAAGCAACAAAACAAAGCCACATTTGCAATTTCAGAACATTTTCAATCCACTAATTCACGTGGAAGTAGATACATGTTTGTAGTTGAGCAGCTTTAATTTTCGTGTCTTAATTGCATTGTTTAATGAAGTTACGCGATGGTTGAACTTGTGCAATGTTACTTATAGCATAAATCAATGAAGCAAGTCATTTGAATCTTCAAAATAGGAGTAATTAGAGAAGAATAAGATATGGATTGGATACAAATATATTTAAACTGATAATAAGACCCCCACCCATTTAAAAATTGCACCACACGACTGTCAACAAGGTAAAAGACACATGCACGTACCCATAATGCACAGGAATTCGGTACACTAAAGATACTTTATAAAGGTATTTTATGGTTTCATTTAAGTCAGCAATATACAAAAAAAACATACTAAGACAGAAACTAACAATAAAACATTTACATTTAATACGCTTTAAGCACGTACATGTATGTAAGTCGAACTCTCCACTTAACTAAGGAGTGATATGATATAATAAAATATATATAATGGATCACGCTTTCGTAGACGAAGATATCAATCAGTCCACCTCGGTATGGATTAAATGTAAAATAACCATTATCATTCTAGATAGATTATTGCTCTTCGCAATGTCCATGTTTCCCGTTTTAATGTGTCCCCTGCTCATATCTGATTAGAGCAATAACCGTGCCATCTTTGGCAACCGACTGACCCATGTACGTTTTTGATACAAATGTACATACAGTTTGTATTTAATCAGTCTTGAGGTTGCATTGACATTGGCGTTTTGCATTTGACATATATAGCTTTTAAATATGTTTCAGTGCTTTTTGTTGTTTTGCCAAATGATCATTCTTGATTTTGAGCTGTCTTTTGGAAGGTCTCCTTTTTTATGTTTTTAATGTCATCGTTCTTGAATAATATTCATTAGCGGCTGTATCCATTAGTTATTTATTCTTAAATGCATGTACAAAGAAACGAAGCAATGTAATTTAAATTTATTGTAAAAAATCAGTCATATTATAGTGCCTAACAAGATTTTGTGAGGTAGACGAAATTGAATTTAAAACGTTCGTATTGACTTTTGATGTGCAGAAATAGGCAGATCGGACATATTTTGACTTTAGTTACTTACTTCTTAAGTTTGGGATTAATTGTAATCAACATATTCCAATGAGACTGAAAAATGCTTTTTTTTATTATGATAAATAATAATTTTACCTGCCGTAGTCGTGCGTAAAATATATTTCGGTATTTCTCTTACGAAAATGACTTGTTTAATGGAACAAAACGTATTATTTGTAAACTTGCTCTTTACTCTTCACAATAGGCTTTTAAAAAATAACCTTTCAACTGTATATTCCGAAAATTTTGTGAAAATCGAATAAGTGGCAATTCTTACCTTTCATACCTTAACTTTCATTGATAAAACACAATATTGACTCGTCCAGTGTCCAGTTTGAAGGTCATTTTAGTTACCGTACACATTCATGCACGTTCTAATTAATCAAGTCATGTATGAAAAGCATAAACAAGTTTGAAGGTAAACTAATAACAACTTAATCCAATCAAATTGCCTACGATTCAATAACAATGACCAGTCCACATCATCAAAATGTATAGGGGTAAACTGGGTAGGGAGAAAATGTCAGATATATTAAGTTCATTTTTTTGCAATAACGAGTAAAAATTTGTTAACCAATAGATTTGTTATAATTTCATAAACATGTCGTTATGTATTGGTATAGTTTTTGGATCTTTCATTAGCGTATTTAAGGCTGTAGAAAGTTTGGCCTTCAAAAGTCAACATAATCATTGACTTTATAAAGAAAATTCGCCTTTTTAAAACATTGAATGTTTCACAAATAATACGCGACAACAAAGCAAAATCATTTCTTAAAACACTGCAAAAAAAATAATTCTGATTGATGCAGTGGTATTGTCATAAATTGCACTGGAGTGAACAGTGGTACATCAAACGTCGAATTCCCTCACACAATGTTATCACACACTTTTTTTTTTTTTTTTTTTATAATAGTGTGTGTGTTTTCTTTATTCTATCTGCATGGATAATTCAGAATTGACGTTGAAGTTCCTTGTATATTTAATCGTCTATATACAATCAAATGGTTTTGCGTGTGGTTGACAATTAAGTTCCTTGTAATATTATGTCGCATTTTGATTTTCCGTAAAAAATAAATTTAAGAAATTTACCAAAATTGAAACAAACGAACGTTAAAAAGTATAGAGAATTTTTGTACTTTTTTGCGAAAAATTTATTTTAAAATGCTCAATCAAGTTGAATTCCAAATATTATTGCACAGAACTTAGCAATATAGTACAAAACGTTTACTCGTTACAACGAAGACACACTCTGTAAAGTGTACAGATCGAAAAACGTGAAACATGAAATATCCGTATATCAAATTGTTATTTTCTAAAATAACATTGAAACTTTCAAAAACTATTTGTCTAATTATGTTGATATATCAATTTAATTAAACATATAATATGAGCTAGTTGATTGTAATCTGAGATCGGACAACTGAAGGTAGAGTAATCAGGATTCAGTTTGTTCAAGAATCCCATGAAAATAATTTTGATTAAGAAATAAAATAATTATTGCGTGGTGTCACTTTTTATGTGTCAATGGAATTCAAAGTAAAGATGCGCAATTTGTTGCTTTTCTCGTGATTTGTCAGTCTCGAATCTCTGTTTATTACTATGCTGACAAGCGACGTAACATGCATTTGAAAACGAAGGGGGGAAAAGGGTGATAATTTATCCTTTAGTTAATTTGACCAGGTTGAAATGACCAAAATATGTGTAGCAAGCAATTTGATAAATTATTTATCATTGGTATGAGGCACTGATGGACCAAATCTTTAGTGATTTAAAGCAGTGCATTAGTTTATGCTACTACATGTAGTTCTGTCAGTCAAACAAAATGTATATCACAACTCGTTGCGGTACAGGTCGTTCTCCATATTTTACCATTTTAGACAAATCTGTGTTTATTACATTGTTTACTAGGAATGATGACTTCGTATGATGACACTTAAATATATAGTATGCTTATTTCTGCTTTTAACAATTTATTAACAAAAACACGATTGCGTCTACTTATTAAAAGTGTTATGACATAATTTCACACATTGCATTGGTTAAATAAATGACAATGCTAGCTGATTTAAGTTCGAACCACTTAATTTGTCAGAGGTATATATATTGCCATCATGCTTCTTTTGTGGCATGCTTGTTGAGTAAAAAAAAATACTTGCACATTAAATCCATTGGAAGATGCCCGCGAAATCGCGGGACAATTGGGCAAGTGCATAACAAAGGGGGATGGGTCCGGACGTCGGGTACCTGTGTTTACACATAAAAAAGGGAGGGGATCACTTCGCCACGTTTAAAGGCCAAGTTAACACTGATTTCATTTTTGGACAGTTCTGCACCTGAGTAAAAAAGGTGGATGTCATTTAATTTAGCAAAATGATGCCATTGCAATATAATTAGGATCTTTATAGTCCTAACAGTCATATTTTCTATCCTTTCTTTTTGTTTTGAAAAATGATTGTTTTAAAAACAAATTTAGGAAGAGCAAAACTGTTACTGTATACGTCATATTACAAATTTTTCAAACTTTGTATGATTTCAGAGGAGTTGCAGCTCAATGAAATCGGTCTCTTCCTTTAGTAGTATAGATTTGTATACAGCTGATCACAACCTAACTTTTCTTTGTCAAATTCTTGATAACTAAGGTATTGATGGTGTCCACCGATATCTTCATTAGTTGTCATTGATATCATAATTGTATTAAGTCTTGCTGGTCAACACATGATTCAATTTTCAGGAAGACTTCACAATAGTTTTGTAAGTAATTTATATCTTTAATCTTACTTATATCTTTTTTATAAAGTAATTATTGCAAGCTATTGAAGACTCCTCAACATGCCTTTTCCTTTTAATATTCAAACGAAAGTTACAAGGTATACACGAAGCAATAATTGATGAGCAGGTCTTGAATACCCATTCTTTCTGTATCTTCCTTATTAGATATATTCTCCTGTCCTGGATATACTCCCCATTCTTTTCACCTCTAGACGCCCGAATCAAGAAGTTATGCAGAAGACTTCATAAGTACGATTTTCTCGAGTCTAATTCGTTTTGCTTGAATTCAGCAAATAGAATATTTAAACTATTGAAGTTAAAAGCTAAATTAAATATGAAGTTGAAGAACGAATTTATAATCATTGATAATGTAACTAAGTTTGTGTTTTATGATTCTTGTCTCTTCATAACTAATCTGTTTTTAAAAGTTAGCCTCTAAAGGAGGGGGGAATAATATAATGATAGGTATTATTTGATGTTTTTTTTTTATTTGGGGAAACTTCTTAAATAAAAAAAAACAACTTGTGAAGGTATTAGAAATATTCAGTTCCATACTACAGTTAAATGATACCGCAGAATATGCGAATATTTGAATAAACCGAATATTTTTTTATAATGTCTTCAGCCTTTAAAAAAAATGGAAGTATTAGGATTACTACATACAACTTTGACAAAAACTCCGTCTATTTGTAATTATACAATGTATCAGAAAAAAAAGATTTTTTATCCGGTTCAATGTAGAAATCTCAATAAAATCATGCTTTGTTTACCATCGGTAATTAATTTGTTATTCCAATGATAATTAACATTGATTAATCCGAAGGAACCAATCAATAATGATTGTTCTTCAATGGATTTACATGATCTGTTTAATTGATGTGACATCCAAGAGTCATGTGTCTATCGATGCTAAGCATTGTTTTATCTTCCACTGCATTTACAACAGAAGAACTGCACATTTATCTTGCAGTATATCTAATAATAGCCAGATAATCAGCTGATAAAAGTCAATAAAACAGGCAGAATTCGATAAATGTGTTTTCAGTCGTTTCTTGTACAAACTTGATCTTGAGAAAGATGACACTACTGACACAAATATAAACAATCCTTAGACTTTGGAGTAAAAGACAATAAATATCAATAAAGAGAGTTAGGCAATATATTATTTCAACGCGTCTTATCTGTTTATAATATGACACATGAATGTCTGCTACTACCTCCGTGGATATGGTCAGCGTTGCTATTCTAAGTAATAGATTTGAAAGAATGTCATGTCAAATACCTGTGCATTATTGTATTTATTTTGTTCCTTCTGAAATATGTTGCATTAATATAACTGTCGATTTTTTTAAAAATATATTGCACATAACTCGCGGGAGCTCTCATTGGCCATACTGACAAGTTGTCCTATAAACGTGACATACGTGTGTACCCTGTTACGTTTTTTGCATGAACCCCCTGAGGGGTTCATGCTTATATATTGGCGAGTTCTGGATGTATCTATGGGCCACTCGATATCTCTCGGCCGGAAGTCAGAATAAATTTCTCGGAACGTCTCGAAAGTTTTCGGTCATTTATACAGGTCTTTAAAACAGGTTGTTATCTACGTCTTTGGTATGGTCCCTTGATGGCCCTTGACGACGCAATTATATTTGTTTTAAAACGACCACTGTACACTGTGTGTATCTGGGTCAATTATAACGTGGTATTGTATGTTGTCTCGATAACATGTGAACTAATTATGTTTGAAGATTTAACAACGGGATACTGAGTGTGTATTTCATCATAGACTTACGGGAGAGAAGATTCTGGTTAAAATATTAATATTAGATCGGAAAACATAGAAAAATAATATTCTTATCAAAAGTATTTAATTCAATCGGAATTCATTCACATTATAGATCACATTTCAAAAGCAGACTATCGGTTTGCGTTCTCAAAAATTCCGGATAAAATGTCAATGAATCCGGAGTCTAAACATTTAATGTAGGCCGTTTAACATTCGAATTCAACTATTACATTAAGATATGTGATGATGCAAATGCGTATTCTTTTCCTGGGTATCAGTGAGATGCTTTCTATTTACTATTTCGTGCGCTAAGATACTACTTACATGCAATACTATTAAATTCACTCGTGACAGCTTAATATTTTCGTTTATGTTATCTAAATTCGGACACGGCAGATAGAGCTTCACATGTGACTTTCAAGCAAGGTCATAATTTCTAACGGTATTCTGACCTCGAGTTGTTTCTCTTTTGTTTCTTTTTTGAGACACTGTCCTATTATAAACTTTGACCTTTTCGAAAAGCTAAGGATTGTCTACCCCAGAAATAGATTCCTTAACTTTGTAATGTATTTAGCCTTTTTACTTTTTTCATTCGAGCGTCACTGATGCTTTTTTGTATCTACTGAACTCGTGTCTGGCGTACATCACTTTAATTCTGGTATCTTTTTATATCTACATACCTTTTTATATAAATTGGTTATTTGAAAGTGTGTACAGGTATTCATAAACTTCTGAATTAAGAAATTCTTCGGCAAAACTAAGTTTCCCTGTAGAATGTTTGAATTGATTTAAGTAAAATCAGGAAATCCTTAAAATTTGAGATGTTTTATGAGACCAAAATAAGTCTCTTCATAAGAGGTCCCCAATCAATTGCATGCCACAGGTTTCACCGCATACAACATCTACCATGAGTACAGACAGCTTCAAATACAAGTTGAGAATATATAGGCATTCATGTAGGAAACAAAATATAAAGATATGATAGATAAAATAAATGCATCCAGAATTCCACATTGTAAAGCAAACTGAGTAGGTTTATGCAATTTGCATAAGACTTAAAGTCATCCGGTTAGTAGAAATTAGGATTTTCTAAAGGGTTATAATCGGAAAAATTATGACCATTCCCAAGTATGAATAAAATAATCGAGCTTTCAAATAACTATTCAAATAGAAGCTGTAAATATATACTTTCAACTGGCTTCTTATATTCACAGTCAATTATTTCAATTCAAAAGCGAACACAAATTCAGCAACAATCTTTTGGTGACCCGGCAGTCAGCGGTCTTAGGTTCATGTATTGTTTTTCTTTTTTTAAAGAAAGCAACTTGTTTTTAATCTCATTGGAAATCAAACTACATCTTCTTATTTTTGTACATTAGCCAAGACAAATTTCGAAAGGTACAAGTTTGACAATGAAACAGATTTTGTTAAAACCAACTATTTTAAAAGGGAGAAGGATATATATGAAAAGAGAGCAGAGCACGAACAAGAAAAGTGAAAGAAAAGAACACATGTACAGACAAAAGAACATGAGAAAAACCTGACTTCCTGATTTAAATTAACCAGTCTGACTCTGTGTCCCGAATATAGCATACATAACATGCATATAGTATATACATGCATACTATATCCCTTTTTTTTTATATAAACTTATTTAGTTTGTCACAAATGTATCCTAACTTTTTTTTTATTTGGTTTGAAATACCTGTGGAATGGTTTTAAAAGACATGTATAATCTGACATCAATTAGGACACTCAAGCTGTTTTAAAAGATGTCGAAAAAGAACTTAATGTTGTCCCACTAGGGTGTAATGGAACAAATCTTCAACAGATATCAAGAAATGTTTTATAAGAAATAATCTATGCGAAATTTTATTATATAAAAGCAAACGATATGCTAACTATGCGTTGATATGCAGTTAGGAACATTAATTGACCCATATATCAATGCACCAAGTCATGGCCTGCACGTTTATGACGTCTTTACACTTATTAACTGATTGAAATCTATGTATGTTAATTCATGTTTATTGTTAGTTGTAAATAGCTTCTACAAGCATTTAGTAACTTCAAATATTCTTAGATCGGTACTGTATGTCTGTTGTCTTTATACTCGTTGTTTTTCTGCTTTGTATCAATCTGATGAGTTATGTCCTACTCAACTGAGTTTTACATTTTTTAAATGAATTGATGTTACAACATTTTCCCGGGTAATGGAATGATTACCGCTAATGAGCCAGATTTCGTATGCATAAAAACGTATCAACGTTAGGAGTTATCTGACCAAAAGGGACAAAAAGATTATCCAAATTCCCTCATGGTCAAATTTGCATGAAGAAGTTTGAATCTCATTTTCATAGTAATTTCTTGATCAAGAGACAATAATTGTTTAGGAAAAATATACGCTTTTATTGATGTACATTTGTACCTCAGGGACGACATCAAAAGTTCAATGTAGGATCAAAAAAAAAACTTCAGAGTTTTTTTCACTGACCCCCTTACCCCCCCCCCCCCCCTTTTCCCTCTTAACTTAATTTGGGGAAAAATGATTGACCAATAAGGATATATATAAACTCGATGACAATTAAACAAAACTTGCAGCAATAC
Organism: Mytilus edulis; assembly: GCF_963676685.1. Lineage (NCBI taxonomy): Eukaryota > Metazoa > Mollusca > Bivalvia > Mytilida > Mytilidae > Mytilus > Mytilus edulis. The sequence continues at coordinate 71,615,475 of NC_092347.1, forward strand.
CCCCCTCCCCAAACCCCAAAAGTATTTGAATTCAGTTTTTTTATCCTCCATTGATTGTTTTATGTCGTCACATAATCAAGAACGTTCAAACCCAACATCACGTTGACATTGTTGTGAGTTGTGTTGTTTATCGTAGAGTTGACCGGATGTCTGCATGATGAATATCTTAACTAGGTTATCCACAAAAGCGGACACATATGTTTTGGTCAAGCTATACCAAATTGCATTTGAGCTTTCAAAGAGTTTTAGCATTATTAATTCTAGTTCATTTAGAAAGTACATGTAAGGCATACACAGAAAATATAATGTTGTACTCTTCAATGTTTTTATTTTTGAAGTTGTTTCACTGTAAATTTCTTTTCGTTTCTATGTTATTGGAATGGGTGGTTCTAGATTTATAAATTTTGTTAAGAGCTACATTGTACATTATGTAATTGCGTCTTTGATTTATAGTAAGTTATTCATATTGATCGGGAAATGGCAAATACAACATATAGACTCTCGACTGAAAAATAAAGTTTGGAAATGGACAGTCCTGATAAGAAAACAAAGCCGAATGAAGAGATTATAAAACACTCTATGTATAGAAAGCATGCATGCAATTTAGAATGGAAACAGGGAAGGTAAAGTTTAGCTTCAGTGAGAATGATTGAAATTAAAATAACTATAGATCTGTTTCATTTGATAACATTGAAAACATCTTATATTTTCCCCTTTTTAATGCAAATGACTTTATAGTGGTATTTTTGTTCAATTTTGGAAACAAACAAAATGAAATGTTCAACATCTCAGTGAAAGTAAGTAATTAACTTCAACATTAAAAAAATAACCATAGTTTAACTTTAAGCAGAATCTGCTTACCCTTCCGGAACACCTGAGATCAACCCCAGTTTTTGGTGGGGTTCGTGTTGCTTAGTCTTTAGTTCTCTATGTTTTGTCTTCTGGAATATTTTTGATGTTTGTCTTTTTAATTATAGCCATGGCGTTGTCAGTTTATTTTCAATCTATGAGTTTGACTGTCCCTCTGGTATCTTTCGTCCCTCTTTTAAGTTGCGACTTCTATTTTGTTTTTGGTGCATTTCTAGAAAAGTTTATCTACTCATACGGGGAAGGCCGTATTCGGAAATCTCAAAAGTGCATCTCCCTTTTGGCAACACATTCTATCACCGCACTCTATGGTTTCTATAAATCTTTGTAACTTAAAATTACTTGGGCAATCGAATCATCTGCTTTTAATCCCCTTCACACGGTTATAACCTTATTGGTTTTCTGATTAAAACAAAAATGTAAAGGTCACAGGTACAATACTACACTGAATGTGCTATCAGTATGGTAAGGTAGCATTAATCTTTGATTTTTTAGTATCAATGCATTTTTATTGTTTGAATATTTCGACCATGTGTAATTATTGGGTATTAACAGGTCTGATTATAGTAACATCAAAGAAACGACAAGGATCAAAAGCGTTTTAGCATGAATGTTTCTGTAATGGCGGTACATTGGTAGTACAGATCGGTTCAAATTTATTGATTTTAGTAATATAAGCGATAGGACACATTAATAAAGATATATTCTTAAAATATTTGGTTATAAAAGCGCTAACTTATTCCATATAAAAACGTACTGTTAGAATATTAAAGTTTAAGACAAAACAATTATCGGCTCTTTTATTTTGTTATTGCTGTTTTGTAAATGTCATGTTTGTTATATCTATCACATCAAAGAATACTTTGGCAAGTTTAGTAACGATAATGGTAAATATACGTTAAAGAATGCAATAACAATCAACAAATCCAAAGGATGAGGTATCGGAGATAATGTAACTCAAGTCTCATATTTACTTGTTAGGTTAACGTTTCATCGTATATAGATACATTTATTTGGAAACTGAATACAAGAGGTAGAATCAACATAGTCTTCTTTCTTGCAATTGAACTATTCGCGACTTTCTGGGCTATTATTGATAAGAAGTCGTTTTAATTGATAGATTTTAGAGCCAGTATATGCACATGCTTGTACACATGTATATATATTAATATTTAAAATACTCTAGCCGAAATAATAGATATTTCTTTATCCAAAAGAACAATGAAGAAAACACAGGCCACAGCCCCGGAAAAAACAGCGTAGAAAGATAAAAATTAAAGAATAGGAACCCTATTTAAAATTCACGGTAAACTCAGATCCTTCGGAAGGTTCAGCAGTTCGTGTAATACCCGTTCGTCTTACTCATGCTAACCAAATTATTTTCATTTACCTGTGTATATTTTTCTATTTGGCGGCATTTTATTCCAGGTTATTGTTGTCTTTCTGAAATTGTTCAACATCTTAACTCTTGTTTTATTGATTTTGTATTTACATTGGTGTCATAGATCAGATTTATTCGATCAGTGTATGTTTACTTGTTTGTGTTGATATACATGTATGTCTTTTGATTGAGTTAAGTCATTTCAATTGATATTTTATAGTGTGTCTTTCTATGTTACACGATTGTTTCAGATAAGGGTGAAGGTTGGTACCTTTTAAAACGTTTGAACCCGCTGCATTTGTTTGTACCTGCTCTTAGTCAGGAACCTGATGTTCAGTGGTTGTCGTTTGTGTAGTTGTGATTCATTTGTGTTTCTCGTTTTTTATATAGACTAGACAGTTTGTTTTCCTGTTTGAATGGTTGTACACTAGTCATTTTTGGGGCCCATTATAGCTTGCTATTCCTTGTGAGCCAAGGCTCCGTTTTGAAGACCGTACTTTGACCTATAATAGTTTATTTTTACAAATTCTGACTTGGATGGAGAGTTGTCTCATTGGCACTCATATCACATCATCTGTTTAAGAAACATTGCCGGTTCCCGATTTGGTATATCTTTTGTCGAACCTTACTTATACAAATGTAGCTTAATTTATAAACTATGGGTGTATTTAAAAAAAAAATCTGTTCTTCGGTTGGATCGTTGTCTCTTTGACACATTCCCAATTTTCTTTCTCAATCTTTTATATCGGAAAGGTGGGTGGGGAGGCTCTCAATGTGCAAAATATTTGTTTTTCTCCAAACTCTTATCATCAAGAAACAAAATAACATTTTGTGGTTCAATCTGGCATATTTGGTCGAAACACAGATAATCTATACTTGTACAAGCAATAAAACTTACAAAAATTCTTGATGGTATACACGTGTAAATATAAAATATTTCTATATTTATTTTATAAATCTATGTAACTGGTTATTTTAACAGTGGAATAACTCCCAAGACATATTAACAAATAGATATGACGTGTTTGTGGTTTCGTTATTATAGTTTTTTTCTACTGATTCTGGATTTAATTCGTAGTGAAGTTTAGCTTTCAGATAAGAATAAAGCATGGTCTATACAGGGAAATATAACTACGTCAAATATAGTATCATGAGATTTCATATGTGATGTTTCAAACATCAACCAACAAAATTAATTACGAAAGGTTGTAACAAGTCTGGAACATATAAGGATAGGTGCTTGGGGTGTCAAAAAAGTTTTCAGATACAAACAATTGAAATGATGATTATTTCTTCTTGATATTTATTTGGACAAAAGATCTATTGTCTTGAATTGCTATTTGGACTCTGAATCAAACTACTTTTTTATTTATCTAGTTCTTCAATTGGCATAACTTTGTAGATTAAAAGACGTAGTACTAAAAACAATGTTTGAAAATAGTGATTAAGAGTGACGATTTTTCTTGCAAATTATCGCGTATTCTTTAAAAAAAAAAAGTTTGGATCAGCTTGTGAAAAAAACTTGAACATCAGATAACATCATTTAAAGTACGGAGACCTTAGAAAAACCAAACAATGTTTATGACATGAAAATTGCCACTATCAATTCCAAATATCAATATCAACGATGCATCATCGTCAGGTTAAATTAAAGGGTGAATAAATTATCATAACGCATTCAATATGACAATGCAGAATATTTGGAATCGTTTGAAATTTTGGATCCGAAACATTCAATTTCGAAACACTGTGCAATAACCAGTGATTTCCTCGTTTACCATATACACAGGGTGGCTCGGTTTTATACTTTCAAGTTGCGTTAAACTCGTTTTAATGTAAATATTTTTGAATGTTTTCCGTTTGCCCAATCTGACAAAACAAAGCATTAAAGATATTTAAACATTGTCTAGAATCATTGTTCTGGTAAAATGTATTTTGAATTAGATGAATATATAAAATATGCAGGATCACGGTTGTATTGAATTTATCGGTAATGAAATAGTTACAATTGTGTCTTAAAGTTTATTTGTTTTTAACAAAACACATTTACAAATGATAACTCACTATGTAGGGTATAATGCCTTTCCGTCTGTGAATTTTAACATAGTTAAGAAGCAGAATTAAGGTTCTTTCTTTGCAAGGCCTTTTGGGATTATGGTTATTACAAATTCGGAAATGGATTAAATAAATGTTCGCCTTGGTACTAGCTCATTTCTTTTGTCGGATATTCCGCCGACTTAATTGAATTGTCTTCCACTTTGAACTATTTCAATTACCATAATATTTGAAAATTTGGAATAAGTTATAGGGTGTTTGCTGGATAAAAAATCTTCGCCTCTATCTTGCAATGGGTAGTGTGCCATATAATTGGCGCTTAATGCCTCTATTGGATTTTCTAAAGATTTGATTTATGCATAGTTCAAGATTTGTTTTAATGAACTTAGAATTGTGCATTTCTTTATCTCTATTCAAACCATTCAACATATCAAAACAGTCTTTGAAAATAAATCAAAGAAGAAGCTTTCTGTTTTTATACGACCGCTAAACGTTTTAAAGAATGGTATTCATTTGTTAAAGTATCTTCTTTTAGTGTTTTTCGATACTTCACTTAAATATGATCCGTTTCTTTTTTCTATCTAAAAAGCTCGGCAAGACTGAACTATTATTCAGGAAATACTTTAAGATCAACAATACGTGTAAATATATACGTTTTAGCTATTCTATTTACTAGATGCAATTTACTGAGACGTAGTTGAATGGATTTAACTGTATGTAATAATAGGTTATTGTGATGGTGGAAGGACCCCGCGGGAATGCTTCAGTAAAATAACATTTCTATAGGAGATTGATTTCTATAGAGTAATGTACAATTTAGAAAGATTAGGAAGTCCTAGCAATGTCTATAGTTCGGAAGAGTGTCTAATATTTAGCGGATAATAGCAATTGAAAAGAATTGTTGCTGTTTAAGTGAGGGTCGATAATACGTTTAGATGATTTTCAAACTGGAATAAATTGGATTTTCAATCGTTTTTGCCACGACAATTTGTTGTAATTAAATTTAAACTCCAGCAAAACACACAAGTGATTTAAAATCATTTAACAAGCGAATGTTTATGCCTTAGTAATTGCAAGTTTGAATTAAACAAATTGATAAATTTATGTTACGTCTATGACTTAAATAAATATTACATGGAACTATGATGAAATTAAAAAAACAAAGATGAACACATGCACTATATCTAGTGATTGATTGTCGGTCGCTTGATTGACACCTGATTGACTAAAACAGACGTTTTCTAAATAAATCTGATTTATACAATATTTTAAAATTTGTCAGGTCTGAAAAGGAATTGGGCTTGGTGAAAGTCGCTGAGGAATACTGTAATGTTAAGTGTAACACAAAAGAGATTGTTACAAAGGTTCGGAATCCCCCAGTTTCGAAGTATGTTAGACTGAACATAAACCATTCGGTGTCTGCATGTATTTATATATTCAAACAGCACAAAAACACATATGCAGCACATAACAATATTACTGTTATGTTTCAGCTACTTTATTAAAACAATTAGATTAAAAATTTTACCGTTTTCTTGAAGGATAAGAATAGATATTCAGACTAACACGTACATGTACTTCCTACAAGGAAAATATCATAATATGCCCTGAAAAACTAATAAAAATGAAAATAAATAATTTTAGAGACCCACGGATACCGAGGAAATATTGAAAAATCTTTAGATATATATACAGTGATTTAACTGAAGTTTGAACATTTAAAAAAAAATCCCCGGAATGTTATATGTAATAGAAATATTATGATTGTTTCTCATTTAAATGTTTTAATATGAATATTTAAAACTTAAGACATATTTGAGAAAAAAAATTAAGTTACTTCGAGCAGAGCTCATACTATGATAGATACCCTGCCACTTGCAAAGTTTAATAATTTTCTAAGTGAAATTCCAAAATTATTCTTAAAGGTTTGCAATAGCATTGTATGGTTAAGCTTATAAGAAATGTTAAATAAATTTCAATCGTGGTTCCGGAGGAGTTGTGGATACAAAATGGGTAGCTTGAATAAAGCAATGATAAAGTCCATGCATTGGCAAGGGAAAGTTAACAACAAAAGTATTATTCATATGAAAATTAGGTACACAGTAGATGGTTATAACATTGCGTCAAAAAAGCATTAAATAGTAAAATAACCGAACCTCACGGGAAATTCAAAACGAAAGGCTTTTTATAAATTTTCAAAATCAAAACCTCAAACACGTTTAACAGTTTGAAAACAACTTGGTTTAGGCATTTCTTAATATAGAAAACGGTGCATTAAACTTGGTTTTATAGCTAGCTAAACTTCTCACTTGTATGACAGTCGCATTGTATTCCATTATATTGACACGGATGTGTGAACAAAACAAACAGACATAATAGGAAAATAATGTCAAACATAGTGGTTCTGTACAGCAGACATGTAACACACATGAGTAATCTAAACCTCTTTAAAACAACAAAGAAACTCAAAACGGCAAATACACAAGTACATAAGCAAAAACGAAAGATGAGAACTCAAAATTGACCATACCCCAATAACACAATGGCGGGATGTATAAGTACCGAGCCACGTCAAATGTATCATCAAAAATGGACTAAACAGTATAGGTTAAAAATAACGGATAAGACAGTTAAGGTTTAAACCTAAGGGATTTTTTTTTAAAATAAGCAGTTCAAACGAAAAACAACAAAGTCCATGCGTTGGTGAGGGAAACACGACCAATAATACTGAAAAAGAAGGTATATAATATCATTATAAATTATTGTTAAAATTGTGAGAAAACAACAATTATAAATTGTGATCGTGAGGTTACTAGCACTGGATACAAAAGGATACCTTTAAAATAAGGCAATGGCAAAGACCATGCTTAGCAAAGACAATGCTCCTTTAAATAAACTTATTCTAAAAGGTTACCTATTCAACACTGTAATAAGATCATTGAATATTGTTTTTATTGGTATAAATATTGATTTTTTTCTCAGTAAATTAAAATCTAACTAAATATTACTAGTATGTTATATACGCATATATATGTATACATATTCATGGATCTATAATCTGTCGATACCTGTAACTTGGCATTGCACAAGGTCATGTTTTTCTCTGTCTGTTTATGACGTCTTTACACTAAATCCATTGGATGTTGGATATGTACGGATTGATAGTTTAGTCTTAGATGCATGATTTTTTTATTAGTTGTTAATGGTTTTGAACTAGCTGTCAGATAACTGCGAGTACTCTCAGATCTGTTCATTGTGTCTTTTTGTGTCGGGATGTATAAGTACCGGGCCACGTCCACTTGTATGTTTGTCCATCTGATGAGTTAAGCCTTTTTCAAACTGATTTTTATAGTTCGTTCTTATGTTGTACTGTTATACCACTGTCCCAGGTTAGGGGGAGGGTTGGGATCCCGCTAACATGTTTAACCCTGCCACATTATTTATGTACGTGCCTGTCCCAAGTCAGGAGCCTGTAATTCAGTGGTTGTCGTTTGTTTATGTGTTACATATTTGATTTTCGTTCATATTTTTTTTTACATAAATAAGGCCGTTAGTTTTCTCGTTTGAATTGTTTCACATTGTCTTATCGGGGCCTTTTATAGCTGACTATGCGGTATGGGCTTTGCTCATTGTTGAAGGCCGTACGGTGACCTATAGTTGTTAATGTCTGTATCATTTTGGTCTTTTGTGGATAGTTGTCTCATTGGCATTCATACCATATCTTCTTTTTTATATTTAGTAAGGTAAATTCGAAACGTTATTCAACCCAACAAAACATGGATCGCATTTTCGTTATAAGGTAAAGATTCCTAGAGAGTTTCATTTTAATGAGATATTGAATTTGAGAGGAGAAGCGGATACAAATGTTTACTACACACAAATGTATATAAAATGTGCATGTCATGAAAAAGTTAACCCCCAAAAACATATAATCGAAGAAATGAAATCAGAGTTGAATAGAACATCATATGAGTAAAATTCCAGATTAATAGAGGGATATGAATACAGTTTCCAGAAAAAAACCCAGATGTTTTCATAATATCGATGTCTCCATCATTGTATATAAGGTTGGATAACTCTATATTGATTACTATGGATTCACTAAGTATACAGGAGTTGTGTACCTTCAAGTGTTGATATTATAAATTGATATCAAGCAATTTGTTTGTTTTGTAGACTAAGAAACACTTCAATGTCGAATGTGAATGAATATCTTACAACTCATTATATATAGTGTATACATTTAGAAACGACAAAACTCATACTGAAATTAGATATTGAGCATGTCATCCATGCATTGTAATATATATATTGTAATGCGTACGTAAATGCAACGGAACATGTTTTACCGATTCACCAGAAAAGAAAAGTTTACAAAAATAACTATATTCTCAAACTGGTTCCAGGTCGATATGAATATAAAAAGTTTTATCGTTTAATCGAAGGCTTCTATTTATACATAAATAGTTTCAATCGTGTGAACGATTTCTTTTAAATTCCGTATTCGTTATTTACACTTTTGATACAACTGACAACCCAGCAATTGGGCGATTTTTATATAATAAATAAAATTGCATGGCATTGATCTAATCCAGGAAAAGTCACCACGAAAGTTTGAGTTGCTCGTAGTCTGGAAAGGGTTCTAAATTTCGTTTTCTGTGTTACTTATGTTCGTCTTGATTATGTAGTGCATGAGATTTAGATTTTGGACTTTTTATTTGTAGCTTCGTTTTATTTCCTGATCAATTTGCATTTATATTCTCTCTCTCTATTGTTTATTCATGTTTTAAAGGAACTACCATTGTATAAAGCACGGAAATGTAAAGAGATATGCAAGCTATCTTTTATAGATAAAGGGGAGATAAGCCAAACAAATAACTGAAACATATAATGATCGATAAACCCAACAGCAGTTATACAATGTATATCTAATCATATAGTTTTTACATACATTTCTAAGGTTATAGTAACTATCAGTTAATTGTGAACACAAATTATCACCTCAAATATTATAAAATTGAAAACAGACTTTACCAAATTCTTCTCTATATTCACTTTCATAAGGACAAGAAAAGATAAAAAAAGATGTATTAGTACAGCATACTGGAATGGAACCTAGTAGAATGACTAGCAAAAATACATGTCTTCAGTCAATTTCGATCTAGCGATTGAGGCAGTAAGGGATTGTTTAAAAAAAAAAAATTTTAATAACTCTTGCAAAAACAAAGGGAACAACTCATTCACTCAAAATTTGACTAGACAGTTTTGTCTATCGGTCTTTTAAGTTCCATGTGTAAAATTCTCAGGTTTTGATTGCTCATTGTGCGAATCATTAGACGTGACCGGAAAAAGTGTTTGTTTAATGTCCAGTTTTAACTCACAAGTAAATTTTATCAGACAACTAGTAAAAGCATAATATACTGACAATCTGTAGACATGCATAAATTGGTAATATTAAAACAAGGAGATATAACTATGATTACCAATGAAATAAACTACCCACCAAAGGCAAATGGGACACGAGTCAGAACAACTACAGACATGGACTTTAACAAAGTACAAAAAACTAAGCATATTCACTTTGTGTAACTGTAAAGAATGGTATCTATACCTTTTATTCATGTTTTTTTCAATCTAACCTTGAAATCAATTATTATAATTCGCCTTCGAAAACATTATGAATCCTTGATTGCAAATGAAACATTATTAGTTACATAGTGCGCTAGTGACCTAATACGATATATACGGGGTCAGTAAATTCCATATGAGGTGAGAGCTTAGCTTTGCTCTCATCCCATATGGAATTTACTGACCCCATACATATCGTATTAGGTCACTAGCACACTATTTATCGAATTTATCATACCGACTATCTTAACATGAAATATTTAGATTAGTGGCCTATAAAAGTGACCAAGTCTTCAATATTGTTAGTATTATGAACCAACTTCTATTGGTCTATTCAAAAACAAATGCCAACAATAATAACTTGTTAGCTTTAAATGTGTTGCATGTAATTAATTTCAATCGTTCTTTATACATTTAATCGTGAGGTTGCTCTTAACCAATCATATCCTTAGAAATGTATAGGAGGTAAGATAACTCTCCATCCAAGTCATTATTTGTAAAAGTAAACTATAAGTTATAGGTCAAAGTACGGTATTCAACACGGAGTATTGACTCACACCGAAAAACATCAAACTACATGAATAGAGGGCCCTCGCGGATCTTATTATAGGTTTTATTTTGTACAAGTTTACATGTATCTGTCTGAAACAATAAGTCTTTCTACTTGACTTAAAATCCCATGATGGGTGATACACTCTTATGTAGAGGTGCGTAGTTAATACCCTGTCGGTCAGCACACCAATGGTCAATCCGTATTGTGTTACTTTGAGTGTGACCGTAGTATCATTGTCTGAACATGCACCAGCATTTTTTTGTATTCAGATATTCAAATTGATAAATACCAAAGATATATAATACATTAATTATTATACACTTTGAGACATACAACATTATAAACTTTGAGACATAAAAAAACAAGTTTTATATATCTCTGCGTATACTAGTAACTTCATTTCTGATTTACTTTATAAACTGTTTACTAGATTTCGTTCATATTCATTATGACCTATTTGATGATACATGTATCAACATCAAATGATTTTTTTTCAATTATATATCAAACACTATATTGAGGTTACATACTGATAAGGGAGGAAATCGCAGATCGTTAAAATAAGTATATTCTTACATTGGTATTGTTTTGTTATAAACTAGGCCGTCATTTTTCCAGTTTTCTCGTTTGAATTGTTTCACATATTTCATGTTGAGATCTTTTTATAGCCGACGAATATACGGTATGTTTTGTCTCATTGTTGAAGGCCGACCGTTTTCCATATGATAATTACTTTCAGTACACCAACATCATTTGAACTCCCATAGAAAGTGTTCTAATTGACAATCATACTACATCTTATGTTCATTAAGACGACGAAAAATATCCAGTTTGAGTTATCTCCCGTTTGCCTACTAGTGGAATTACTTTAGCTTGTGGGTTAAAATGGTATTTTGAATATAAATTAATATTTTTATATATAGTATAGTAATAAGGAAACAACATTTTGAATAATTACATTTAAAATATAAAATGCAACAATTCCATGGTTACAAACCCAATTTAAATATCTAATTCAATTAGAAGTCGTAGTTTTGCATCCGCATTGATTTTATGACAATACCAATCTCAGATTTAAATCAACAACAAATTGAAATGTTAAGAATTGTTCCTTAGCAACATTTTACCTGTTTGCAGATATTTATTTTGCTTTATCCTTTAAAGTAGTTCAGAATAATCTGATAAGGTTTCAAAGAATCACATGCATTTCAAACAATACTTTGTGTCTATTTATAATGATTATACCAGCAGCTGTCATTGTTTATAATGTCCTTATAGTTTGACGGTTGCATATTTTGTTTTGCGGACTGTGGTGAAAAATCGCTTCATCACATAATGGTAAACTTTGAAACTGCTTTGATTTTCTTCCTTCGAGTAAAAAAGGTCGTTACCGGGTCAAACAAATTGATACATTTACTTGCTGCTATCTCCCAAATATGGCCCATAAGGCTGGTATTAGATTCGCAGTCAGAATAAAGTATATAGGTTTGCTGATTTAATTGTGAACTAGCGCGTAAAATAGTGAAGACCCGTTGTATTGAGTATTGGTTTTAAACAAAGCAGAGTATATATGTTTCTCTAATATGTTTCTTTAATATATTTTACGGTAAATAAATATGTGTTGCGAAAAAATCGTTCTAAGGCATTATTGTGAACTTTTAACGATTTCAATACTCATTCTGCTTTGATTTCCCTGCAGTTTCCGGAGTAAAGAAGGTCGCTGGTTCAATCAAGTTACAGCATAACATGGAATTAATTCCAATGAAGAAACCAACTGTGTCATATATGACAAAACAACAATTTTTTTTTTTTAACAAATATGACGGACAACAACTTGTGAAATGACTTAGGATATGAACATAAAGAATGTGGCGGGCTTAAACATGTTTGTGGGTGATCAAATCTCCATGGACTTCTGAAAATTAGGGTACTAAAATACTGAAGGTTGTAGTTCCCTACCTGAAAAGCAAAAAAGAAAAATATTCGGCAATACTTCGGGTTTTGTTTTATTTATGCCCGCGTCACACTGTCCCGATTTTTACGCCGATGGCAACACGATAATGGAAATTTTCAAAATCGGGACTGATCGTATCCAGATCGGGCTATTCGAAGTGCCATCTTTAACCATCGTAGAACCATCGGCAACTTTTTCTAGCCTTCGGCGACAACTTCGGGAAGGGTTCTAAATTTTTTAACATGTTAAAAAATCCCCGAAGGTGCGTCCGATGTTGAGGGTTCGTATTGAGTTCGTATCACCATCCTCACCATCGTAATGTCACCGGGAATGCATCTTTGCACATCGCATTGCATTCGTGTTTCCATCGTTTCCATCGGGCAGTTTTGACATTACGATGTCTACACGAATGAATCACGAAGATACCCGAAGGTCTAACGATGGCAACACGACTTCGTGAAGACCTCGTAATCCCGTCGTGTTGCCATCGAACAAAAGTACGAAGGCGACAAGATGGAACTACGACGGCAATAAATCCAGCTAAATGTAAGTTAATTTTTGCGCTAAAATACATTTAAAGTGCCATGCGCGATATGCACTGGTCAGTCTAATACGACAGTTAAGAAAGACGTTCACAAAACATGGAGCTCATATCATATGATTCTATGAGAACAAGAAAGGCGACAGCGTTGTTTCTATTAATACACCTTATCGCTATTTAGTCCATTCCGGGAAAAACAGTCATTTATACAACTTCCTGTTTTGGGTCATCGGCCGAAAAATGGAGGTCATCAGTAGTGAGCTGAGGGAGAAAAAACTTTAGAAAGTGATCATCAAGAAACTTTGATATACTATGATCCACTTTTTTCGAAATTAAAATTCAAGTAAAAAAATATTTTGTTTGAAGTATTTACGGTAGTTTAAACAGGTCTCATTAAAAAGTATCATGCATGGTGCATTGTTTAAACAGGGTCCCAGATAACTTTAACGGAAAAAGTTGTGTAATTTTAGAACTTATCCGGAATGGAATAAATAGCGATTAGGTGTATTCAAGTGGAACAAGAAGAGCAGCTATTACAGGCTCAGGATTTACTTTTACAAGTAAAATATTATTTTTTGTCAATTTTTCATGTCAAGTAACATAATGAAAATCATAAACGCGCCTCGTACACCAACACTGCAGGTACACGTATATAGGGAAACCAACTTTTTCTTCATTATTCTATTTTTTTATGTATCGTCTGAGTTGTTGTCACACGAATGTTTACTCCATAATCATTTTGTTGTCTATATGTCATATTTTGCCGCATTTGTTGCTTTCTCCACATCCTCCTTTTGTCTATATTATTATGATATTCTCCTGGAAAGAGCTCTTTTTGAATAAAAGGGATCAACGAACCCATTACCTTACCTTTAAGATAGATCAGTAAACATGGGCATAATTATGGGTGATTATTCAGACTAGTGCACACATTTTACAATTCAAACAAGGCAATGCCGAGCGTGGCATCCCCTCGTATGTAACATATTGGGGACAAATATGGACACTATATTTGTATATGACACATGGAGAAAATGGTAAATTGAATATGCATATTTGATACATAGACTATTTTTTAAGAAATCAACCAAAACATTCAGTAACTGGAATACCTTTATTGTTGTCTTTAGAACCAGCAGGTAAAAAAATTAGCAACCAATTTCCTGGGTATTATGCTATTTCAAGGAGAAAAAACAAGCCCATCTGCATGACCTTGACCTTTAGCCTTGAACGTAAAAAATGTCAGATCATTACAAGGAGGAACAATATACCAAATGTGGTTAAATCTTTTGAAGCATATTGGTTTTAGAGTGTCCACAAGGGTGATATTGCCTTGTATTACAACTGCCACTGTGACATTGACCTTTGAACTTTAAAGTCAATAGCGCTTAAGATATTCTTAACGAGTAACACCATACCAAGTTTTGAGCATTTTGGTTCTAGAGTGTCCATAACAATTTTATCTACACGCAACTTACATGTAGTAGGTGAGGATTAGACAAAAAGATCGATTTCCCGCCATGCATGGCAGACTTGTACAGAAACGATATGTTGTCGAAATTCTGCTCGTATCTTTTAGACATCGTATGGCCATCGCGCCATCATCGTAATCCATCGTGCAGCCTTCGTAATCCATCGTGTAGCCTTCGTGATCCATCGTGTAGGCTTCGGCTGAGATATGAAGCTTAAATACCCGTCTTCGGTTAACCTTCGTATGTCCATCTTTTGCTATCGTATATAATTTCGGCACCATCGTATAGACTTCGTTATTCATCGTACTTACTTCGGTCACTTTTTGATATTTTAACGAGATCGGGACCAACTTCGTACGAACTTGCAATTTTCGCATTCGGGTGTCCATCGTATATAAAAATCGGGACAGTGTGACACGGGCATTAATATTATTCGGTATGCAAATGCTTTTTTTTTCATGAAAAGTTACAGTTCGAGATTGAGAATTGTTCTGGTTCGGCCATTTTATTTTGTAGATGTGACTCTTGGATATAGTTATCATATAGAGAACTGCTTGAAAATATATTAGTTTTCCGCACGACTTAACCACTCATAACGCCGAAAATGTTGGGCCTGCAGTTTCTATTTTGTTTTCTGACTCAATTAAATATAAGATGGAAAGCATACCTTCGTCAGAAATAATTCTTGATCCACATATATACAAATGAAACCTCATTCACTGCAAAAATTACAAATGGAAGAGGGATATTTCTTTTACGTGCAATACTCCAAGAAGCCGACATGTTCTTTTAAGATTTTGGTGTTTTATTCTATCTAAAATCTTTTGTTAGACATAATAAGTGTTCTATTTGATTATTTAAAGAGCTTGTTTGGGTTTTTGAGGCATTATAAATTGAAACATGACACAGATCCATTGTGGACAACTTTATGAATGAATCCCCCGGAGACTATAAATTATCTACCAACTGATAGTGTAACGTAAATTAACTGAATACTCAATCAATTGACTTTTAAGCTATTTAGAGAAGAATGTTACTGTTTGACGTCAGTGGACATTTTATTTAACACCAAAAAATCTGCAACTTTGCAAAATTAAGTATCTCATGACTTATATTTTAGCCAACACAATTTGATATAAATCTGTTAAATTGCGTTATCTAAAACTCAAACCACTATCCCGATAAATGTCTTTAAAACAAAATGCATCAGCATATGAAGATAAGCTGGTTTATCGGTTTGCATCATTCTAATATACGGTTTCTGATTTAGGATGGAAATGAATACCTCATTAAGTCCTGCAAATCTTCCTTCTGTTACATAACATAGCCCTTATGTTACATAATATACCAGCATTTATAGGTAGATCTTGTTTCATATGTTCGTGACATTGTTAATAATATTATAAGCAATTTCATTTTTCACGTTTGATCTTAATTTTTGGTTTTGCACTGATGTTTTTTTTAAAACTGTTTATTGCTTGGATTTTACATTTTCAAAATAACTTATAATTGCATTTGTCAATGAGTTGATTGTTTTGGAGAAAACAAATCAAAGTACTGAAGTACTGAACATCGGATGACCCCAGGTTCTTGTGGATGGTCAAAAGCACATGCCACAAAACAGATCACATCTCTATACCTGAAACTGAGGTTAATTTACAGAGAAATATTTTTTTCTGATACAATCAAGTTCGTGCATGGATGATAAATGAATGACAAGAAATTCAACCGCACCATAATAACTATTATACTGTAGTGATACAAATCAGTATACCTGGAACTATTATACTAAGGCCACACCAATTTGATTCCTTGTTCGACGGACTCGCCCGCACCTATTTTTTTCAAAACAGATTTTTTTTTTTTTTATATTCCCGCTTCCCGCATCCGGAAATGTAATCATGACTGTCCATTTCCCGCACCGTTTTTTTTTGTAAATATTATAAAAAGATATCAACATTTGTTTTTAAAATCCCAGTCTAACCTGTATATAACGATTTTAAACATAAAAGCACCCCAATACACTTAGTAAATATCTGTGAGAATATTTGTTTCAGCATGAAACCTATTTATCCAAAGCGGGAGTGCTCCGATATAAATTTATAACAGCGGAAATACCTGTAAAGAACAAAAAATTGGTTACTTTCCCCCTTACTTATATTCCCTATCAAAAAATGTTAGTTGTTAGAATAAAGTACAAAGAACTTCTGAAGGATTTGCCTTCAACTGCAATTATATTGTATGCTGGCGAAACAAAACTATTCATAGCCGCTGCATGTTTATGTCCTGATTGATTGAGGGGTCTGTCGTTCAGCAGTTATCGTTTGTTGATGTTGTTCATTGGTATTTTCCCGTTTGGATATACATGATATATAAATTAGATCGTTGGTTTCCCTGTTCGAATTGTGTACTCTAATAGAATGAAATTCAAAACAGTGTGGCTGTGGCCATTGATTGACACATTTAATTCATCCATTGACTGGGACAATTTAGGTGAACGTTTGTATGTAACGACCATTGCTCACTGTGTACTTTTTAAAGACACTTAAACTATGGGGTCACCAAAGGTCATCAACACCTTAATAAAGTATTTCTAAAAATCAATCAGGAATAAAACGATGTTTTGATTTATATCAATTGTATAAATTAAAACATAAAGGTTATTCCTGATTAATTTTTCGAATTCTTTTATAATTAAAGGCGTTACGAAACCTTTGGTGACCCCACAGTTTAAATGTCTATCGTAGGTACGTCGTGAACAGTGGTCGTTACAGACACACGTTCACGTAAATTTTCCCAGTCAATGGATGAATTTAATGTGTCAATCAATGGCCACAGCCACACTGTTTTGAATTTCATTCTAATTTTGGGGTCCTTAATAGCCTGCTGTTTGGTCTGTATCAAAGCCCTGTGTAAAAGGCTGTACTTTGACTGGTGTTTGTTATTATTAGGTTGGAACAACCCTCCCTCAGACAAGGGGTCATTTTACTGATGTAGAAAAGAAAATAGAAATACCAAGGATTTGTTTAGTTCTTCTATACAAAACCTTTGAAAACTTCGAATTTTGTACTTAAAAAGAGGAGAGTTACATCATATTTTAAACAACTTTTTCTAAAAGAGGGGTCCACTTATTTTGAATAATATTAAACTGTTAAAGTAAATGTGTTAACATGGTTAAAGTCCAGGAATATTACAAAATTCTTGGACATGTTTTGACCATTTAATACCATATGGAATGAAATTCAAAATAGTGTGGCTGTGGCCATTGATTGACACATTAAATTCATCCATTGACTGGGACAATTTACATGAACGTTTGTCTGTAACGACCACTGTTCACGACGTACCTACGATAGACATTTAAACTGTGGGGTCACCAAAGGTTTCTTAACGCCTTTAATTATAAAAAAATCAAAAAATTAATCAGGAATAACCTTTATGTTTTGATTTATATAATTGATATTAAATCAAAACATCGTGTTATTTCTGATTAGTTTTTCGAATTACTTTATTAAGGTGTTGAGAACCTTTGATGACCCACAATTTAAGTGTCTTTAAAAGTACATATTGAGCAGTGGTCGTTACATACAAACGTTCACCTAAATTGTCCCAGTCAATGGATGGATTTAATGTGTCAATCAATGGCCACAGCCACACTGTTTTGAATTTCATTCTAGATATATAGTTCTTTGAGAAAATATGAGCCCTTTTGTAAAAAAATATTATAACTTATATTGATCCCTCATAAAACATGTAAAAGGGATATTTATAACATTAAGTAGTTGTCCCTAAACTGATTATGACTTGGATGGAGAATTGTCTCATTGTCAGTCTCACATACATAGACCAGATTTAATTATTTCTTGGTGAACAGGGAAAAAAACTTCAGAAATAAAAGAAATGTCAAAGTACAAGTGATAAATCAAGCTTTAATATTGTAAAAACCTACTATTTTATGTTTACAAAAAAAAAAAAATTATAATCGCTCGCCTTTACTTTTCAAGCTTCGCCTCAAAAATTTGCAAATTAAATATTTTTTTACAAAAATTTTCAAATCGCTCGCTCGCCCCAAATTTTGGAGTCCAAAAATCCGTAGAACAAGAAATTAAATTGGTGTGGCCTAATACAATAATAGTTCCAGAGTATACACTGGTCTGTTGTTATATATTATATTAATATTACGGTTGCATGTATATATAATTTTCATCTATTTGTATATCATTCTATTCTGTTATTCTAATTATAGTGCAGTGCAAGTGCATGGTGGACACTCTTCTGTAAAAAAAATCGATTTTTATAAAAGATTGGATATGAGAAGCCGTTCATATTTTCCCGCAAAACAATAACAGAGTTATCGGTCCTTGCCGGGAGTGTCGCAAAACGTTCTTGAGATATTCCTCCGTAAGCTTTAACACGATTTTTCGGTACGTGTGCATAAATATCATCAATGTTTTTTACTTTATGAATTTGTGTTTTAATAAAAATATTTATAGGCGTATCCATTGAAAAAAATGAATTTGAAACAACCGATAAGTAATGTTATTTTGCACTAGATAATGGCCGCGGATCTTAAAATTTTATAGATCGGTTGAAACCCAAAATTAATTTGCATAATGGAAATTTTGGCGATAGCAGTACATCGAAATGACCTCACGGTCATCGCGATGTAAAAATAAAGGCTAAAATGTAAATGCAGCTTTTAATGTTGTCTTTTGTTCCTGGTTATAAAAACGATAATTTGTTGTCCCCACCTAAAATATGATTTAAGCTCTTAAACAAAAGTCTATATCAGGATCTTCAAGTAACGAACGTCTCAAATTTAATAGACAATGGTTTGGAAAAGCTAATATTTGAATATAAACTAAATTTAAGTTTATAAACGTGCACTAATTATATTACAGTTGAACTTGTAATATTACAATTTCCCACGGCTTTCGTTACTCAATCTTAAATTATCTGAGTTAATTATTGTTGCTGTTGTTACAACATGTATCACAACCACTTAGTGCTATCATAGATGTAATGGGTATTACATCTATGGTAGATGTAATGGGTATTACATTTATGGTGCTTTACTTATAGAACCACTGGCTTTTAATCATAACATTGCGTATACTAAATTCTGATCGACAATAAATGTGTTTCTTATAGAAACCAGCGTTGTTTATATCGTGGCAACGTATAGCATATCCCCTTGAAGCCATCACACAACTTTATTAAGTTCTCAATAGCTTTGTAGTAAATAACATTGGTGTATGTCTCAGACAAAACTTTGCTGTCTTTGTCCTCGTAATTTGATCCGTCGTGAACAAATGTCGTCAGCTAGAACTCAAATACAGCCATGAAAGGCAATTATCTTATAGCGGATAATACGTTCTATATTATATAAAATAAAATATCTACTATGATGATACGATATCAAATATATAGGGAAAAACTATAATTGACATTCAAATATTTTCAATTGAAGAAAACCTTCTGCGTAAACGAAAAGTCGAGAGAGATTTTGGTTCGAGTAGCAAGACAAGTACTCATTAAATGCAGTTAAAACGTACAATGATTTACGACATTCTACTAAACCGATTTACGTTTGGTTATCCTTTTGGAATGTGTTTCTTGAATTCCAGAATAACATGTCATGCAGAGTTTTGAAGTATATAAAGAGAAAGGATGAATAGGTTTTAAATGTTATATGATATTGCATGCCAGCCTCTTTTTCGGATTTTAAAAGGTCGTTATTGATATCTTTCAAATCGTCATTATTGTTAAGATGAATATTACTCCTAATCATCATTATGATTACTTATTAGACAAGAATTAGTTAAAATCCCAAAAAGTGTTAACAGACCTTTTGAATTACAAGATGTCGACTTCAATTCATGGATTGCGTGAATGGCTTGAAAATACATGGTATAATTAAGTAACAAATCTTTAAAGGCATTTGAGAAATTAAAAAAAAACAACGAAACTTTAGTTTTAATTTCATTTTCTAAACTCCCACTTCTGCGACGTAAACGTCCAGTGTTATCATCCACTATGCACAGTAACCATTGCACTGCAAGTTTCCAGTGCTCATATCCTATTTATCATTCGCGTTAAGCGCACTGCATGTACCAGTGTTATCAAATGTAACCATGTTGCGCAGGAACGAGAACATGGTTGCACGTTTCAAGTCCTGCAAGCGTTGAGTATTGTCCTCCGCATTGTAAAGTAAATAAGTGCACTGCACGTGTCAAGTTATGGTCATCCTTTTTCGCAGGAAACAGCGCAATGAGTGTTTTCAGAACTATCATCTTAATAAGCATGTAGTAAACGTTATCAATGAATGTACTGATAGGTACAATTTTCTTTAAATATCGAAACAAAGGATCAGACTTCCAACGCACCATACAATAGTACATGTAAGACATTTCCTTCCCTTCCGGTGCTTTTTTGCAATTCCCGTTTTGTTTTTGTTTTTGTGGATGCGTAATTGTCTATTTTAACTTCTCAATGCAATTTATTGTTTGTATGTCTTCTTTTTTTCATGCCCTGGTGTTGACTTTGGTTCTCTATTCTGAGATATTATATTTGTATTTGGCTTCCATATTTGTTTCAGCAGCGACCTGGAAGTTTTTATTACTGAACATTGTGTAAAACGTTCCACAATTAGCACTTTGATCACACTTGCATCATGATAATGAGACCGTGTAGGATACTTGAAGTGCGAATGACGCAATGCCGTGTATATTCTATATGAATAACTATCTAATTAGAATTAAGACAGATGGTTTGTTAATAGATATTTGATCGACCATAATAGATTGGAGTAGATCTGATAAAAAAAAACCTAATTTATGTGAAGTGTGAGTCAAAGACTGCATGCAGTTCTTTTTTGCTCATTTTTGTATTTTTGGCACCGAAATTGTGTTGACTTAAGTACTTTACGTACATGTATAATATAAATGAATAAATGGTATAAAGTTTTTCCTAATTGAAAATTGGCGACCCATTAATTCCTATATGCAAGTTTTAACCTAGAAAATATAATGTGTTTTCTTGATTTTTGATAATCGTGAATGATAAGAATTGCAAAAAATAGTTAAGGTGTTTGACTTTTGAATTCTAGATCTCTATAAAGCCATTTGGAGGTAAATATCATAAAGCCATTTGGAGGTAAATATCATAAAGCCATTTGGAGGTAAATATCAGATTAGAAAGATTGATTGTTTGTTGATTGCTTTAACGACTATACGAAGTTTACTAAAGTTCACGAAAATAAAAGTCTAAGATTCAATATGCAACAATTGATTGTTTGTAAGTTGATTGCTTTAACGACTATAAGAAGTTTACTAAAGTTCACGAAAATAAAAGTCTAAGATTCAATATGCAACAATTGATTGTTTGTTGATTGCTTTAACGACTGTAAGAAGTTTACTAAAGTTCACGAAAATAAAAGTCTAAGATTCAATATGCAACAATTGATTGTTTGTTGATTGCTTTAACGACTATAAGAAGTTTACTAAAGTTCACGAAAATAAAAGTCTATGATTCAATATGCAACAATAAGCAGGTAGAAATTGGTAACTGAATAAACTCCGGAAGAGGCTGTATTGCAGGCGTCAACAGCAAAAGCATCTCATACTAAGCGTGCATTACCAGTCACATAGTAAAATGGAATTTTCATAAGGGTTAGCACATGAATTACATCAGCATGATCAGGTTAAAATCGATTGTTTTCATACTATAAAAAGTAAAATCACAAAAATACTGAACTTAGAGGAAAATCAATTCGGAAAGTCCATAATCACATGGCAAAATCTAATAACAAAACGCATAAAAAACGAATGGACAATCATTTATCCTTAACTTTATCTTTCACTGTGTTCAGTTTTTCTTGACTTGTCAATCCAAATCATATATACAAGTGAGAGGTTTCTAGATTTAAAACCATGTTCTACAAATGGAATTGACTGTTTCCATTCAGTTATTTTCCATTCGTTTGTTCTTTTGATTTCGCCATTTGACAAGCTAGGGACTTGCCGTTTCTGTTGTCCTTGGAGCTCGGTTATTTTGAATAATTTGAGGTTCATATATTAGAAGTATTGAAATATTTCCAGTATGTATTTTTTCTATAAAGTTATAAATATTTATGTTTTCCTATGTAACGCATTTTTTTGTGTTTTTCTTTTCTTTCTGGTGTGATTTATTTCTTGTGGAGTTTTGTTTAAATAATTATAAAAATGTGTTTCGATTTCCTGTCCATTAAATATTCAATATTCCGATTCAAGTGCAAAAAAATAAATTTAAATGTATTATGTAAAGACAATTAAACACATTTTGTTTAGTGACTTCGATTATTATTCTATATAGAATTGTGACATTTAAAAAATTGCAAATTGAGGGACATAATTGCAAATTCCATTTAACAGTTGACAAGTTTACGTATTATTAATATAAATATTATTTATAATAAATGAAGAAAATCGAATAAATCAGAAATAATTGACAGCGATGTCTATGTATGATTTTTTACACAGGACATAAACCGATTATCGATATACAATTATCATTAGCCTTTATAGCAATTTTGTCTGGAATCAATCTGGAGTATTATGTATGCATATATTAATATAAACATAGTACATTGGTTCTTGATATTAAGATCAAGTACTGGTGTTATACCTACAGTGTAACAATAGATTTTTTTTAAACAACTTCATGAGAAAACAAATAGTTTGTGAAATCATAAGTACGCTGTTGTTTTTATAAAAGCAGTTATTTGCGTGGATTAAAAAAGAGGATCATATTTGATATACAGTAGTGAGGAAATTTCATTATTTGACCAGTGTGTTTGAGACTTGGATCATAGTGCATAGTCTGCATGTCGTACGTGCATTGTTGAAAGGAATTAAACCGAGCGAATTCTGTATCGAATAATTTTTTTTATAATATTCAAATTATAGAAATTACGGAAAAGGATCCAATAATATATTGATATATATCACAAATAATAATAGACATCATTAGAACTATTGTCACTCGTAAATTAATGTTTCAATCTTATCGACGGTTGATTCCCACGCTGGTTAGAATAAAGTTACCAAACGTCAAAGTTTAACGTGCTGTTGATTCGATTGGTTGCTGGCTCGAGGGACTTTTGATTTCATGAAACATTCCAAAACCTTCATTAAAAGCTGCACCAAATTAGTAGACATACTTCTAAGGTTGATTTTGGGGCAAACGTGGTGTCTCTTGCTATAATGGAAATTGATTAATCTGTTTGGTTGAGAGTGAATTTGACAAATTCAATCAAGATTTCGTTAAAGATCTTATTTAAATTAGTGAATCCGCCGACTAGCGTCTGCTTATTTTTTTTTCATGAAAAAGCGAAACGCTACTTTGACGTTTAGATGTTGACAAGTGTTATCTACAAGACTGAAATCATTGAAAAGAATCATCGGTGCCATATTGTTCATCCATTCTTATGATTATCAGCTTATTAATAAGCTCTAAGAAGTCGTTTAGTCATTTTAAAGACAGAAATCAAGTATTTTTCAATAAAATATTGATAAGTATAGATCTAATACGACAGATCAAATAGTTGACAGTTAGGTTCGAGTTACTAATATCCGTATGGTTATTACCTAAACAGGTAGACATATTTGTAGAAATGGCTAATGAGTCGAAGAGAAAATGCCTAGTAAAGACTATCATATCAAAATATCTGTTGTCAGAAATAACAGAATCGCTTTGTTAAGTCATATTTATAACACTAATAACTCTAAAACGGTGTCGGCTACTAAATTGTCTAACAACAATGGAACGAAAGTTTACCATGAAATCTCTGTTGAAGGAAAATGAACCAGCGCAGCAAAGAAAAACTTCCTTTCTAGAAAAGCTTGTCACACGTTACAAATGCTGTCTTCTTAATTGGATCATACTGAAATTTTTTCAAAAAGGTAAGTCTGGGATTTTTCCCCGTCAAAAAAAAGTTACTTAGTGAGATATAAGTCAAACGCAATGTTGTGTAATGGAAAACTAGAAGTTTTTTTTTTTTTTTTTTTTTAATCTCTGCTTAACAATTTGTATCATCGATTAATTATCTGCATGGGATAGATTTAGGCTTCTTACTTTGCATCGCGTTGGTGCATGCATATTGCATCTTTATCTTCAGTAAAGCTTCTACCATAAACATAATACGTGCAATAGATATAAATAACCACTCCAACTACTGCATGAAGCACTTACAGTTGTTATTTATTGCGTGGAACATTTTTCATTCGTGGTTCAATAGATAGGGACTCGAACTTCGGCCAGACTTTAATATTTCAACTATTAGTAGTTGTTCTCATGCAATTTAGGCTCGCAGAATTAATTATAAACATTAGTTTATAATGAATTAAATACATCTTATACAAAATAAATTAACATTGTGGTTAAATAATTTAGTTACGAGCAACAAGTGCTGTCTCATTTGTTGAATTGGATGTAAAATACATAAATAATTTAAAACTACATGATCTGTTACATAATCATGATAATCTAAATATTGAAAATATCAGCTGAGTGTCATGATAAACTTAGAAATAAAAAAAAAATGCAACTATTAAGATAAGATGCTCACAGGTATATTGTGTGAATTATTAGTTTGTCAACCTTATAGATTTAATCAGGAACCTTTGTTCTAAAGGAAATAACTTAAATTATGAATGCTTTCTTCATTTGAAATCAGTTTCGAGTCGTTTAATAATAATTTAAACTTGAATTAAGTGTTCGAATAGTAGTTCCATCTACAGTGATCCTTGGCTTGTTAACCCGGATGCTTGAGTTCGAACCGCGTTCGACTGCGGTCTTAAGTAACTTTCCAGGGAGTTCATACCCGGGAGTGGGATTCGTGTTGTTCATTCTTTATTTTCTTTGTAGTGTTTTATGGGCGTATGACGTCACTCGTCTGTCCATGACCTTGTCAGTTTTGTGTTCTACTTATGGTTTTGAATTGGCCTTTTGTATCACATCACTTTTGTTTCCACCAATAGTTTCGAAACAAACAAAGGCATATAAAAAGCACTTTTGTTGGTTTAACATTATGGACAAGCCAAACCGTTAGTTTGCTTTACTTTTAGATAAAAGAAAAACATTTTGAATAAGTGGGGTGATTTTTTTTTAAATTAAAAACAATGGTTTTAATAATAACCAGCGAGTATATAACTAGGTGTAATGAATACAGTGTAAAACCAATACCACATAAGCTACTTTGAAGTTTTTTGTACACCTTGGTCTTTCAGTGGCGGATCCAGGGGGGGGGGGGGGGGGTTCCGGGGGTTGGAACCCCCCTTTTTTTGGCCGACCAAGGCATTTGAATGGGAGCATATAGTTGGAACCCCCCCCTTTTTACTCTGGGTTTGGAACCACCCCTTTTTAAAATGGCTGGATCCGCGCCTGTCTTTATACGCATTGCACAGATTGTTCACTGAAGCAGTGTGACTTGTATTTGTTTGATAGTGGTACTAGCGTAGCTACAATGAAAGCATGTTGATTGATAAAGGAATTCATTACTCTTTGATAGTATCTTTAAAAATAATTAATTGTACAATTGACTAAAGAAAAAACAGAGAATGAACCATTAAATTAGTTAATTGAATATTTGAAGCAATATCATTTGTAATTAACCAAGTATAATTTTCTATTTGTTTAACAGAGCATACATATCATAATGATGTGTATTGCTGTCCTTTTAAGTAGTGTCAAAGGATTCAGGACATATTAAAATCAATAATTATAATCAATATTTTGCCAGATACTTCCATTTATACGACTTATTGAATATAACAACTACATTTTAACGAATGTATTTAAGAATTGACTTCACGTAACATATATTGACTGTCACAATTGAAAATTAGCACTCGCAGTTAGCATCGAACAGTACTGAAATATTTATTATTGCATTATGAAATTGAAATATATTGCTGATGTTTTGATAAATGTTAAAATGATCAATGTACATGCTTATTTTTTTTTTTAAATATATTTACACCACTAATAATAGAAGAACGTTTTGGGTGATATACATTTTGTACACAGCAGTAAGAAAGGAAAATACTCACTTGAAAATTAAGGGTTATTGGTTTGAGGACCTATATTCGGTTTCACAAAAAAAACTTGCGACTAAGATTGATTGTAAGTATACTGATTTGTCATGATTTACGATCAATCTTAGTCGTTTTTTTTTTGGTTTTTTTTTGTAAAACAGACTCCTGACGCCATATTCTTTTTGGTATTTGTATGAGATACACAATGTTACTCACACCCGATTAACGACTATCGGTTATACAGATGCAATACATAACACAGATCTGAATCTGCTGTACAAAAGTATCTATTGCATTGTAATTATAATGGCAACTGAAACAGTAAACAATAACATCGGCTGTACACAAATTCACAACATTTGTTTTTAATGACAACCTGTTGAATATGCCGTTTGATAGCTGGTAATAGGTTGTCTATCTGGTTGATAATATACAAATGTTTATGTATTACCGATCATTAACATCATATACGTTTGTTTGCAATTATCTCTAACAAACCATGGTAATATTATAAAACCTGAACTGCTTGTAACCCTTACATCTTGCTGTATATACATTGTAATTCACTTCAACAACAAAAGCACTGGTTGTTTAGATTCGCCAATTACAGAAATCAATCTGTTCAGGTTTAGAAAACAAAAATCAAAGTTTTGCATTGCAATAAACATATTTTCTGGTGTTTAAGTTTTTGTCTATCAATATGTTTTTTTGTTGGTTTTAAAAAAAAAAAAAATGGCTTCTTTGCGTGGAACTTTCGATTACAATTGTACTAAAATAGGGAACTATAATTGTATATTCAATTGTGTTCCTGCAAACAAAAAAGTTAAACAATTTGTGAATGTCTAAAAAAAAAAATGTAATGAAATTTGGATATTGCACGTGCAGATTCCGGCCAACTCAGTGCACTTCTAAAATAGGGGTTAAATATCTCTTTTAGAATAGGAAACGTCAACAAAAAATTTTCCTAGATCCGCTCGAGAAAACTGTTAGGAACGCCCCCCTCTAATCTGAAATAATGGATCTGAGCTTATATTGATCGATTCATAATAAATATATCGACTATACAACCTTAGCGTGCTTTGCAAGACATCTGCTTAAACACTTCAGCTATAGATCAAAATAATCTGTGAACAACAAAAGCAATTGATATTGTATTAGAACAACAGATTTCACTTGTTGAAGCACACTTGTAACACGCTTTATGTATTGATCCTACTTCGATAATCACCCACTTCACCTTTTGTGTTGCTGTTATCATCCGGCTAATCAGTATCACTCACATATGTCAGTAGGGTAACCAAGCAAAATTTCTCATTGCGAGGCGAAAATCTCATTGACTATGTCCGTAATTACATCTAGGACAGTTAAACTCGTACTTTATTCTGGTATCAAAAGGTTATTTTAAGGTTGGATAGTCTAGCCATGAAAATATTGTTATAAATATAAATTTAACATCTTTTATTAAAAATGTCTTACCATCAATTAAACTCAATAAAGCAGGTGAGGCGACATGCTGTTGACACCAGCTTGTTCAATTCATCTAGAAAATAGAATATTGGAAAACACAAAATTAATTTATAATGCATAAAGATGCGTTCACAACCGAAACATATTTGTTCACACAAGTTGTAATAAGTTTAATAATGCTTTTGATAGCCATTCAGTTCTATATATTCGAAAGTCAATCAGCAGCTCTGATTGTTTTCAAAATTGATTGGCCAATACTTAGACTTGATACAATTCCCTTTCTTATTTCATATGTTCGAGATACCGAATGCTGCAGTATACTGAAACTGGCTGGAGTAAAACACAGTGTTTTGGTATTTTCAATATTTTTGGCCAATATACTCCTTTCCATTTTTGTATTGCTTAAGCCGTCTGAAAAGTCATTCCTATTTACACATTGTCAGTAGTGTAATCAAGCTAAAACTATAATGAGGGATACAACTTCCATTAAAAAAAACGCAGTTATTACTTTCATATTTAATTATTCCGCTATTTAAAGGTTACTGTTAAGTTTAATATTCTAGCCATGAAAGTTTCCGGCATACATACATGACATAGCAGTTCAAGATGTTTATCTAAAACTGTCGCACATTTATTAAATGAAGCAGGTAATGTAACACATGTTCAATAAACATTATTTATTTATGTCATTCATTCCTACGAATGGATTTTGTGATGTTTATCATTTCAATTTGGTGTCTGCAATTTTATTAATTACACTAAGAAACATTAACGTTATGTTCATTATCTTTGGTCTCGCATTGATAGTTAAAACTTACAAATAGAAATTAAAAGAGGATCCATGGTGCTTTTGAAAACTCAATCTGATTTTTCTTGAACTCTTATGCATTTATATGTTGAAGATGAAACTCATTATTTTTCTTTAAAAAAGGTAACACAAAAGATACACACGTGACAAAAATGTGTTTTCCTTCAACATTACTATACAATTTATGAATTATCTTGTTGCTAATTTTGCATATTTCCCCCTGTTTTCATATGCTTAACGGTATGTTTAAACATGGAAGTCCTTCCATGCTTTAACAAAACAAAAAAAAACCAATCAATCATAATAGGTATGCACTTTTATACATGCAATAGTCATTCTGATTTTATAATTTCGTATCCTTAATCTCAAAGAAAACAAAACAATTCGCGTTAGCAGTATTATTCAACAATAATTGTTATTTAATGAACTAACTGGTTGCAAATGGCATATTTGTTTTCGATGCACTTTAGCAAAATGAAAATTGTTTTCGTATTTAACAACTGTAGCCGCTATAATAACATAACAAATATGACTGCAGTTGTAATGGCATAAAGAACAGTTTTTTGGCTGCATAAAATACGATATGCTTTAATTATATAATCCATGTTCGGTATGCCATTGCCGCAGTTTGTATTTGTTTGTTCAATAATTTCTATTGATTTTTCTCCGTCCATATCTCCAGTCATTATTTATGAGACAAAAACAATTAAATTATGATCTCAGGCTCTTTGGAGTCATATTTACTTTAGTATAATTCAAAAATTAGATTACAAGAAAATACGATAAATAGAAATCAGTCTTGCAGAATCTAGGTTTATTGTATGACGTACTTGATTGACCTGTCAAGCAAACTGTTGAAGTGAGTTCAAATATCGATCACAGGAAAAAAATGAACAACGCGAATCATTTACTTGAAAGTAGCATACTGATAGGTATTAGGTATTACATTTAGATATGTTTATTTGGTACTGCTGTTGACCGTCAAATTGTCAATGCATGTATGTGTTTCTATGAAATATAATTATGGAATTGATTTGACATGACATTCAGTAATTTCATGTGATTAGGGACTTGAAAATTGATTACACGATCCCATCCACGTCCGAAGTTAAACTCATTCTAGAGAGGGGACTGTCCGCTTGTGTGTAATAGGTACCTTCTTGGCGCAAATATTGCGTTGTAACAAAATAAATTTATTTATTACTGGTCATCTCCTAAAGATGGATTAAAATCTTAGAACATACATATAGGTTTTATTTTGTTTGTTTCTCTTTTGTGTTTTTGTTTTGCCGTTACATATTGACCAGTGTATTCTCTCATCAAATTATTCCTTTCAAGTAAAAAAAAAATAAAAAATAAAACTGAGTAAAATTGACTGAGTAAAAATCAATTTTACAATTGCCTTAAACGATTTAATGTCTATAGGGAAAGAAAGCTTAATTCTTACTGTAAAATTAAATAGTCTTGTTTTTGCAGTAAATCATTTATAGAATATGATTTCAATAAATTGATTTCCAGTGTTTTACATAAATAACATAATTCCATTTACATATCTGATTACAACACAAATGTACATTCACAGTTAAAATGAAGTTCGGTTGTCGTCGTGACAACTTAATCACAAAACAATTCTTAACCAGTGTAAAAATATCAAAATATCGAACTCTAAGGGAAAAACTAAAATGGAAAGTGACTTATCAAATGCTTAAACACATCAAACGAATAGGAAACAACAGTAAACGTAAAGTTTAGTATTTGTTGTATTTCATTTTGGCCACTGTGCTGTCGATTGTTATTGGACCAAAGATTTTTTGAATGCCTGTTGAAAACTGTCTTTTTTGTCTTCCCTTTTTAACGAATTTTACTTCTAGTTATTACAGGAATTCTGGAATGTTGAAAATGTTAAAGTTTTGAATTTATTTTCAAATTAAAAAAAAATGTGTTAACAAAAGAAGACTACTTTATTCTTAAGTCGTTTCATCTCCTGGCGTAGTAAGGTTTTAACGAACTGATGGCAATCAGTAATCATAGCATTTCTCTTACACTTGGAAACCATGAATGGTGCAAAAACAGTTCCATACGCGAGTTGATGTTAAACTATGTTATAAAGTTAACTTCTCTTAAACCTACTCAATAGCGCTTTACTTTTGTCAAGTGTGGAAACGAAGTGTTTTGTTTACCCCCTGACGCCATTGAGTTTGTTACTCGGTATTTTATGGTTTTTCACACCGATGTTTTGCTTGTGGAATACCAGTAATATAATATAATCTTTTATCCATTATACATAGATTTGTTAATGCATATTGCATTATCTATTCTAACATGTCAAATAATAGCATAAATCATAGTTATATACTTGCTTTTTGAACATGTATTACAATGCGTATTTGATTTAAACTATAAATTATTTTTCTAGATTAAGTGTTGTCGTCAACTGTATTGACAATAAACCGTAAATTACATGGCATGGTATGCTATGGAGTTCATGAAAAATATAAAAAATAAAACGTAATTAATCAACGGAACAAGAGGAAAAAATATCGATAGCCAATGAATTAGTTGAAATAAGGTGATACACTCGAAATATAACGCCTTTTAAGTTCTGTACAAACTTGACAATAACTCTATATTGAACCCATAGGTAGCCTGTTGCAAGATGAATTGTCTACCCTATGTCAAATCCATCTTTTTCAGTTGAAGTCTCAATTAGAACCTTAAAACAGGTTGTACTACTTAGTACACTGAGTAAAATCAAGTTTACAATTTCCTTTAAAGATTTAATGTCTATATGGAAAGAAAGCTTAATTCTATCTGTAAAATTGAATAGTCTTTTTTTGCAGTAAATCATTTATACAATATGATTTCAATAAATTGATTTGTAGTACGCAGTGTTTTACATAATAACTTAATTTCATTTACATATATGATTACAACACAAATGTACATTCACAGTTAAAATGAAGTTCGGTTGTCGTCGTGACAACTAAATCTCAAAACTGTTCTTAATCAGTGTAAAAAAAACAAATAACAAAACGAACACCAAGGAAAATTCAAAACGGAAAGTCTCAAAAGCGTAAACACTTTAAAAGCATTGAAAACAACAGTTAAAGTAATGTTTAGTATCATTTTTGTTTTCCCTTTTGAAAAAAATTGTTACCTCTAGATTTAGACAAGAATCTAAAATTTGTTTTAAAATAATTTGATTTTGGATGTAACGCGTCTTCTGATTGGCTGACGTTGTTTTGTTTATCAGCTCATAGACATAAATTTGTCATATGGCCATGATGTCATCAACGTTTTTCATGATTTACTCCGGTTAAAAATGAAATTTAGATTTAAAATATAAGAAGTGACTGTAAATTTTTTTCTTTCTATTCGAAATAACATCAAAAATAAGATGCACGCTTTAGAATAAATCGCTACGCGCGTTATTCAGTGTGCACCACATTTTTGATGTTATTTCTTCATAGACAGAAACAATATTTCAATCATTCCTTAGATATAAGAAAAAAGTGGTAACGAACGAAGACTACATTAAGCGTAAGTTTTTAAATCTTCTGGCGTTCTAATTTTCTTACCGAACTAATGGGAATTCAATAATCATACCATAAGGGAGGTGATGTGAAACTTGGAAATTAAAACCATAATGATCACAAAATGTGTTTGAATAATAATGACACTAGTCGTTTTCAATATGGCTTCCCGATCTGCCAAATTTTTAATCGAATGGCATTAAACAGCCTGCGAGCAATTCTGACTGTTTCTCTTGAGTTTTGGACGTTCCCTTGGTATCTCCCCTTTTCTGAAGTTAAAGATTACATGAACTACTATAAATCTGGATACCGAACAATTTATATGAAAAGTAAATTTTTAAACAAAAAAATGTTTCATTAGACGTTTTTTGTTAAGTCAGAGCATTTTATTGCATAACATGTAATTGCATGCTTAAGTCAAACAACATCTTCTTGACGTTAAACTACATTTCAAAATGTACAAAAAATGTTTCCTAAATAAATGATCTATTTTAAACAATGCCCATGTTAACTCAAAAAATGATGCACATTCATACTTGTCACTTTTGAAAGCACTAGTTAAGTTCAAATGGTGCAATTTGGTTTTTCCCTGCGTCTAATTGTAGTCCATTAAACGTGGAAAGAATTGATGAGAATTTTTAGCACTGGCAGCTTATGTTTGTAGTTTCAAGCAAAACTGACGAGTAATAAATTGTAAAGTGCTCATGGTACATCAGTATCTATTTAAATCTACAGGCCAGCACATTTTTTAAACTTAACTTTGATAATTAAGAAAGATTTATATATTTGCATTATTCACTACATATTGAAGGTAGCTATTTTTGCCTTTAAAGGCTAAAGTAATATTGAATTTTAATTTAACGGAATACTATATAAATGTCTATCAATAAACTCATCATAGATTCTGGGATTAAAATTTGTATTTACGTCAGACGCGCGTTTCGTCTACACAAGACTCATCAGTGACGCTTGAATCCAAAAAAGTTAAAAAGGCCAAAGAAAGTACGAAGTTGAAGAGCATTGATGACCAAAATTCGTAAAAGTTTTGCAAAATACAGCTAAGGCAATATATTCCTGAGGTAGAAAAGCCTTAGTATTTCAAAAAATTCAAACTTTTTGTATACAGTTAATTTATAAGTATGACCATATCAATGATAATAAAAGGCTCTAAACATAAACATTTATATCAATGTATCAAACAGTGTATATAATTTTGTAACAATGTATCTATGAATTTTTTATACAAATTTGACATCTTATTTGAAAAGATATTTGTAACCCGGATTTGTTTTCTCTCAATCGATATACGACTTTATTTACAAAAGGACAAACAATTCCAAGTCAAGTTTTTTTTTTAATAAGATAATACTATGTTATGATGTTAACTTCTATTAAAACTTCTCAATTGGGCTTTTCTTTTTACAAGTGTGTAAACCCGAGTGTTTTGTTTATCTCTTGACGCCACTAAGTATGTTACATGATATTTGATGGGTTTTTCACACCAATATTTTGCTTTGTGGAATACCAGTAATATAATATAATATTTTATTCATAATATATAGATTTGTTAATGCATATTGCATTATTTATTCTAACATGTCAGATAATAGTATAAATCATAGTTATACACTTGATTTTGTAATATGTATTACAATGCGTATTTGATTTGAAATATAACTATTTAGGAATTATTTTCTGGATTAAGTATTGTCGTCAACTGTATTGACAATAAACCGTAAACTACATGACAATGTATACCATGAACTACATGACAATGTATACTATGAAATGCCGTAAACTACATGACAATGTATACCATGAAATGCATGACAATGTATACCATGAAATGTATGACATATACCATGAAATGCATGACAAAATCAAAAGTAATTAACCAACGGATTTAGTGAGAAAAAAATCATTTACGTGTGTAATTAGGTGATACACACGAAATCTACCGCCTTTGAGTTCTCTAGTTAAAGATCCTTGCAAAAACCCTTATAATAAACCCATAGATAGCCTGTAGCAAAATAAACTGTCTGCCATATGCTATATGTTTTCAGTTGAAAACTTACTAAAAACCTTAAAACCAGGGTGTACTACTTTAGAAATAAACTGATAAACCTAGATTTACAAAAATGTCACGCCCTGAATTTTTCAAGCAAATTTCTCACTGGACATTTACCAAATATCAATGTATCCATGAAGCAAGCTTCATTTAAAGTGATGAATAATTGTCATCATACAAACTTTAAACGGACCTTTCAAAGTCAATTCGGTAGGTCGGATCAGGAGTTACCAATCACCACACACCTATCACTTATATTTATTTAATTCCTGTGTCATTGTATCGAAGTATCTTTTAGCTAACGCCACTAATCAAACCGGATGAGGCGGCATAATTATATATGACGTGCAGTCAAATCGAAGTCAATAACGATAAATTGTCAAAAAAGCTTTTTAAAGGCCCAACTGAAAAGGTACTTGTACTTATAGTTGTTAACGTCATAGTTCTTATTTCTCTTCTGAATATTTATTCTAAACCTCTACCTTTACGCAGCAATTCTGTTGATACCAGTATGTTTTACAATAATGCTTCATTTTTAATGTCTTTGTTTTATAAGTTTAAGCGAAACGTTTTGGTCTTTTCTAATTCAAGTAAACTCTGCGATGAACATTTATGTTTCGAATTCAATTTGCTACAATGAAAATCAATTTAACGTTTAGAGAGCATTCCAGGATTTTTTCGAAACGTTTTATGGATGTACAACTGGCAACTGGAAGAGTATCCACTGACCGTATTCTTCTTATGGAAAGACGAATGCCTTTAATTGAAAGGCCTCATAACTTTTTGTCAATAGTGTGGGATACTTATAGCTAGTAAAGCCAATTAAATCTCATCAGAACCAGCAAAATAGCAGTTGAGAATAAATGCACATTCATCATAAAAGCAATATTCAAGTAAATGTAAATATATGCATGCTGAAGTTAAGAACTTTGGAACTAACTTGTTCTTGGCATTTCAATTTTAACTAATCAAGTGTTTAGTGTCTTATATTTTGCACAACAGGACAAGACTGTAATACATAAATAATTAAAATGTAGTTGAAACTGTAATTGGTTATCCTCATGAGCAGTTTACGACTTGCTGTGACAAAAGTAGTACGATTTACGGCAATGTTATGTGTTCCGGCATTTATGTAAGCCTTCGAGACAAAATTTACATTTTTATAGCTTTCCATAGATAGATGACATTAAAAGAGGGAAATTAGTCTACATCAGTAACAAGATATTTTCCTACCACCATAATAATAGTCATATCATAAATTAAGATTGCATTAAGCTATTAGGAGTTTGTCGTAATTGGATACTGTTGATTATAAAGAATAAACTATGGGTTCAATTGAGGCATCTTCGTTTATCGATAACATAACTATTTGCTTTTTTTGGCATATTAATATGTTTTTCCCATAGTTGAAATTATAGAAGCGATATGGTAAAGGCAATATAAAGATAGTTAATGCAAGAAAATAACGCTGTCATATTTCGTAATTGGAGGAAGTTAAAATAAAGTTCAAGTGTCATTTAAATGCATCAATTTCCTTAACGTTATAAGAAAACTGATACAATGTACATGTAGGTGTTTAACCTAGCAATCTTCAAAATGCTAGCATCAAATGGTCATCAGTACAGTACGAACCAATCATTCTTAGTTAGACATTACTGAACGCCTGGTTATTGATGAATTTGTTCGGAAAAAAATCCACGTTGACAATTGTGTGTGGATCAACTTGTTTTATATTTGCAAATGAAACAAACTAGTTTTTGATTGAAAACCATTAACAGAAAATTATTTGAACTGTTCATCGCCGAATTTATACATGCAAAGGATTGGGCTGCGTTTACCATTTGTTCACCCGTACGCAAGGGAACAAATAAAATGGTGTTGATAATCGCTAAGATAAACAAAGTCATCGATTTCTGATGGCTATACTTTTGCGTATAGTTATTAAGTTGAAAAATAAATATATGTCCTGAAAATGAACGTAGAAAATTATCGAAAGTAGAATAAGAACTGTTTGAGAATGTAAAGTAATTTTTAACAAAGCCGTGTAATTGATGAACGTAAATGAGAAAGACAACAAATGCCAAGCATAATCAAGAAGAATATTTCTGAAATGTCTTCATATCCGTCCGAAAGTATTTGCTAAGAAGTACATATAAAACTAATGGTGCAAGTTATCTAGTTCGCGAAACTTCCCCTTGTTAATTAGGTATCGGGATAAGCTTTTTTAATATTCCTGCGGCAAAGACTGTAAACGATTTTTACTCCTAAATTATGTTTTTGTTTTCCATTCTATAGGAAATTTTCAGGGATTATGTATAATCCCTGGTTAGCTTAGGGATTATACATAATCACTAAACCTTTCAGGGATTATGTATAATCACCAGATAAAACGTCAGGGTTTATACAGAATAACTGAAATGATACAAAAATATATAACATATTGAAATATCTTAAAAGTTAACCTTAATATATCATAATAATAACCTTAATATTGTAAAACGTTAGGCATAATTTATTAATATGAAAGACACAAAAATATTGAAATGTTATACACAAAATAATTAAATGATAAGCAAAATATATATAAAATAATTGATGTTTTGTTTCTAATACTGACTTTATCAGTAATAATATCAAGCAAGCCCTTTTTGATATTGACTGTATTAGTATTGATAATATCAAGCGAGCCCACACGGGCGGGTTGATAAAGTTAGTATGAAAATATTAAATTGCATAATGATTATTCTTTTTATCGTATTGTTTTAGCAATTGTTTTTAGGTTGAGAATATGAATTAAAATGAAATTGTCATTAAAACTATTTTTATGTGTACAGTCGTTTTGATAAATTTTAATGTTATGTATAATATTTTAATATTAAACATTTTATTTACAAACTAAATTTGGATGGCATCGACTATTACACATTTGCTTTGATTTTCTACAGGCATATCTATCAAATTCACTACTGTTTTTACCACGATATCAACATAAAAAAACCTTGTCCTCCACATCAAATCAGATTTTATGGCACGTCTCAGAGAAATAGAGTTTTCAGCATAAACATCTGAAGGTACAAATTGTACCAATGAAGGAAAATCAGCAACCTCAAACTGATTTATTGCATTAAAGATCTGAGCAGGATTCCATGCTATATAGCAAGGCGATATCTTCGGCCTTTTCTTGAATATTGACTATTAGTTTTTTGCGATCTCCCTTTCCTGGAACCAAGGATTTGTATTGTAAGATTATACAAATCCTTGCTGGAACCACTAGTGTTATTGGTTTGAGATATCATCTTTGAAGCTTTTAATTATTGATAATCCCTGAAATCATATTAGGGAATTTGTAGAATAATAATTAAAATTATCAGTGATTATATAAAATTACTGGTCATTTTCAGGGAATCTATATAATCACTAATGTTTTTAGTGATTCTACATAATCCCTGATTATACAAATTCACTGTAACATATATACGCCACTGGTCTAGAGATATTTAAAGGATTAAGCTATCAATCATATTTTGCTTACAATTTAAATTTGAAAGTACACGCAGAAATGTATTTAATATCAAGTGCGACATCATCGAACAAGTTTTTCATATTTTGGTTCAAATAGCGTTAAAACTTGCAATTATTGACAGGAAACTCTCCATTATCTAAATGTAAAATATTTACGGATGGTTACTGTATAACGGCTGAAATGGACTATCCGTCATTTTCTGACTTTCCGATAGAGACATTCATAGACAAATTTATGATGGAAGATTTGTCTTCGTTAACAAACCGGAAGTTAACCTGTCAATTTCAGATGGACATCACCACGATATCCGTATGAATAGATTTATTCTACAGCGTGCTTCCAGCTACTTCAAGGAAATAGAATTTGAAGAATGAAAGTTGATAGTAATTTTTCGGATCAAATATAACTATTCTACCATTTTTTTCTTTTCGAGTAATTTTATCAGAAATCACCGGGAGTCATTTTTTGTTACAACTCTATAGTGGAACATTAATTGTTTATATACATTGGTTTGACAGAATGTTTGGCTTACTGGATTATTCGTTCTTTGAACGAAGGACATTTTGACCTACATGAGAATTCGTTCACACTTAAATTTAAGATAACGAGGGTAAAACATAATTAGTTAAAATGATAAATGAGTTGTATACTGAGAGTTATCTTAGTGCAATCAAGTGATCTGTCAATTTTTGCCATAGAATTTTCTATTTTATTTTTAAATTATTTTTCTTGGTTTCAGTATACCGATCTTCATTTGATATCATCATACGATTCAGAAATTACCCTTTAAGTTGGAAAGACAATCATGACATGTAATAGTTTTTTATATAACAATTTACTGAGGAAAATATGTAACCAATAAAGGATATGATATGAGGCAGGTGCTATATGAGGTCCTGAAGTTTTTTTTGACAACTAGATTTTGCATGCTTGCTTTACTTGTAACAAGGTTGGATTTGGGTTGTCTGTTCAATTGTCTGTAGTTTAAGATGAATTAAACATAATTTTTTATGATGGTTACATATGTTTCATATATTCTGCCTGTTGTTTTCATATTGCTTATTTCTTCCTTATGTGTACTGTTTCAATTTAATACGCGAAACATGTAGAATTTATCTGACGAAATTAAAATCAAAGTGAAGTCAGCATTAAAAAAAATATATGGTAAATCGATATAATTAATTTACTTTAAAGACCTTTTATGGTATAATGCATCAGTATAGGTGAAATCATTTTTTCATTAAAATTCACAAGTACTGTCATGAAAATTACTGTAACAATCTATAATAATAGGATAGGAATAAGGAAATGGTCGTTAGAGATATTAATTATTTACAACTTAGTAAGATGAATATAGATTTTGTATTAAATGAAAACTGAAATGAAAATATATTTTGTAAATTTAAAAAAGAAAAAACAGTAGACAGCTTTGATTTGTATTAAAATTTGAACTGTCATAACTCGAAAGCATAGGTGAAATACTCATTTGCTGATATATTGAAAATCTTAAAAACTGTGATTATCATTACAATAAATAGAATTAATTTCATAACAGTGTGGTCGACGGTAAAACGTTTGTAAGTTGTAAATTGTTTGTCAACGGCTATGATTTAAAGCTCACCAAGTCTTTCAGAGGCCTTACAGTGGGAATTGAAATATTCACTTGTTACACATTTCGATACATAAAATGAAACTTTCTTTTTACAAAGTTTTAAAGGAATTTGTTTTAAATATTTGTTATATCATCACTTACAACAGTGTCATTTATAAGAATAATAATGTTCGGAACTGATATCATTTAATAATAATAAAAAAAATAGGTTTATCCATTGTAAAAAAACAAAAAACTATTAAGTTGATGGAGTTCCAGATAATTGAAAAATCATTTTATTTGTTTAATACCATAAAAAGATTCATTCATTCAGATATTTGTCACTTTGCCTTATCTTCAAGTCCAACACGATTTCTCAAGTTTCGTACAAAAGTTATGTTCTTCTGTTGTATTCTTTTGTTGAAGAATGAATGTTGCACCTTTTTTAGCTCACCTGGCCGAAAGGCCAAGTGAGCTTTTCTCATCACTTGGCGTCCGGCGTCGTCCGTCGTCGTCCGTCGTCGTCCGTCGTCGTCCTGCGTTAACTTTTACAAAAATCTTCTCCTCTGAAACTACTGGGCCAAACTTGGCCACAATCATCATTGGGGTATCTAGTTTTAAAAATGTGTCCGGTGACCCGGTCAACCAACCAAGATGGCCGCCATGGCTAAAAATAGAACATAGGGGTAAAATGCAGTTTTTGGCTTATAACTCAAAAACCAAAGCATTTAGAGCAAATCTGACATGGGTAAAATTGTTCATCAGCTCAAGATCTATCTGCCCTGAAATTTTCAGATGAATCGGACAACCCGTTGTTGGGTTGCTGCCCCTGAATTGGTAATTTTAAGGAAATTTTACTGTTTTTGATTATTATCTTGAATATTATTATAGATAAAGATAAACTGTAAACAGCAATAATGTTCAGCAAAGTAAGATTCACAAATAAGTCGACATGACCGAAATGGTCAATTGACCCCTTTAGGAGTTATTGCCCTTTATAGTCAATTTTTAACCATTTTTTGTAAATCTTAGTCATCTTTTAGAAAAATCTTCTCCTCTTAAACTACTAGGCCAAATTTAACCAAACTTGGCCACAATCATCATTGGGGTATCTAGTTTTTAAAATGTGTCCGGTGACCCGGTCAACCAACCAAGATGGCCGCCATGGCTAAAAATAGAACATGGGGTAAAATGCAGTTTTTGGCTTATAACTCAAAAACCAAAGCATTTAGAGCAAATCTGACGTGTTGTAAAATTGTTCATTAGGTTAAAATCTATCTGCCCTGA
Source organism: Mytilus edulis (assembly GCF_963676685.1). Lineage (NCBI taxonomy): Eukaryota > Metazoa > Mollusca > Bivalvia > Mytilida > Mytilidae > Mytilus > Mytilus edulis. The sequence continues at coordinate 71,656,277 of NC_092347.1, forward strand.
AATTTTCAGATGAATCGGACAACCTGTTGTTGGATTGCTGCCCCTGAATTGGTAATTTTAAGGAAATTTTACTGTTTTTGGTTAATATCTTGAATATTATTATAGATAGGGATAAACTGTGAACAGCAATAATGTTCAGCAAAGTAAGATTTACAAATAAGTCAACATTACCGAAATGGTCAGTTGACCTCTTTAGGAGTTATTGCCCTTTATAGTCAATTTTTAACCATTTTTCGTAAATCTTAGTAATCTTTTACAAAAATCTTCCTCTCTGAAACTACTGGGCCAAATGAATCCAGACTTGGCCACAATCATCATTGGGGTATTTAGTTTAAAAAATGTGTCCGGTGACCCGGCCAACTAACCAAGATGGCTGCCACGCCTAAAATAGAACATAGGGGTAAAATGCAGTTTTTGGCTTATAACTCAAAAACCAAAGCATTTAGAGCAAATCTGACATGGGTTAAAAAATTTATCGGGTCAAGATCTATCTGCCCTGAAATTTTCAAATGAATCAGACAACCTGTTGTTGGGTTGCTGCCCCTGAATTGGTAATTTTAAGGAAATTTTGCTGTTTTTGGTTATTATCTTGAATATTATTATAGATAGAGATAAACTGTAAACAGCAATAATGTACAGCAAAGTAAGACCTAAAAGGAAGTCAACATGACCAAAATGATCAATTGACCCCTAAGGAGTTATTGTCCTTTATATAGTCATTTTTTTTTTAACAATTTTCACAAAATTTGTAAAATTTTACTAACATTTTCCACTGTAACTACTGGGTCAAGTTCTTTATAGATAGAGATAATTGTAAGCAGCAAGAATGTTCAGTAAAGTAAGATCTACAAACACATCCCCATCACCAAACCACAATTTTGTCTTGAATCCATCTGTGTCCTTTGTTTAGTATTCACATAGACCAAGGTGAGCGACACAGGCTCTTTAGAGCCTCTAGTTTATTTATTTTTTCGCTTTTTTTGGTTGTGTCTCATTGACGTATAAGACAAACTGACCACCCCTTTATTCATATTTAAAAACATACGAGATGGCATCAATACAAATTCAATAAGGTTTAATCCAAATAGCTTTTTGTCTTTCCAATAACTTGCAAGTACGTGTATTTCAACTTTTGAAAGTGGATTATATATTCGTTCTAAAATAAAACTTAAGATCAGATAAAAGTTTAAAGTTTAACCACAGTTGTTAAATCGCTTGACGTCCGCAAAAAGATGATCAGTCAACACATAGATAAAGGAAGATGTGGTATGAGTGTCAATGAGACTATTTTCCATCCAAGTAACAATTTATAAAAAATAAACCATTATAGGTCAAGGTACGGCCTTCAACACGGAGCCTTGACTCACACCGAACAGCAAGCTATAAGGGACCCAAAAACTACTAGTGGAAAACCATTCAAACTGGAAAACCAAAGGCCCAATCTTTATAAAAACGAAAAACAAGAAACACATATGAACTACATAAACAGACGACAACATGCATAGTAACTTTTAAAGCCAATTAAGTAATTTTTTTTTCAGAAAGAACGTGCGATATCATATAAGGAAAATTGATTGTCAAAACATAACAAAAAATCAAGTAAAGAAGTTTAAGTATTCAACCTTTATAGATTGCTGTTCGATGATAGCCAATGCTCCGTGTTGAAGGCCATTTTTATTAATATTCAATCACAAAGCTAATTCCTGATTAGTATTTCTAATTATTTCATTTAGGCGTTGGGAACCTTTGGTGACCTCACAGTTTAAATGTCTATAATAAGTACGTCGTGAGCAGTGGGCATTACAGACGAACGCTCACCTAATTTGTTCCAGTCAATTACATCCCAGCTCCTTTGTTCTAACAGGGGTGATCTGAGCCGGATCACCCCTACCAGATCACCCCAGTTTGAGTTTCTTTGTTATGCATGCTTTCCTTTGTTCTGTAACATTTTGGCGGGAATGTCAAATCCACTATAAAACTTATAATTAAATATACAATTATACAGAAAAGACTATCTATCAAAATTCTCGTAGAAAAAAATCCAGTGTATATGCTGGGATTCGAACTCAAGAACTTTAGCATATCAAGCTACGACACAACCACTACACCAGGATGACTGGATACAATCTATCCGTAATTAAACTTACTTAAAGGAAGCAAGATATTTTTATAAGTGGGGCGAGTTGGCAGACCTTTATTCAGTGGGGTTTAAACCCTTATCGTTAATAAGTGAGTTGTCAGTGATTGTTCAGGTTGATTTTACACTTTTTCAAAAGTGGGGCGAGACGGTCAACAAGAGTGTTATTTTCATAAAGTGGCTATATAGATTGGGCCGATTGGCCAGAGGGGCGAGTTGACATTGTTTGATATCTATTCATCGTGTTCGGGGGTCAAAAAAGGGTATTAATCCTATATTAGTAATGTATAAAGTGTATTATAATGGTTGTGTGGCGTTCTAAACTAGATTTTATGAATTGTAAATGGTTTTTCGTCTAATCTAAAACTGCTGGGATGTAAAATAGTTATCCCTTTCGGACTTGGTGTGTCAGTGTAAGATCACGCTCTGGCCTCCGGCCATCGGGTTGATCTTACACTGACACACCGCGTCATCGTGGGATAACTATTAATGAATGGCCGTAGACACACTGTTATGAATTTTATTCTAGTATTAAATTGAAACGATAACGTTAATGAATGACACACATGACTGTAAAACTTTTCAAATAGGGTATACAAGAATGATGTTTAAATAAAGTAACAAAAGTTCCGAAATCTAAACAAAATTCAAAATGGAAAGTCCCTTATCAAATGCCAAAATCAAAAGCTCAAACAGCTTCATAACCCTTAATTGGTACTTATAGAATGAAATTCAAAACAGTGTAGCTGTGGCCATTGATTGACACATTAAAATCATCCATTGACTGGGACAATTTAGGTGATCGTTTGTATGTAACGACCAATGCTCACCATGTACTTTTTAAAAACACTTAAACTATGGGGTCACCAAAGGTGCTCAACACCTAAATAAAGTAATTCGAAAAATTAATCAGAAATAACACGATATTTTGATTTTATATCAATTATATAAATCAAAACACAAAGGTTATTCCTGATTATTTTTTCGAATTATTTTATAATTAAAGGCGTTAAGAAACCTTTGGTGACCCCACAGTTTAAATGTCTATCGTAGGTACGTCGTGAACAGTGGTCGTTACAGACAAACGTTCACGTAAATTGTCCCAGTCAATGGATGATTTTAATGTGTCAATCAATGGCCACAGCTACACTGTTTTGAATTTCATTCTATATAGAAAATGGGTTACTAGCTAGCTGAACCTCCCAACAGAATGTATCTGGTATTCCTACAAATGTCTCAAATATTGATTGTTATTTTTTATTATCATGTTTAAATCTATTACAATTCAAATATGAGAATATCATTTGCGGACTGTTTTACTGAGCGGATAAGATAAAAGATCGACAACAATGCCGGTATGCCATTCAGAGCAAACAAGCAGTTGGCCTGATATTTTAAATAAAACTATTTTCATACATCAGGTGAAAAGTAAAATCACAAAAATACTGAACTTAAAGGAAAATCAACTTGGAAAGTCCATAATCACATGGCAATTTCAAATAACAAAACACATCAAAAACGAATGGACAAGAACTGTCATATTCCTGACTTGGTACAGGCATTTTCAAATGTAGAAAATGGTGGATTAAACCTGGTTTTATATCGCTAATCCTCTCACTTTGATGACAAGTCTCATCAAATTCCGTTATATTTACGTTGATGCGTTAACTAAACAGACACAATAAATAAATAGTCAAAATATGGGTACATCAGTCATCATCGTATAACAATTTTAAAAGGGACAATTTAACAGAATACATAAACATCGATCTACAAACACATTCATTGAATTAACGCGACAGTAGTTTTCCAAGGTTCAATCTCGTAAATTGATTTGAAACAAGAAAACTTTGTCAAAATCCCCCCCCCCCCCCCCCAAAAAAAAAGGGTCTACTATAATTGGTGTATGTAATGATTGTAAGGTGTACATGTCTAGCTGGCAGATACCATCTGACCTTGACTTCATTTTCATTGTACAGTAATCAAAGTTGAGATTTTCATTTTTTTGTCGGTTTTTTTCTAATACTATATACAATAGGTCAACTATATTTGCTGTATGGAAATATTTTATGATCTATATGTTAGTCACGCAGGTTTTATTTGACCTTGACCTCATTTCTACGGTTTATTGCTCTGTTAACTTTTTGTGTTTTGATCTGGGTTTTTTTAAACTATTAGCAATGGGTCAACTATATTTGTTGTATGGACGAATTGTTAGCTGTATATGCCTGCTTGGCATTGTTCATCACAACTTGACCTCATTTTCATGGTTCATTGGTCTATGTTTAATTTTCTTGGTTAATGTTAGGGTTTATGTGACAGTTGTAATAAAGCTTTATATTTAGGACTATCAACATAATATCAATGATAAGTAAAGAAGGCGAGACACTTCAGCGTGTGCACTCTTGTCTTTGGGAAGGATACGTGTCACGGTACTTTTCTATCCAAAATTCATGTATTTGGTTTTGATGTTATATTGGTTATTCTCATCGGATTTTGTCTTGTGCTTGGTTCATTGCTGTGTGTGTTGCATTTGAATGTTGTGTCGTTGTTCTCCTCTTGTATTTAATGCGTTTCCCTCAGTTTTGGTTTGTTTTCCCCGATTTAGTTTTTTGTTCATGGATTTACGATTTTTGAACAGCGGTATACTACTGTTGCCTTTATATGTTTTAATTCTACTTCATACAACAGAACAATTGCATTTATCCACGATTAATGCACATTAAAATACTGACTGTCTTCTAAATCCACCAAAAATCCACAGCATTTACATGATATTTACTTTGATGTATAAGTTGAAGGAATCATTTTTTTTCTTCACAAACAAGATTTTCATGATCTTACAGAAGAAATTCTCATTTTTTAATTGACGGTAAATCTGACGAGATATTTTTAGTTGTGATTATGCAATGGAAGTAATAGTGTATAGCGTTAAAAAAAACTTCACATTTCAACGGGATTTTCGACCAGTTTAGGCTTTTCAAGATTCATTATTTGCATAACTCCTGTATAAACCTGCACATTTTCACCTTTCCATTTGAAATATACGTTCCTGTATTTACAGTTTGACATTGTGATATATAGAATTTAAACTAAATCAATACCAGAATTTTCATACATAATATAAAACAAAACATTTGTATCTACATTTTTGCAATGATGAAATAATGTAGTCCATCTTTCAATTGAGCATGGGGAATAGTTTTAACACAATTTATAGTGTAAACTATTGAAATGTGATCAAATTAAGACCAGCCTAGAGAAGTATATATTGTGTTTAGAATTGTTGCTCTCAATGTCAATGTTGTACACCTCTTTTGTCGAATCATAAAAACGTCTTTTATCAATTGTTGTTTTTTTCTATATTTTTACCTTTTTCATTGTTTACATATTAAAAGTACAGATGTGTATTAATTTTGTTTGATTATGACGTCTTGTAAATTAATCCTCTGTTTCATGATGTGGTAGAGGTTTTGATTTTGACTCGAATCTCAATGTGATATTTATTTTTAATTACATTATGTCTTTACTCAGCATTTGATAAATACAATTGACATGTGATGTTATTTGAATTAAAGACATATACATTAACTAAATATTTACCATTGAAATTATGCAAATTTATATGGTCCTCCTTTAAGCGTCGATGATATTTTATGCTAGCAACACAGCCTGATTAATTTACTTCATTTTCATAAGATATATACCAAGGGGGCAATCAAAAATTATATATAGAAGAAAAACGGACAACAAAGCCAAAAGGTCAAACGATAAAGGACAACAAACGGTCTATAAATCAATACATAGAAAACTGAAATTCGAGCAACATAAAACCTAACACTAAGTTGGGGTTATTAATTAAAAAAAAAAGGTAGTAACCTGTTGCAAATAAAACAACTAGGAAAAGTTTTGCCTTTTTAAAGAGTATGAAATTATCAATCTTTGTCAATAGTTGGGTCTTAATTGTCTGCCAACAAAACGACGTGCCAGTCTAAATTATAATATTTTATATTTAGAAAAGTGCGGACGACTTTGATACCATGTCTGATTTAAAACGCAATTGATGGAAAATTTAGTAGTAGTGCAAAAACTGTTTTAAAACAAAACAGAATTTGTTCACTTCAAATTCTATTTATTTACTAATTTTGGAATGAAAATAAATTCTATTTTATAGAACCAGATTTCATTGCATTGTTTCAATTAGTCACTTACTTAAATTCAAGTTATAAGTGTTTATTCGTTTCTTTATGCATGGACGTATTTCCATGTTTATAATTGTTTGAAATTCATTTGTTTTTCATTCTTTCTTTTCATGTGCTGTACTTGTATTTGCTGTAAAAGGTAGAACAATTTTATATATCTTTCTTATACTTTTCTTTTCTGAAATTATAATTAGTATTATGTAGCCAAGTTAATTGTCAGGTAAGTTATACTGATTACGCCACTGTCCTTTTGAGCTCATTGACTACTACACAGTCTACTGCTTGTTGTACTGTCTGTTCTTTTCGTGTAACAGTAAGCTCCATATTCGACTTTGAATATTCCCACTTAAACTTAAAAGTATAAAGTGAAATAGCCATTATTTCGAAGTCTTATGAAAATAAATTCAAAATATTAAAGTCCCTTGAAGGACAGTCGCATATAATTCAATAATACTGTGGATTCATTTATTTTCGTGGGTACCAATTCTTGTGGATAAAGGAAAACTTGTATGTTCGTTGATATATTAATTTGGTGGTTAAGTCGAGGTCTGCGTTTAGAAAATTTGTCATTCGATGATCATTTAATTTCGTGGTTTACCTGTACCCATGAAATCCACGAAAATTGGTATCCAACGAAAAATAATGAATCAACAGTATTGACAACATCGCATGAGCAAAACTTTAATAATATCATAAGCTTTAAAAAAAAATAACATAATTTAACGAGTATGAAGTATCTCGATAAAATACAACATATGTGGAAATATTATTGTACGCAAGTGAGATGAAGGTTCATTTAATATGCCAGTGGATACTGTTTCAATAAAAATCCACCAAAGATACCAGCTTACAATTTTGTATGATATACTAGTACTTGCTTTGCATCTTGCATCTATATAAGACCCATTATTGGTGCTCAAGCTAAAACACATGGATGCCTGAATGGAATAAGAAGTTGGACAATCTTTAAAAGCATATTTATCATATTTTATTTCAACACAAAAGGTGCTGACTTCGAACACAGCTACTGTTCATCTTTACCATCACTGAACAAAACACAACTGCCGCCCAACTTTGCCAGTACTGAGCACCAAACATTCGTCCAGAAATGTGTTAGAATGATACTAATTTTAATATGTCTGTCTAATATATGTGAAAACAACACATTTCTTAGTGTCATATCCATCGTCAAATATTTCAAGAAAATTTTAGTGATATCAGCCAATCAAAAACTAATGTATTTCTGAAGGAAAAAAATTAAGACAATACTTCATAAATGTCGTGCGTTCGAAACGCTTTTAAGGATTAACCTTCATCAGGAATGTTCAAAGCCGAATATTTGGTAGCCACGAATGTAAAAGAACCTAAACAGTTGAAAAGCTTTATTACCAACAAAAGACATAGAAAAGCAAAATCTATCTAAGGTCAACTTTGCCTGAGGGAGTTGAAGCCTTACTTTTTAATAATATCAAAATTTATTAACGGACGATTTTAGAAAGGTTTGTTATAAATCGTGTCAGTACCGAAGTACAGAATAGGTCAGAATTGAAGATATGTAGTTAAACAAGAATGTTTTAGTACTATCTGTTCAGAATTAGAGTGATTCAGAAATTAATACATGTTTATGAACGACTTCGTTTTGAAGGTTATTAGCGTTCTCAAACTCCTATTAATTAAATAATAAACTGAAATGGTATTGTTTCAATTGAACGAACTTAAGTGTGTAAAAGTGTAGTACATTGTACTTACTAACTTACTTACTGCCCTTGTACGCCGTTGGCGTGTAGGGCAGTAAAGAAGATTTTCCACTTTTGTCTGTCGTTGGCAGTTTTATGTAGTGTGCACCATGTATGTTGGTATTTACTAGCCTCTGTCTGTACAGTTCTTCTCCATGCCATTTTGGGTCTTCCTCTCTTTCTTTTACATTGTACAACTAGGTTAAATTCTAGCTATGTTCCTGAAATTTACCTGCGGTGAAATTAGTTGCGTTGACACAATCGCTTGCACTAAATCTATATACGTTCTGTTACATGCAGGTCAATACTGTTTTATTGTTTAGCTTATGTACAAAATGGGTACCAAACACATTGATTTTATTCAAAGCAGAGTGTTGTTCGTTGTTAGTAAGATATTAGCTATATCAAATTCCAGAAATAAATACCAATACATTGCAGCGTCATTGTCTGAACAAATTGACACCATACCGAATTGCAGGTCAATGTATAAAAATATACTGGTCTTAATTGCAGCATCAATGTCTGAAATGAAATTGACTTTGTACCTAATTGACTGTATCAAATTGCAGCACCAAAGTGTGAAAACCAAAAAACTATGATGCATTCAGTAATGTCTAGTGCAGTTTAATATCTAGTATTTCAGATGTAAAACAAATTACATATCATTACTAATAACGCACGTATTAAACAACTGTTCAGGAATATGACAGTTGTTATCCATTTGTCTGATGTGTTTGAGCTTTTAATTTTTACTATTTTATTTATCAAAACTTTTTTTTTTCAAACGTGCAACATCAATTATTCAATTATTCATTTGCTATATATGGCAGATTTAATTGGCTTTTGGTTATAACATAGAAGTATAAACCCACATCTATGATTCTAATGTTGCACGGTGCCATATTTCAAAGATAGTATCAATTTCTATCAAATGTCAGATCGTTAATGACCTGATCACAACATTGTAACAAAATGTACATTGTCGTCTTCGTATGCTGGTAAACAATATGTAATAATCACGGAAACAAGCCATTAGCCAAATTATTACAGACCAATACGTGTAAGATCTACCATCATACACTTAATATTTTTCCTTGAACGCTGCCAAATTCAAGTAATATTTTGCATACATGTTAAAAATGGATATATATATTGATAATATCAATGAACTAAGAGACATGTGTCTGGCTCTTATAGTACACACATTCTTTGAAGATGAACATGAGAGAAGTTCGTTTAGTAAAGAATCGAAAAGTTACAAGGATTCAAATTTTACTATAACACAAGCATGCAAACAAAACTTCCCTACAATTGTTTGTTATGATTCCGTTGTGACAATCGTATCTAGGCATTTGAATTCGTAGCGTTAGCAATATTAAAAACATTAATTAAGGAGTAGTTATTTGTAACATTTAGACATCATATGGGAATTTAAAAGCAAACACGTGTTTAAAATTCTTGATGGAAATATTTTTGTGCTCATTTCTAAACTTAATGAAGCATAATGATTTGAGAATGGAGTCTTTTTTGTGCTTCATTTTCTATGTGAAAAAAGCTACTGTCCTGAGATTTGACTTTATGACCATAGTGCAAGATAACGACATTTTTAAGAAAAGATTCTAAATTGGGTCATTGTTACCAGTGAAATAACAGGATATACATAAAGACAGAAAGTGGTACTCCATAGAGTGAAGATAATAGATTCATATAGACAACACATCGCCGGAGACAATCAGAACGGCATTTGTTCGCTATTTTTGTCTGTTCAATACATTCTGTCGCAATAGAATTTACTTCAATAGCTCAATTAAAGTTATCAGGAATTAATTGTTTTGTGCAAATAAGCCATTACATGAAGTTGTATTTTCCAGTAATTATATATAAATGCGTCAGATAAAATTAAGGAATAACATTTAACGATTAACGAGACCTATAATCATGATTAGACTTCAAAATATCTTGTGAAAAAAAGTTTTGATTCGTGATGAGGATATTTACTTTTTTCATTAGAAAATCTATGTAAATTTGAACCAATGGAAATTTCCGAGCTTTCATCTGATAACTGCCACCTTCCTGTTAGAGTGGTAAGCTGTTTAACAATCTATAAAAGTAGTAGCAATTTAAAAAAAAAATCCATTGAAAAGTAAGAGAAATTAAAAGCACACATGAGGGAAACACCATCTGCAATTATGGATAATCAAGAAAATTGCTTTACGACATGCGATTTCTAATTTGCTTGTTCATTTAAAACTATGAAGCAATTATGCTATCTTCGAATTGACCAAATATCTTACATAAAAGGAATTGCGGATTTCAAATAGTCATCAGTTGCTAAGAGCAACGGAAAATTATACAATGGCAATGTTTAGTGCTGATATCATTTGTTGCAAACCTTTGACAATTCTTTCACATACGAACCATCGAGACAAAACTGTTCATTTCACAATTAATTGTTGGTAATATCCAGTGTTATAGCAATAATGATATAATATTGGTCAAGTAGATGAACCGCCGGGTATCATTTAATAGCAAACGACTTGTAAGAGTATTGATTTTCTTACATATATATAGATAGATTATTACTTAAATCTCAACGTGTTTAATTCGAAGATCCGCAATTGTTTTTAGATAATCGTAATGATTATTTGACATATCGGAGACAAGTACAAAAACACCTGAGCTGGCCTCTGATTGATTTTTCTGCCGTATGACTATAATGTCAACTGTCTCAAAATTGTGTAATGAAATAGACATTTGGGATATGGCTGTGGAAAGACAATGTTGACATTAAGTTTTAACTTTAAATGAAAACAGGGAGGATTGCAACAAGTGGTATTAGATGTTTCTATTAGTTTTACCTGTAGTAGATTAAGTCACGGATAATCATATCAACACTGATAGGAAGATGTTGGATTCTACCTGATTAATTCCACTGAATGGCTTTGGGAAAATAACAACCGTCTTCTTAGTTTAATAACAAACGGCTTTCCTGTGCAATTTTTAATCTCGTTATTCCGCTATTTTAAGCAAAGCAATGGAAGTTAACATCGTAGTCTTAATGTGTTTTTCATAAAGAAAGGAACCAAGGCTTAGAAATCACTATTAAGTGGAATAATAATTTATTTATACATGTACTATCAAATCGTAGCTTTAATTTTTATCAACGCCTTTAATTTGTGCCTTACTTGAGCTTTGCGTACAGTTCTATGATATTGTCACAAAATATCATTTATTGCGTTATCTCATTCTTGATGTTAGTTTGGAAAATTGCAGTTGCAAAATTAGATTCCTATTCAAAATAGATTAATGTCATATCACTGGAATATATGGAAGGCTCGTCTCTATTTGCTTACAAAGCCATAGTAGTGTTTAAAAGACATGAACTACTTGCACTCATTTGGACGTGAAATAAAGAAGATTATTGATAAATACGTGTTTGATATAGGTGAGTGACTAATCTGCTTAATTTCAATTAATTAATTAAGACCCCATGAATGCATTGTTTGTCGTCTGCTCAATATTTAGGGGGTAAAACATTACATGCATATTCATGAAAAATGTTTGTTGTAAAGCAAGAATGAAACAGACATATCTATTAGTCTGTACTTAATGAAACAAATAATTATATCGCATTGTCAAATTTTGTTCATTCGGATATGCAATTAATATCCGGTAGTGGTGTTACCTTCGAAATACTCTATACTTTCCTTAGGGTCTATGCAAATATAGTTGAGCGCATACTAATTATTACACGTTACACATTCCTAAAATCATTTTCCTGTCTGTACATCTCCTTTTATTAGATGCGCACGTGTGTTTGTTTATGTGGGTCACATTGCCAATATTTACAAAAGTTCTGAGAAGTCTCTGCTCAATATTGCCGCGGATTACTGCGCCATTTAATTGAGCTACTTCTGCTGATTTTTAAAAGAATTAAGAATGAAAAACTGAATAATCTATATTCCTTGAAAGATCAAACGCAACAGTTAACAATAGAGTATAAAAGTGCTAGTTATTAGGTATTAAGTCAAGTATAATCGAACAATGGAATAATCTCATTACTTGTTACCATAAGTATAAAGATTTCGAAAAAAATCGATTTTAATTTGTTGGTACGAGTGTTGATTATCCCAGAAGTCAAATATTTGCTTCATTTAACAAAGACATGCCGTGCAGTCTCGAGTTTATTTTTAAAATTTAGCTTGACAATATTTTATCTGTGCATAACCATTTTGGTTATAAGGTGTTACTCTATAAGATGCCTGTTTATTTAAAACATTTTAAGGTTAGTGAGTAAGAGGAACGTTCTCTTTTAATTTTTATCTAAAATATGGGGTTAGTAAGATTAGTGGTTGGATGAAGGGCTACGTTTATGAAGTTCATCAATTTCCGAATATGAATATCGATACCACGATTTCAAATCTAGGCCTGCCGATGTTTTTTTTATAGAATGTTGTTCAAGATAGAAAAAAGTAAAATCACAAAAATACTGAACTCAGAGGAAAATCAATTCGGAAAGTCCATAATCACATGGCAAAATCAAATAACAAAACGCATCAAAAACGAATGGACAAGAACTGTCATATTCCTGACTTGGTACAGGCATTTTCAAATGTAGAAAATGGTGGATTGAACCTGGTTTTATAGCTAGCTAAACCTCTCACTTGTATGACAGTCGCATCAAATTCCATTATATAGTCACCGATGCGTGAACAAAACAAACAGACATAATAGGTAAAAATGTCAAAAATAGGGGTACAGCAGTCAACATTGTGTTATCATCTTAATCACTATAAAAACAACAAATGTAACGAAGAAGCACAAAAAGGCATACATCAAATTAACATCCTCATTTTGATTATATTATACGATTATATTTGTCTATGTAAAATGCACCCATCAAGGAAGGAGGGTATGGGTACTGGTGTAAAATCGCGCGTTTGAAATTCGCACAGGTAGACATGAAATAATTTTGTCGTTCAAAGTATGACGGGATGCATAAATACAGTCACGCAAAATAGATATAACAAACACTGACTTAGCAGAAACTACTGTACATGCATATAAGTACTATATTAACAAGAAGTGTATCCATGTTTCTACAATTTCTGTATTGAAACTCATACTATTCGAATGTCTTCTTTTTTTGTTTGTGAAAATCTGCTATTTTAATACGATTTAAATAAAAGCCTGCATATTTGGGGATTAGTAGGACATTATTTGTGATGAAGAAACCTCATTAACAATAAATGTCAACGTAATAGTCGTTATTTAGAACAAAATTAATGTTCACGAATCTTCACCACCTACTTGATCAGTGAAAAGCAGCTCAAGTTCATATTTACGGAGCTTAGTTTTATCCGTTTATATGAACGCTACAAAAACCATAATGTAGTTTTATAAACATAGATATTGTCATATAACAAGAATTAAAATTCAATAAATGTCATCAATAATTAACCATATGAATGTAGATTATCAGTAATGATTAGTTATCTTTATCTAAATGATTGAGGAATTCAAATTAGTAAGATAAATAATTAAGAAACACGCAATAAAGTCTAACCAAAACAGGTGTCACTTTGGATAAAATAGGGAAGGGATCATTGATGTATTGACAACTATACAATCATAGTTAATAAAGGAAACCACATTATTTGGTATTCAGTGTTCTTCTGGGAACCATAATGATGCATTTTTTGACGTAATTGACTTGCGTTCATAAACTTAATACATATTTCATTACAAGTTCTATAATGCAATCATAGTCCAACGAAATTACAACCCTCTAGTGGTCTCATTGAAACTATCGTGGTGACCTATAAAGTTAGTCAAAATCGTGTCCGAGTATTATGATATGTCTGTTATCTACCTTTGACCTTGTAGACTAGGGTTTTAAACATCCGACCCAGCGTATCGGTCTAGTACAGAGAAGGTTTTGTATTGCTCTGTCCTCATATGTAAGTTATACTTACCATATAAACATACTGTTATATATACTAACCATGTAATAACTAAGCAATTAAAAATTAAATGCTGTGAAATTATTTCTTGTTTGCTTCTGATGGGTTTGACTTTAAATACAGACTGCAGTTGAACACATCGTCAAACTATTGATAAAACTTTATGAGTTGCATGAATAGTGCTCATCAAACCTATGTGTAATTTATCGGTTGATCTTTTTTCATCGACACATACCGTTGGAATGCTGACAGGAAGACATGCTAAGTAAATTGTTTGAAGTCCAACCTATGAATAACTTGGAAGGAGTGTGTGCACGAAACATATATGTTAGGGGATTATAGGAGGGGCTTTGATATTGAAGTCGAAAACAATAAACTTAACTTTTGAATTTTCTCACAGTTAATACCATTGCCTTTGAAAGTTAAAAAATAGATCATCGAACATTTTACAACATTGTATCTTAAAAACAATGTATGCATAAAATAATATTATTTAAATACTGTTATGCATCCTAAGATTTTAAATTTAGGCGAATTTCCATTTTTACGTTGAAAATATTAAACCCATTTTGATGCCCTCGTTGTAAAAAGGGGGTTGTTCATTAAGTTTTGATTTTATCTGTCTGTGCGTTCGTACGTCGCAAGTCGCAAAGTTAGTTTCCGTTCTCTAACTTTCGTTTGCCTAAACCAAATGTTATGAAAATTTGGATGGATTCATTTTTACTTTTCTAGAGTTATGCTTCTTATCAAAATAAAACTGAACTTTTCGTTTTCGTTCTGGAACTTTCCTAAACCAAATCCTATCAACCACAAAGCTCAGATTATGTACGAATTTGGGTAGATCTCTTTTACCATTCTAGATTTATTTCAACTGTATAAAGTTATATACAAGCGGGGGCATCATCTGTGTCCTATTGACACATCCCTATTTATTATTGAAAACCCTACGTTAGTATGTAACACTCTTTAACATACATAAAAAATAATTCTGAAGAGACCAAAGTGATGAGGTTAATTGTCATGCTTTTGCCATACTTATTTCTTATTTACTATGTTCAATGTATCATATTTTTATGAATTCTGAAATACAAGTCGCTAGCAATTCTATACACACATATAGCCATACCATTACTATAAATAAATAAAATGGACGACATTCTTTTCCCGAAGGATAATATTTAACCATAATTATTTCCAATAAAAATTAATGAAATTAATCTATAACATGATTTAAGTATTGGAAGCATTAGGAGTCTGAAGAATGGATATATTTAGCTAATAATATAAACAGGCATTTGTCATGACATATACTGATCTGTGATATACTTATGAACTAGGATTTTTGGATTTGAAATAACTTTAATTTCACTTTGTATTTGTATGAGCTACATGACAGTTTTCAAATATTTTGTTATTACCCAAAGGAGAAGATCTAGTAAGACCCCTTTTTGGCCCCAAAATATAGCAGATTTACAAAATTGGTAATATGCCAACTTTTAGTTATTTATTGGAAACTAGAATGCTTCTGCTTCATAAATATGGGCTGTTTTTGACAATACATTATATATATATATCGGGTAAAATAGCATCATTAAGTCATGCTAAATTACTAAAATCTTCACAGTTTTAGTAGTTAAGTTAAATTGTAAACGGTTTTCGTCTTAAATGAAAGTGGCCGCATTTGTGTTCATTCATAATATTGAAGTGTAAGTTCTATTTGATGATAATACATAACATATATAAAGGTTGAGGATGAACACGGATGCGGCCACTTTCATTATTGACAAAAACCATCTCAAAAGTGACATTTTTGGGTATATTTGATAGAGTTTTCATATTTAACTTTTATCGGAGCGTTGTAAACGACTAAATCAGTAACAATCTTTTGCATAAACTAATTTAATCAAAAGAAATAGACACTTAAGTGTTTAAACAGTGTCCAAAATCTTTCGTCAAATGTAACTGAAATTTGAGGCCAAATCAGCCCTTACCGGACCTTTTTCCTTTATAAAATACTTCTTTTCAAACACCTCTCTAATATTCCGTTTATCATTATTTTGTTGTTTGGTCATTTGCATAATTGAACAAACTTTATTAGATTCAATTCTTTCATATTCAAGAAAAAAATGTAACCTCATATGTCAGACACATTTCTCCTGTTTTCCAGTTTATTACATGTTTAGTATGCTGGTAGAGTAAGTTGGTCGTAAAATTGAATTATCATAAGACAAAGTTATGCATAAAGTAATAATTTCGTGTTAATCTACTCGGCAAAGAGGACAAAGTGTTGGAAGATGTGAATCGAGTATATGCATAGAGGTTACTCATCAATTTCAATAGAATGATTGAACTTTATATGTATTGGAAATTTCATGTGTGGATTAAAACATTGTTTTCTGAAATGCAAGTGTAAATTGTTGTTACAATGTGTACAGATGCTATAACTTTTGCTAAAATAAGTATCTGTAGCAGTTATCCGAAAGCAAATCAACGTATATAACCTCTGTGTATCAAATTAAAACTTTTAAAAATTATCAAATATTCGACTTTGGATGAAGACTTTTCGAAATCTTGTAGATGTACTAGCATATTTGATTTATATTGAAGTTATACTTAGGGATTGAATGTTTTATATGTTTTTTTTAAAAGAGGCATGTAAATATAATCTGCCGGAGGTCACACAATATCAAATTTAAGGTGACAGTAGATTTCCGATCCTTAAATCTCGGTCTGAGATATTTAGAAACTAGAATATTCGGCTGACCCCTAAATTTACCTTTTGTGTACTATTCTCGTTTGAGACGTGTTGCCTGAATTAGGATTCTCCAGACACGGAATGTATGTTTATAAGGAGATGCTTTGACTGTCGACACACCCGGTATTACGCACTCTTTTAGAGTCTCGCACAATCGGCGACGCACCAATTCAGTACTTGTGTATTATATGAATTTCACTGATTTAGACGTTAATTAGTGCTGACGTTTATATGAATATTGAGACTGCACAATAAAATTTAACCAGGAAAAATGTCGGATTTATGACTTGATCTAGTCAGATGTAAGGTATATTTATGGGACACGGAGAACAGTCCGGTACCAAGTATGAACATTTAACATCCTGGTGGATGTAAGGTTGTATTGTCCAGCATGGTTTGCGATATCAAATATATACTACTCCGTGAAATTCGGTGCTTTTTGCAGTCACATAATAGAAAGTCTTCAGTACTGTTTGCAGGTAACTTATGTAAAGCTTAAGCGGGTCTGCCTGAATCTTCCTGTCCAGATTTTCCGCTCCATCGTCCGACAAAAGCAATTGTCAAACTGCTTAGGATTTTATGAAAATGGAAATTGAAAGAAGGCATGCGAAACTAATACGTGGTGTTTAAAACTTATATGCAGGAATGTGTGACCTTTAGCCTTTTAAGAAGCAAAACAGGATTTCCGTTTATTTTGAATAGCAAAAATATTAAAACAATTACAAGAAGACATCGGATTTATAGGAAATATATTTTATCTTTCATCGATGGATTCTGAAGAGAACAATTCTGACTAATCTTTACTATCAACATTGCCTTTCGGAACATTTCCTATCGAACGTGACAAAGACAACTGTTATGGTATACCATTCGAATCAGATTAAGAGCCAACAAGTTTACCTATAAAGTAATTTAAGTTCTAGTATTTTGGGATAAGTCCCCTGAATTGGACGAGTCTAAATATGTTCAACTTAAATGATAGTTAAACAGTACTCAGACTGATATATACAATTAACAGTTACCAAATTGCAATGAAAACGGACCGATTAAATGGCATTACATCATATAATTATTTATTGATCATAATTTTTTTTAGCATTAAAATAACACCAAATAATAGTTTTACAAAAATCGGGGGTAAATTTATATTTTTAGCCAACTTTTCAAAATAACGATTTCTTATTTAATAAATGAGGCAATCAAAACCCCATACAGACCTCATTTATAACTGACCAATGAATATTCTGCCCAACAACTTCTTGCTATATATACTTGATGTTTTGGATCTGTCAGTAAACATGAAATAGATTCGTTAAGATCAGACCTTAGAAAACAGTAAGTAAACTCTTTAAACAATTAGGTTTCAGGCGCGGATCCAGCCGTTTTAAAAAGGGGGGATTCCCAACCCAGAGTAAAGGGGGGGGGGGGGGTTCCAACTATATGCTCCCATTCAAATGCATAGTTAGAACTTTTTTTAGAACTTCTAATCGAACAGACCTAAATGCATAAGGTCCTTCACAGTATTCATCCGGTAAATGTTCATTTTGTTTCTGATTCGGTATTTTTCCTACATTACGTTACATGCGAATGCAAAATAATTAGTTCTGTCTATTCAGTCCAATTTATTAATAGATCTTGCCTTATTTGGTTTTTTTTTTTAATAAAAACTATGCATGCAAACTTCAATTAATAAAAAAAACCGTATTAAACTAGGTTTCACTGGCCCGATCAAAACGGGTTAGGTGAGATATATTCGCAAGTTCAATGTATTATATGAAAACAAACTCTTTAATTTAGTCGTCCGTTATTCCCTTTTCATGTCTAAATGAAGCAAAAAACACCTGAAAAAAACCTTTTTATCTTTCTTAGTTTTATCATTGTCTGACAAAAAAATCATATGTATGTATTAAAACAGTAGATAAGAACCATAGTAAAAAAAATATTAAAAACTTTTTAGTAAACAGTCAGTTATGTAATATATTGAAGAGAAAAAAAACCACAAAAAACCATAACAATTTAATGAAAATTGTACATTATAGCATTTTACAAGATCTTGTCTTTGTGTGCTAAGTACTAGTACAGGGGAATTAATTAAGTTGATTGGTTGATGTTTGCTTTACGTCCAGTAGCAAATATTTCATGCATGTTCATGACTATAACACATAAATTTTGAATACAATAGGTAGGTCGTGCAATAGGAGATCGACAGTGAGGTTGGACGTGAAACTTTTAAACACCACTGGAAAATGAGGGTATATTGAATAAGGACAGAAAAGACTTGCAACAGCTGGCAACATTCGGACCACTCAAATAATAGATGCAAGACTTTTTAATTTGC
Source organism: Mytilus edulis (assembly GCF_963676685.1). Taxonomy (NCBI): domain Eukaryota; kingdom Metazoa; phylum Mollusca; class Bivalvia; order Mytilida; family Mytilidae; genus Mytilus; species Mytilus edulis. The sequence continues at coordinate 71,675,408 of NC_092347.1, forward strand.
CGAGAGTGTTGATCCATAAAATCTACCCTGAAGTCGATCATCGATGTTTACATGTAGTTTACAATATCATTTCACGCATCCAATTTAGGTTAGATACTTTTAGCTCGCTTTAGTAACTGTGAGAATTCTGTGAAACTGTATTGTGTATTGTACTTTAGTTTTTGGTATGATATTCTGTACTACCGATCACTACCGCTCTCCTGGTTGGTCTCGTGTGGGGGTGTTTACCTCGAGACCGGGAAGTCATTTGTTTGAATCACGAACGGGTCAAACAAATACATGTACGTTAATTAAATTGGTATTCTATTTCAACGCTAAACACGTGGCATCATAGAGTAAGAAAGAGCACAGACTGGCCGGCTCAGAGTCGGAAATGTATCGGGGTCGGGTGACTTTTCTTCCTGAGAACTAAATTGAATATCTTGTGAACTTACACGGTAAAAAAAACGACTCAGCGGGTCAGTCTAGTAAAAAACGGGGTTAATACTCTTATTATATTTACATGTTATCGTCCTGAATATTAATTTTATTTGCCACTGGTCGTCATCCATTATCATCATTTATTTTACCGTTATATTATACAGTGAAGTGTTTTTCTTTTACTGGTTTATATTACAGCTTCTTAAATTTTTTTTATAAATAAAATCCTATTGCAGCCAACATCTCCCGGTTCGGGACAGGTTATTATTTTCACAAAATACCGTTTGATTATTGATCGGAGATATTTAAGCAACCAAAAGCACTTTGAATCAAAAAAATTCTTAAATTTTAAATTATGGTATATTGCTTGGTGTTTTTTCCCGATCCTATTTCGGACCCCCTGATTTTAAGAGGGCGTATCTAATTAGTCATGCCTGATTAACTTTAAGTAAATTGAACCTCAACTTAAAGACCTACACCGGGTAAATAAATTCGAGGTACAATAAGTAGACAAAAGAAATCCTTTGTGAAATGAGATCGTCCCAGGTATCTTAGATAATTATTTTGCGTTGAATAACAATGAAAAATGCACGAGCAGGTTTGTAAGTTATTATAAAGTTAGACTTATAAATGTCATAAGCATGTCATAAGAATGTCGGATATCTGTGTGAATACTTGTACTTAGTCAGGTATATGACAGTTCGTTTAAATTCATTTGATGTGTTTGAGCTTTGGGTTTCGCCATTTGAAAAGAGACGTCTTTCTGGTTTTAATTTTTCTATGAGTTTTAGTATGTTTACTACTCCGTAAAATGTTATTGACCCAACTCAGTTTGAAAACTATTACAGCTGAAACATGAATTCTGCTTTGATTTAAATCAAGTTATCAACAGTTCTCATGTTTGCAAGATTCGAGTTTCAATCTACAATACGAAAATACCATCTTAGATTGTGTCTTTGAAAATGACAATCAATAATTTAAAATGAGCTTAAAAATGATATGAACATTACATTGCAATCTTTTTTCAGATTGAAACAGCTGGTGGCAATTTTATGCTTCGCATGGATATGCTAACTAATGCATATCTATAGCTTTTGACACGTTTGTTTTTCAATCGGGATATACAAATGATTTATACTGAATAAATAGAATGATTAATCGTGATTTTATTCTATTATAAAAGGTATATTGAATTTGCACATTTTAATTTTTTTATACTGAATATTAGTTTTAGAATCTTATAATCAGGAAGTCTTGTATTATTCATTTGCAGAATAATCAAACGCTTTAAGAATATTTCTCTTATGAAGAATCTAAACTGAATTCTAAACTGAAATATGAAAATTGCCTTATAGAACCTTTCCTGGTGAAAACGACTTTGTCGCATTTCGTGAAACATAATACTTTTATGATTAAAACCATATACACAGCTACTTTTGCATAGGTACTACTTCTGTATTTAAAATCTGTAGTACTGGAAATTTACTCTCAATATTTATTACTATTTCTTTACTTTAAAATTATTGTAATATTTAGGTACTTATATTTACCAGTACTTGATTTGTACTTAAAATATTGGTACAAAAATGATGCCCACAATGATTACAGTATTCCATATTTGAACATCATAACTTTATGAGATTTGAAAAAGACAAACGTTCAAAATGCTGAAAATGTAACCGTACAACCAAAAATCTGAAGTCCTATAATTTCAAGTACAAATCAAGTACTGTAAAATACAGGTACTTAAATATTACAATAATTCGTAAGTAACACAATAGCACTGAATATTAAAAGTAGATTTCCAGTACTACAGATTTGTGGTACATAAAAAGTACCTATGCAAAAGTAGCTGTGTAACAGCTGGTGCAAATGAAGTATCCAGCAGTTCGTTCGCTCACCCGACCACAATACCATTTTTTTTATAATTATGCCATTAAAAGTGACATGTCCTTCACTAATATGACTCATATGTTCATGTTTATGTTATTTTTATTTGGATTTGGTATCCATTACCTTGAACTTCGATTACTTTATAAAATACATATGACTTTTGGTCAAATCACAGTTATTTGACATAAAATTATTAGATTAAATGTGTAAAATTTCTTGCGGGAATCGAAGTGAAAGCTTGTAATTTGTTACCGTTATTTCATCTTTGTTTCTCATTATCATTATTTCGGGGAAAGTATAAATCATAAATAAAATACCACATATTTGATACCCTAAACGTTGCCAGCAAAAAAACATTATCTGTAAAAATCCCTGAAACATCTGATCAAAGCTCGAATCTTATCGATCTATATTCCTTAACCGTAAAAATATTTGAATTAGCTGTCGAAGTTCTTGGTACGATTTCGTCATTGAAATCAACCAGAAAATATCTAAATAAAATCATGCTAGTACGGACGCAAGACGAGGAAAGATGCAGGACTCTCAAGAGTCCACAAGCGTACATGCTTCTAGGCGGGAATACATTTCAATACTCTTAAAAGTCCAAAAGAAACTAAGCAAAAACTGGACTTATTGTAACAGAATTTTTTTTGGGGGTAATAAGCAAATGGAATAAAGGATGGTAGTCTATGACTGAAATTACTTTTGGAAAAAAAGAGTAACAGTGGAGGTTTAGTTGTAAAGATATAAAGGGCGTGCAGATATGCGTGTCATTTTCATACAATATTATACTCATTTTAAATTGTTGAATCTTGCTATCTATTCTAGAATACTTTTCCCTCGGTTTTGGTTTGTGGCCCGGATTTGTTTTTCTCTATCGATTTATGAATTTCGAACAGCGGTATACTACTGTTGCCTTTATTCATCATTACGTGTACGTATATCGTGATGATTTTGTATTTGTACTTGCGTTTTAACACCAGTTATTGTACCATTACCGTTTCACCGAAGATATTTCCACGTCGAAATATAATAATATAATGATATACATTCTCTACTTCAAAGCTATTACTCAACTAGAGTTTCTAATATTCATGCAACAGAAGAGAGTTTTAACTCTTCAGTTCTAATAGAAATAAGCATTCTGTTGAAGACGATCTTAAAAGTTCCACTTTTATTCGCTATTTAATTTCTAAATTTTAAAGTCCTGCAACCTGTTATTTTATTGACAGAATTAGGACTGAGTTAGTATTAAAAGTAACACGTACAAACAGAATATGTCGGCTATAATCATAGCCTTAATGAGTATATGCATATAAAATCGAATGAATTGTATTTCCTTACATAATATTTTTTATAGATAAGCATAAAAATATAAAAGATTAACTGATTAGCATACTTTTTATAAAGAAATAATTTTCAAAAGGAAACACAAAAAAATTGAAATCTCGAGCCTTTTGAATTATAGTAATGCGTTGTGAATAATTAAACGCCATGTTGGTTTAAATTGATAATGTTATCAGCAAGTTTTCTACAAGGAAATGTCAACCTTGTTTGATTTATTCTTATAAAGTCAATTTCTTTAAAATGTATGCATTAAAAGGCATTTCAGAGCAGCAGTTGATTTTACCTTTTCATCTCTAGAAGATTAATTTGCTTTTTAATTTGTGTTCTAGAGAATCTGGTCTTAGTTGAAACAATGCATTGCCTGATAGTGTTGACTTAATTACTGGTTCTTACCATCTGAAAAAGTACCAAACGAATGTGTTATAAAAATAACATAAATATCTAAAATCCATATGAAGATATAAAACCGTTGAAGGAATAATGTTGTAAACTTTTAATGTACTGTAAAAGGTGGAATGTCCTTTGTTGTATTTGTCTATGTTTACTGATAAGAAGATTTATTGAATACGATTAGTTTCATGAGTGCCAAGCTAAATAGAGACAACATGATCATTATGTTAAATTTGTTTGGAAATTCCGTATCGGTTGTTAACAAAACTTTGAATTTTTCAAATACTGAGGCTTTTCTACCTCAGGAATAGATTACCTTAGCTGTATTTAGCACCAAAAAAATGTAGGAATTTTTGTTCCTCAATCCTCTTCAACTTTGTACTTTATTTGGCCTTTTAAACATTTTTTGATTCGAGTGTCACTAATGAGTCTTTTGTAAACGAAACGCGCGTCTGGCGTTAGTGTAAAATTTTAGTCCTGGTATCTATGACAAGTTTATTTGTTAGCTTACAAGGTGAAATTCCAGGTAATTCTTTTTAATTTTAGAATCATTCTCTGCAGCATAGAATATAAGCAAAATGCAATTTCTGTTATCACAGCATCTTTGTCACATCTGAATGATTATCATGGAGCAAGAGTAAACAGCATTATTATTTCTTCTCAAATACTTCTTAAAAAAATATACAAACTTATTTGAAAGAATAATAAAAAAAATGAAAAATAAATAAAGATGAACCGTTATAACTGATGTATCTTATGATTAATATTGTAGTCCTGTAATGTTGTGTTGTCATTTTAATGTTATATTTCACATGGCCATAAAAGAGGGAGGTTTGGCATGCCACAAAACCAGGTTCAACCCACCATTTTTTTTCTTATGTAAGAATTTCGTTCAGATCGAATCTTTTCACCCAAAAATGACCAACACACGATTTGCTTCAATGATAGACAAATGTGTTTACTATATTCTAAGATCTAAATCGAGTAAAGTCTTAACAAGATCCGTTTTAATTTAATAACCACCGAAGATATGCCCTTAACACATAACTTCATAATGGACAAAACATTTTAAAACATCTTATTTTTATAAAACAATTACAATGATCTAGGACGAGGGTTATAACCCCCAGTTTTTCTGGTGTGATTCGTGTTGCTTAGTCTTTTAGTGTTTTGTGAACTATTGTTTTTTCTGTTACTTTTATAGCCATGGTGTTTTAATTCTTTTTTTTTTGTCGATTGATGAGTTTGATTGAACTCTTGTATCTTTTACCCACCCCTTTTGACATATAATACGTTAAGGGGTCTAAATCATCTTCATCTGTCTATTATATGTATTATGGATATACAATGGATGCAAACGTAACACACCTGATAATTATTTAGGAAAGGACTAAATGTTAAGCAGACGACAACCACACCGTTACCATGTTTAGAAATAACCGTATGAACAAATAATCATTGTCACAAAACGGTTGCTCAAATTGCTTGGTTTGGTAAAATAGAAGTTAATTCTTCTAGCATTGTAATCTCTTTCAGCTGAAATGTCAATTCTGTGCCATTTCCCAAATTATATTTTATTCTTTCGCGGCCATTTTCTTTATTGAAACGATGGTTAAACCTTTGAAATCAAATCATATTTACGTAGAAAAACTGCAAATCTTCATCTAATAAATTAATCTATTGTATTTGTATTGATTATTACTCGTATAGAAATATTTTTCTGAGAACTAATTAGCAGAAATTGACCAAGCTGTAATGTGTCGTTAACTTGATAAAGATTGTCACTAGCGAATTTTAGTAAGAATTGATTCAAAACGACAATAGGTATATACATACTTAGTATTTCTCATCTGTCTTTTGACTATAAAACTCGGTCATTTATAGTTTTTTCTTCTCCAAATGAAATTTTAGAAGATGTTTCTTTTCTTAGCAAGTAATACTATTTTGATTTTGATTTGAAATAGTGTTAGAATTATTTGATAAAATCACCAAAACAGAAATAGTTGTATATTGACATAATTATTTTATGAAACAATGTTTGCTTCTGACTGGGGTAAGAACCACCCTCGTTCGACTAAACTAGCCATTTAACTTTTTTTCACTTCTGTTATTAGTTGTGTGCACTTAATCGTCAGGTATATTTGATCATATTACTCTTCACGTGTTTATATAGATAAACAGCGTTGCCTTTTTGTGGGTGTATGAGCATTTCTAATGAGGTAACCCAGTAGAGCTCATCGGACGCCACATTTTTAAAAGTGTTGAATTTTTTTTTCTCAAATTATGTTCGCATAAAATATTTACGCTTATAAATTTTAGTAAAAGAAAATGTTCTTTTATTAATTTCGTGCGTCCGACACGCTTTTCTATACTTCATCGGGATCGCTCAAACCCAAGCCTTATAGAGACAAGGATGCATATAACCCAAAGAGACATAAAATGATTTGATCATTTCCGATTCACTGTTAAGAGTCCTGCCATAATGATATCGCTTTATGTCTAGAAAAGCGCTTCGGACGCACGATATCAATAAAAGAACATTTTCAGGGTTGCTCTGTAGTATTCAGTAGTTTATCTGAAACGGTGTTCAGTAGTTCATCTGAAACGAATCGCAAGCTCGATCTGTTGTTTACCACTAAACGCACAACCATTTTTTTTTTAGTTTCAGAGTCTATAGAGTAAACATTCGCCCATTAATACATGTTTTTTTAATAATTACTACAAGACACCAATAAAACAATCTCCCCGGCATAGTTTCGTTCATAATCTGAAAACAGCAAAAGCATAATTGAGCAGTAAAGTGATATCGCTTCATGTATGTATATTATCCAGGAATAGATTATCATAGCTGCACTTTGGTTTTTTTTTAAATATTTTTTCGATTCGAACGTCACTGATTAGTCTTTTATAAACGAAACTTGCGTCTGGCGTGTAAGATGTATTCTCCTAGTTTCTACGATGATGTCTACAGGTTTCTGCTTGACATGTTTTAAATCTCGTGTTAAACTGTATCGAAGTAATTAGACATTTATATTCCATATATGTGGGATTTTAACAGAAATATCTTAGATACTTATCTTCCTAAAATATCCTCCTCGTTTATTGTTTCCGTAAACTAGCAGACGGTTTGTTATCTTAGAAAATTGAATTAAATTAATCTGTAAATAGATGAGCAGGGTTGGAAAATAATCGACTCAACACGGATCACTATCGTGGCAATTTCAAATAGCTGCTCGCATGATCTAAACTTATCAAATGTTTCGAGTGTGACATTTATTTTAACTTCCAGAATTACTTTTTCACGTTCTAAAAAAGAATGAATTTCCTAAAATTTCCAGTATAGGTTGTACACGCGCGAGAAGTATTATTAGAATTGATACTTTATCTAATTAATGGAAGTAATATAAAAAAGAACGGATACAAGTTTTAAGTTTCCTTCTCGGAAGGAAGTATTGGTATATAGAAAATAATAAAACGGTTAATTATAAAAAGCTTAAAAAAGGTTGTCTTGAGTAGTAGTTTTTTTTTTCTTTTTTATTTATCCATGACGTTGTCAGTTTATTTTTTATCTGAGTTTGAATGTCCTCTGGTATCTTTCGCTCCTCTCTTATATAGTTTATTGTCCTACAGATTCACCCAGTAAATAGAGTATGTTCATATGCATATCAATAAAATATGTACATCCTGTCACCAGGGTCCGTCCCAATTAAGTGTTTCATCTACTACAAGCCATAGAGAAATGAGATCACTTACTAAGTACATTAATTACATAATAACAAATGTTCAAAGCAAGTGTCTTTAATGTTAATGTTCTCATCCATACAACCTGGGTTAAATTCTCCTCTAGTCTTAAATACTGCAATACCACCTACATACAGTAGGTAATTGCTATTGACGAACACGGTTGGCAGCTTTGTATGATATTTCCACGGAATGAAACAACGGCCAAAATGGAAATGGCAATCGACAGTTTTCTCTTTAAGAAATGTTTACAACATTCTGTTTAAAGTACATACAATCTAAGCCTCTTACCTGTTGCAATAGTATGAAAACGTATGAATTATCTGTCCTTTACGCTAGTATTCTTTATTCTTAACATCAAAACCAATTAAAGAAATTAGTCCGCAGCGTTCTACTTTGTTATACAATGACCAACGTAAATATTATTATTTGAATAAGGAAACAATTATATCATAAATGTTACTAATGTTACTGCATTTTGACAACAAATGTCTATTCAGTGGAGCTCCCGGACAAGCTACTTCAAAATCCGAATCTTATTACATAAAAATGACGAGCGAATAATAATACCAACATGACAAATAGTATAGCCATAGCCAAAGCCGGACAATGAATCATTCATACATCGTAAAAAAACTTATTTGAAAACAAATTCTCTGAAATCTTCAAATGATATCTTCAAGATGCTTATTTTTCATATTGACTTAATATTTGCTACGTTGGGAGGACTGGCATTTCATCTGACAATCGACACAGAGAATCGACATTCTTATGAGAACAATGTTTAACTCTTGTTCTTTTATTCATATGAAGTCGTACGGAGCTTCTCGGTAAGAATAAAAAGAAGCTATCATTATCCTTTAACTGCACGTTATGCATATAGATAATCTCTTCTCACTGACTACTGTAACGTTTTGTCACTATGTTAAAATCCATCTATTATATTGAACTAGTGTTAGGATACCACAGATTCAGTTATGTCTCTCTCCTATCTTGACATTAATCTTAAATTTTGTCCATGTGAGTTTGCTAAGAAGAGACATTGATGACAAAAGAATAATTCCAGCTTATGCAATTGTGAAAATTGCTTGTCTGTGTAGCAAAATTCAAGCAGCACCTGTAGACTTTTATATTGAGTTTATATCTCCCAGTTAAAAAGGTATTCCAAAAATTGCATTTTTATCATGCATTTTTAAAAACTCCAGTACTCTTTTCCTCGTTGTGACATCCAAAACGGGACTTAATTCTGAATTTCTACTTGTCATAAACAACATGGTGAAAGCCATTTGCGAAGAAGGATCTGCTTAAACTTCCATTGCACCATTTTACATATAATTGTCAGTCTCCCTTCTCATCATGGTTCTCTTTCTTGTACTATTATCTTCCTCTACTCTTGTTATATATATATGCATTGCTTATAGAAAATGCGAATGGTGTGCGTATCTTAGAACTTATGCATATACATGTACCCTCTTGTTTATATTAAATAAAAATAATAGTTTTGTCAGTATTTTATTGTTCAACTATTTTAACTGTTTGTTTTATTTAGATTCCGAACTAAACAATATGGTAATAACATAACAGTTTGCTATTGATTAGTATTTTGCCTCAGTTTATCTCAATGATGACTTTCGAACAGGGTATACTATTGTTGCTTTTATTTGCCCCAACATAAACGTGTTATCTTTGATTAAATATAATTTTCTATTGATTAGTATTTTGCCCCGACATGAACGTTCTTTTCTGTTATCAAATATGATTTTGTTTTAGTTTTAATGTTTTAAATGCACACTGAGAACCAGTATCTACAATCTCATCTAATATTTCTCTGAAACAATGATTAATGGGTAAATGTGTTTTGCCTGTAACAAAGTATTACTTTTACCTCGTTTCTAGGTGGATGCTGACAGGTTATTTGTCAAATAAAAAAGAAGTGTTGCTTTTTGAAATTTAATTCACTTTATTTGCTGTTGTTTCGTGATTAGGTTCAATACATCGTGATAATTTTAATTACTTATTTCGCCATATCGATGTTTCTTTCAAAATTGTTTAAAAAAGCAAAGGATCATCAATGTGATTAGTTCTCATTTGTCAATGAGATTTTCCAGACACTTTCATGTTTATGGAATATAGGAAATGATTTTCTCATTATACCATTTCCAAATAATGATCACTTTAAATATTTGGTGTATAATTTCAATGCTATGATTTATTACAATCATATGCCGAAACCCATCCATCTTTGTAAAATCAACCATCAACATTGAACCTGAACATGACACGGTACACAAAAGGTGTTCCATCGCAGCCTGTGGGATTAACAACTTATCAAGTATAATCAATATGAATCAAGGCAGGATATTTCCATTAGGGACTGTAATTAATCATTTCGTTTGTTATGTCATTGCCTCTTTTGTAGGTTAAGCGTTTAACAACTTCATTAGATCAATATCTCAGCTATATACGGTTAACTCTCGTGTGATTCATATTTTTAGTTAAAACTCAAAAAGTGATTTATCTTTTTCTAAACTATCATAATGGTCAACGTAAAATTGTTGTTTATGGCTTTTGCGACAGACAACTAGCCTGATTATTTTCAATTATTTTTTGTTACATAGGTTTACATACAAAATCATTAATTTTGATTTAGTTCCTGTAACAGCAGCGTGGTAGTTATTGCTCTAAGGGGAAACTTTAACATCAAATTTTGCATGAACTTTCGTTTATGCCTTTTTTGACAGACAATTAACCACTTTGCCTGATTTTTTTCTAACTTTTTTTTTGTCACAAAGGTTTACATACAGGATCATTAGTTTTGACTTGGTTCCTTTAATTGGCAGTAATTGCTCAAGGGGGAAATTTTAACTCCCCTTTCTGCAGAAACGAGTGTTCATTTGATAGATTGGTATTGTCAAACGAACATTGAAAGATAAGAAAAACTGCTTAGATTAATGCAGTCTTTCTTCTTTTGTTTTAATTGTGATTATTTTGTTTTACCGAGTTAAACAAAGTTCAAAAATAGCTCAGAATACTATGGCGATGTTGGTTGGGCGGTGGAAGGGGGTAAAGTTTTTGGTTATCAACTCCTCTTTCAGTTTTTGATAAAAAGAGTAACTTACAGTTTATCACGTGGAATGAAATTGTTTGAGGATTTTTTTTTTCCATATCAAGAATTTGGAACTAAACTTTCAAAAGAAGTACATTCTTTGCGTTATCAACCCTTCCTTCAGTTAATGTTAATTCCCGGGTGATTTACAGGGTTTACGGTTTACTCTGTTTTCTACACTCAGACATAGTAAATCCTTTTTGGAAATATAGCTCAACTATCTCGGTTCTCAAATATAGTTGTATCTCGGTTCTCAAATATAGTTGAATTTCAAAAATTCCGCTAAGAGCGTTCCTAATAAAGCTTAAGGTTAATCCAGAAAGCGCTCTTGACGCATGGAATTTAGAGAATGCTGTTTCATTTTGTTGCTCCAATTTTATAATTAAAAAAACAACATGTCAACGACTCAAAAAAATATTATATAGTACTAAACTCATTCTTATATTTTCTTAAATATATTCTAGTCAAGTTACCTCTATGTAATTGCTGTAAATAATGTAGAGATAAAATCTGAAAATGATAATGGTTAATCAATATTTGGTTCCTGTTTCTCAAATGATTATTTATGCTTTAAGTATCATGTTCAGCTTGTTGCTGTATTCATTTGAAATACGAAGTGCAAAGTAAAGAATCATAGGGAAGGTCGATGATTGTTTGTCGTACAAATACATATGATCGATTATTATAACTATGATTTATAGTATTTCAAAGGAAATGTCAATACAATGTACGTTTGTAAGAACAATTATCGCAGAGATAGAGATAAGAACGCCATTTTACAGCTTCTTCATTTATCAAAGTTTGAAAAAGATGTCAGAATTTAAGAAGTTGTATACTGTAATAATCCTTTTTAATTGTGACTGTCTAGCATTAGTGTGCATAGGTCTTGAATTGAATAATAGTTCTCATATTTATAGGAAAAATATCCTTTTTTTTTTTATCTAGAGAGATAATTTGTTGAGATCGGAGATCAGACTTGTTACATGTCTATTCCTAACCATTCGTCCCCCTTTAAACCTCTTTAACAAAACAACTGCCATGACTAAGTGCTTGACTTAATGCTGATTCCGCCAGAGAAATCTTTCCTAAAAGGCCAATCAACATTACTTTCATGCCAATTTTCAGTAAACTGTTTTTCTACAAGATTGTTTTGGTGGATAGAGAAAAAGGATCGTAGAAAATCTAGTCGGAGATATATGTTAAATTTTGAAGATCATGGCTATTATCACAAGTTAGTATGCAGTTGTTTAAACCGTGAATATGTTTAGGAGCCCGAGCTCAGAAGTGTCATTTTTTTTAATTTGAAAAATGGTCTAAAAATAATATATTTTATCAATTCCCCCTAAAGTTAGTTTTGATTCCCTGAACACTTTCCGAATGGTTGCACATATATCGAAATGTGTATAATGTACAGTTTAAAAGAAAATTCAGAAACCTAGTACAAAAGTAATGCGTATATGAATATTTTGCCTCCCACAAAAATTCTAAAAATTCTATAATTGATTATACCTATATATTACATGTAATAAGAAATAATACCATGAAAATTTGGGATTGACATTCTGTTGTGATTCAGGTGCAAACGGATTTGAACGACAAAGCTTCCATGTCGAATTTTTGAATATATGAACGAAATGTACAATATATTAAATTCTTAGAAATATGCGATGATGAAATCAATGACCTAAGCTATCCACCAACTTGAACTCAATAACTGGCATTCATGATTTTGTATGTATAAAACAAACGAGATACTCTGTAATAAGCCTGTTTGATGAGATAAGTTCTGGAATAATTGAAGATCATGATATTTGAAGAAAAAAAAGAATTTAATTAAAATCTTGTCAAACTTAGATGTAATTTGTATTTGCTTTGAAGTTAGAATCCAGAACAAACCTTGCTAACGTAGAATGTCATAAATAAAAAAGGCCAGCAGTAAAGGTACTTTACATTATAAGATCAATATGATGATGGCTAGTCTTTGATGTTTTATCAAAAGAAATTAGTTAGCTCATTATATTGTTATTTTGTTCGGAAAACGGATGGACTAGAAATGTCAATCTTTCATTGGTATTTATCAAATAAAGTTTGTAGGAAGCAGAGTAATGAAATGTTATGAGTACATTACGATACACGAACAGTTAACATATTTTTCCCACACGCAACAGCTATAAGATAACTGACGCACTCATTAAATATTTCCACCCGTTTCCGTTAAAATACCTTTTAATTAGGTTTTGATTATTTTTTTCTTTCTTCCGCCGCTACTGTTTCTGAAATGTCTCGTTTGTTTCACAACATGTCAATAAGATATTTGATATAATGGTATAGAACAGTAATTGCGCTTTTGAAATCCCCCTTTTTATTCGAACACTTTTCTATATAGGAATTTACTCCCCCGTAAACTGTGTTGTTTTATTATGGGTTGAATAAAAGCCGTAAAAAATATCAATAAACGTTTCCCTATAATGTCCCTTACTTCCTAAGGATGATGATTTCCAACTAAGACCAAAAATTTAATCATGTTACATTTAAAAGTTATTTCCCTGTTTAAGGTCAACATAAACGATATGTTGGTTACTCGTAAACCTGAAGTCATAGAGACCTAGATTGTTTTATGACAAAATTTAAATGCAAGGTTTAATCATTTTGTTTTTAATTGATAAATCTTTAAATGGCAGTACTTTGAAAGTGATTCCGCCCGAACTTGATTCATGATTTATGTTTGAAAAGTACACGAATGCTATGCTGGTCTAGATTTCAATTAAAAAGCAAACTTTATTTCATATGACTGTCCTACAACTAAAGCGAACACATATACTTGTGAATAATATTATAGATATTAGAGTATGTGCATACGTTTAAAGTTTTTTTTAAAATTAAACCCGCTTGTATTCCAAGTATAGAACATGTACGGTACGTTGTTCAGTGTTTGAAACCGTATTGTGCCATTCATCCTCCTCTATAGTAAATGATAAGTGTTTCTCTATTTATATATTATATTCGTATCATATCATCTCATTTATAGGAGACTATGAAACCATTTATCCTAACATAATACGATATTATAATCTTTTAATTATCTTAAGAAAGGGATTAATCATGTTTCTAGCGAGATGTCTAGTTATAGAAGTAATTTCCTGTCTTTACATCAACATGATGAATGTGTCTCCATGAAGGAAACAGGATCAATGTTTATGTCTTCATTAAACTTTACAATAGTCCAATTATAGATTTCTGTATAGAATATATATATTTATTGTACTCCATTTCGTTTTTCCCTCAGATAGCTCTTTACCATATTAGTAAGTTGCTAATTGACGATTACGAGATATACAATGTTTTTTTTTCAATTTCATCTGAATTGTTAGAAATAGGTGAAATGTAAATTACAGAGCAAAGAGTGAATATAAAATGACGACCATTTTCTTCCTGGTATGTTTAGTTAAGTTTTTCATTTCCTCTTAGGATGCTTTGCAATCAAACATGAATTCGGTAATGACCACGATATGTTCAAATCGTCAGGTATATATCTAAAAACGGAAATTGGATTAGTAAATATTTTACAAAATTCTTACGAATAACAAATTAACTTCGATAAATAGTTTTGAGTGAAGGCATTTGCTAAACAATCAAATTCCATTTTGTTTTTTTTTCGAATACTGCTAGAAATCGTCTTTTACTTATTAAAGTGGATTTTAAAATCCAAGACACGTGTTTGCCGCCACGTTCTCTAAGATTATGTACATGTCAAGAATCGAGTGCCTGTAATTTAGTTGTTGTCTATCATTGTTGCTGTCAGTCATTTTTTTTGTTGTTTATTAATGTATTTTTTCATGAATAATGCCGTTTTATAACTGACTATAAGGCATAGTTTTGTTTTGTTGTTGAAGGCCGTACGGTGGTCAATTGGTAAATACGCTTCATTTACATTCTGCTGAATCGTTCTTTAAATGACAATCATACCACAACTCCTTATGTACATGGTGTTTTAACTTTTCGTTAGGCCAATTTAAAAAAAATAGGGGAAAAAAACAAAATAAACGTTTTGACAATCGCTAGATTTATCAATCCAAACCACCGTATTACTCCGCATACATTTGTATGATAAATCCATATATAATTTGAACATCATTTTATACTTACTATTGCAGGAAGGTATTCAGAAGTTATCATCCACAATATACTTTAAGTTATTCAATTTTCTCTTTTTACTCAGAACATATGTACAAGTTAGTAGTATTTCTTTTTAAAATATTTCACCACATGGTACAAGTAGAGTCGTGATTGATGAGGATGTATACCATGATTTCGGTAAACCTAGAATTGCAGAAAACCGAGTACAAAATAGCCCATAGGAAAAAATGGAAAAGTAGGAATGTTCTGTAATTACTCACGCATCCACACGCATCTGATTGAATCCGGAGCAAGGAAAAGTGTATCGTGCTTCAATAATGAGCAAATAGTATGGTATTGAAATCAATGTGTAGGTAACAGTTCATGTTGTTGTCATCTTCGCGGCTCACTCCTATTGTCAGTTATTCAAATGCTCTTGTTTGTCTCTTCTGTGTCAAACGTCGAGAAGGCGAGAGACGGTGAAAGACGTCGCCATTAATAAGGCTAATGTTTAATCGGCAGCGAATGTTGATAAACGCCTTTTTTAATTTTTATGAAAATTTATAAAGTGGTATATATAACGACCATTTCTGTAGACGTTATCATTCAAAGATCTTTCCAATTACTAAAAATGAACAGTACCACAGAGGATATACTTTAATCATTTATGGGTAAATGCTTAAGCCACCTTTAAACCTAGGCATTTAATACATTAATATAGAAAAGCATATTTGAAAGGCTTTATATTGAAGTGCATTTAGCGGATACGATGCCCGTCATTGTGACATAATCGTTCTGATGAATGGTGTTACATTTTCTCTGTACCCTTGGGTAATAAAATAGTTTTCCGTATAATACAAAGTTACGCGATACAGCTTTAGAACATTTAAAATTTCTACACTAAATTGCAAAGGGATTTGCACGACGCTAACGAAAATAACACCAACCAACATAGAAAATGTTTTGATCATTTCAGGCATAATAACTGTCTTGATTGATGCATGTACATGGATCGAATTGCATTATAACATGTACTTGATATGATTAATCTTAATGCAAAACAATGATATTTATTAATGTTAGTGGTACGCCATGTGTATAGGGAAATATCTTAATACTGTACGTAACTAATGAAGTTTCTGTGTACACAATACTATGCCATTAACGTTATTAGATTTGAATTCATTTGGCGGGTTTTTCCGACGCCTTTTCATTTTTTCAACGGCGTCAATTATATGATTGATTGTTTGCTGAAAAACGCCATCCTCAGCACTGTTAGCTTTTTCGTGGCGGTCCTTGTTTTATTCAAGAAGGACACTAGAGTGCCTGGACAGATTAGCCGACCTTTGGCATGAAAAGTGACAATCCTGTTTAACAAAATGTGGAGTCGAGCGCACATACCACGTGCGGGATTATTACTCGCAACTTCTGTGTTGGCAGGCTAGTGATACGGTAGTTCGACTACCTAGACACACTCATCATGGATGCCCAGAACAAACGTCGTAAACAATCTTTGATTTGAAGAATACATTTTATTATCTGTAGTCGGAATGTAAGTTAGTATTGTTCGTAATTGTAATTTTTTGAGCCAGAAAAGGAGGGCACAAAAAATAGCCCTTGTTTGGCTAATATAATGCTTTTAATTTGGTAACTATTAACAGATGGGTGGATAAGTCCCCCGCCGTTAGACAATGTATTCGTTCTCTAACTGTAGTTTCCCTAAACAGAATATTATGAAACATATACACAATGAATGCTTAGTGCCACAAAACACAAATCAAGGTCGAATTGGGGGGGGGGGGGGGGGGGGGGGGGGCGTCACTTTTACAGTTCTCTAGTTAAGTCCCCTTATAACGTTGTATTTAAGCTGGAGCATCATATGTCCCATGGACACATTCTAAATTTCTTTTAATAAATATATAATAGCTTGATTTAGTATTTCCGCTGGTATTTCAACATGCTAAACAAAATGAGCATACCTGATGAGCCTTTTTGTGCTTATAAATGAAAAGGATATGTCTTTTTTCCTTCAGGAGCCTAGAAACGCTCGTTTAAGTAATTCTTGAATTCACACTTTCTAACCCTCAGTCCTAGATTTGCATTTTAAAATCCATCAATTAAAATCAAAACGATTAAACCTTGCACTAAAAGAATCATCAACTTAAAATATCCCACTTTATTAATATGTTATCAAGTTTGTAATCACTATTTACAAAAAATATTTCATTTTGAACATTAATATTGAACATCAATTAGTGTAAAAATTAGACATGAAATTTGATATTTACATAATAATTATTATGCAACAGGATGAACAAGTGATACGCTGACGTTTATTGCGTTTAATTACACTGTCACAGACTGTTGAACTAAGAACACTTATAGATCAAATATCTATAAAGTTTGTGTTGCATGTTTGAGAGTTTCTGATAAGCATATCAATAATTTGCATACAGTATCTTTTCCGGTACAGAAATGATCATATCAAGTCATGTTGCATAATTGAATGTTTTAATTATTGTTATACACGAAATGTTAAAATTAATTCAAATTAATAAACCGTATCAGTTTCTATTTTTGAATTCGGTCAACCTCAATCTCATTAATATCAATTTTAAAATGTGTAAATGTTATTGATATCAAGGATACTTTTGTTTTTATTTGTGGAATCAGCATGGTTCATTGTTCAGCTTCTGCTTGAATACGTTCATCGTCATTGAGCCGCGGCGGGTGATGCATACATCGCAGGAGACATTTGCTGTCGACGAACCTATGGCGCCGTTCCTTTTGAATTTCATGCAATTCCCTCTATTTTTGTTAGTTATCTTAATTTTTTTATGTCTCATCTTATTTGTTTTTAGATTTTAACATCGGTAAACTACTGTCGTCTTATTTCGCTCTGTTTATATCTTCAAAGCAATATACGAGGTCACGTTCACATACACTTGGTTTTTTTATTTCCCCAACAAAAGCATGGGCTTTGTCATTGCTAAATTTGATGGTAGAAATTTTAAATCATCAACTCCTTTAAAACTCTTCATTGAAACTTTCTCACTATCTGATTAATAACCTTTTTCAGATTCATTTAGGAAGTTTCCTTGTCATAGTGTGTACTTTGCAGTTTCTCTATGTATTGGTATCCAGTTTGTATCCGCAACACATCCTAAACCCATCATCACAATTTCAGACGATACCTTGCACACATATACATCCTTAATTAGATATTAGATGTGGTATGAGTGTCAATGAGACAACTCTCCAATCAAGTCACAATTTGTAAACAAAAAACCATTGTAGGTCAAAGTACGGTCTTCAACACGGAGCCTTGGCTCACACCGACAGTAAGATGTAAAGGGCTCTTAAATAGGGACTAGTGTAAAACCATTCAAACGGGAAACCAATTTAAATTTGAATTCGTATGAAATTAAATGTTGAGTATAAGTGCATGAAACAACAACCCCACAATACAACAAAATTAATTTGCAGTTTTCGATAATAGAATGTTTATATTTTAATGTAAAATTTAATTTTAATTTTATTTCCTATATCGATGGCAAGTATTATCTCCCAATTTGTCATGGCCGCAACAGACCTTGCCAACACCACTTGAAAAAACTGATGGCCTGGCGTGTAAATTTAAAAATGAGATTGTTGGTTGTTTAAAGGCCAGGGACAAATGAGTCGTGCATGTTTAAGACAAAACAAATTGTCAATGAATACAATATACGTATGGGACACAGGTCGCAGAAGTTTGGACAGCCACTATAAAATGAGGGTATATTGAATAGAAACAGATATTTTGCCTTATAATAGGCCACCTAAAGAATCCTCGTAGAGTTGTTACAAGGGGTTTTAACGTGCAGTGTGCGTGGAACACTCTTCAGGGCTACGTTCTTGAACATCCCGCACATCAAAACGAACGTCCCACTTTGACAAGATTTTACTGTCGGTCGGAAGAAACCCAAAGTAACCATATTTCTAATCCACAATCATTTTATATAACTATGCATTATTATTAGTTAATACATTTTTGATTTGAGTATACAATGTGTGTGAAGACTATATTGCTCAGCCTATTACTGTCTACCTGTACTGCAGATAAAATAAGTAACAGAGATGAAAATCTGAACGTCAGACACAAATAGTGCGATAAATTAAGAATGCAGTTGTTTTGAATGATAATCGTGTAAGCAGTTCATATTGTTTCTTCCATATGGGTGTCTGTCAGGTATTGAAGGTTTCAGTCTGATTAAAACGCAAGTGGATAGTGGGGGCTGGTTTTAATCAGACTGTGAAGGTTTTTAAGTGTAAACTAGAAATTGGTCATTTTATTTAGAATATACCTGTACCAAACCAAATTGACATCGTTTTAGTGCAAGATACTTAAAATGATTTCAATTTCAGAATTTTGTTAATTTGTAAATACGGATGAAGTAACGAAGTGACCATCTATTGATGTTGAAATCTATACGGATTATGAAAACCTCACAAAAAAACAAGATAAAAATATGGAAGACTTTTCTTACCAAAACAAAAATTAAATGGAAGTATATCGATCAATACATTACAGTTAAAGACAAAACAAATAAAATTTGCAATATAATGCATCAAAATTGTTTGCAGCAATAATGTTAAACGCTGAAAAGTGATTTGATTTTATGGATTGTGTTAACATTGATGGCAAACTCAGAAAGAATGGACCCCATACTCTTAATTTTCAAATCTCCTTAGATTTATCTACATTTTGTAGCTGTTCGAATAAATATTTTGCATGAAATAAAACCAGGAGAAATTGAGAATACATTTGATTTCATAGTTTAAGGAGGCTCGGGTGGTTTCATCCATCTTAGATTTTGAAGAAGTAGATCATAACTTTGGTCTCGATATTTGATGAAATGTGCAAAGAGAGTTGTATGTAATTTATGTAAAAGATTTTTGATATAAATATAGAAAATTGTGTGTTTCATCATAGTTACAGCTGTAATTTCTCAAAAACACCTTGTTTGTGTTTGATTAGATTTTGTTCAACTTCGCCAAATAAGGGGAGATAAAGTAATGTTATAATAGAAAGTGTTATGAATCTCTTATGAATTTACCTATTTTGATATGTAGCAAGAAAACAAGCTCGGTGACCCCATTTTTTCTTTTACTTATCTAAAAGCATGTTATAACAGCAATATTCTCACATCTTATCTCAAAGTTCTAATAAAACGTTTTCTTTTTATCACAAAAAAAATGATTTTCCATGCATAATCTATACAAAATCTGAAAATTTTGCACAACTTGTTCGTCGGTCACATTTTATAGGTGATGCAGTTTTAAAATTAGGTCAAGTACTTATGTGCAAAGTTATTTTTAGCGATAAAAGACATTATAAACTAGCGTGACCTTGTATTGATTCAACAATGCATTAAGATTCTGAATCATAAAGGAGTCTTAAAAAATGTTTTAATTGCATTTGTAACGTAGATCTATCGATTGTTGATCTCAGCTGTCTATCACAACACAAACAAATGTAAATGTATGTTAAATAAATCAAACAGGGGAAGAACCGTAAATACTTTTAAAGTATGAATATACCTTGTCTTATTTGGAAAAAAAATATCTATATACATATAACAGACGAAAATAAATAATTTCAACCTTTGAGATGTTAGTAAGGAAAATTATTTTGGAATAAGTATATAAAAAAAGACGAATTCAATGTTATATCTTTGGTCGACTTCATACTAAGATACATGTAAAACCATCGAAAGGATATTTCAAGTTAAGTCATTACGACACATTGCCTATCAGGTAAAAAGAGGTATAAAGTATGAACATTGGTCTGTGTATTTATTTCACATGAAGCCTCAATTTCAAAAAGGGCTTGAATCCATGTATTAAACTCATTTTGTGTACTATAAGATTCTGATATTGTTATAAATGATTTAACATATATACGACACAACAGTTTCGTTTTTAATAGAACTTTGACAAATTTAGTGCATGTTTTGTCTTTGAATAATGAAAAAGATGGGAATTCCAAGTAGGACGAAAGTTGTAAAGTTTTAAATTGCACTAGGTTTTGCCAACTTTCTGATATTAACTTTCAAAACGAAACAAAGAAGATGGCCTTATCTTTTTCCAAGTGCATGTTTTTTTGTTAAAATTCAAATTGTCATTATAGGTATGAGTGTGTCTTTTTTGTTCTGTAATTATATAACTACTTAATATAAAATACTAATGTTCTTTTCTTTTCCATTTCATATGCTGTGTTTTTGCTGAAAACAGGTAGGACAGTTTTATTTTTGTTTTAATTACATCTTTGTAATAATATATATCACAATGAAGGTAGGTGGTGTGCAATAATGAATATGCTTTGTTTTTACTCTTGCACTATATATATATTGCCATAACTGAGAATATTAAGTAATATATGCTATATCGTTGTTTTCTAAAAAGATACTTAGAGGCTAGGAAAGAAAGATACATTTTACTGGTTAAAGCATGAAAGTGAGATAACCTGGGATTAACTGTAAACATAAATAACTTTTATATTAAGTTAGATAAACTAAGCTTTAGATAAACTAAGCTTTATATGAATAAAAGTGTGTTGCTGTGTCACAACATTGTGATATGAAGGCTAACATAAATAGTACAAATTCTATGGTATCGAAATTTTGAAGCTATGCATAAAAAAATTATTTGCTTTTTTTCATATTTAACACCCTATACACGAATTGTGTTTTCGATTCGTTATAAAGACGAAAAGATGATTTCTCAAACTTCTATTAGGTGCAACAATACTGAAAAAGACCTAACAAATGGTTTTACAGAAAACTTGATTCATTTGGGATCCTAATATATTACCTATACATTGCTAAATAGTTTTGACATATTGCATTTGTATTGTATACAATAGAATAAAACAATATACACAAGTGCAGAACAAACACTGAGCTATATGATATATTATTAGTCCCATATTTAATTCTTTTCACAGTACAATAAATATATCAGTCGATTACATCTAGAAGAAGAATTGTTGTTTCAATTTAATTCTTAACTGTGCTAGGTTAATGTCATCAGTTTATGAATGTTTTTTTGCATTGTTAACATACATTTTGTTACAGAAACCAATTATAAGTATGTTGTACGGAGTAAATTATAAAGAACAATGCTATTTCTTATATATGTTTGCAAAACACAATCATGTCACTTGCACTGAAAAATTCCATGATACATTTGATTTTATGCTTCAAATGAAGCATTAAATGAAACATTTTTAAATTTCATGAATATTGAAATATTAATGATCTCTGTTCGATTGGCCATGAAGACATTTTTGAACTTATATAATAAAGATTGACAGCAAACCGATTTTTCCTGTGCACATTCAAATGATATTTGAAATTCTGGGCCCCAAAACAGGAGAAAGTAAAATAGTAAATGATTTTTTTGTAGGGTTTAGAAAGGAAAATCAATCTTAGTATCACATTTGGCAACTTCAAGTTTTACAAGTCAACAACGACTAAAACGTCAATCGTGAACAGCGAAAATGGTCTTTATTTAGTCACAAGAAAATGAATATCTAAATTTGAAAATTAATCAAATCGCTCTAACTATTACCTTTCTCTTCTTAAGGCTTGCTACATAACAAAAATAATAGCTTAAATAGTCAAAATCGACCTTGAAAATTTGAAAAGATTTTGTCAAAGCGTTTTTAAGATATTGTATGGACGCTCGTAAAATATAATAATCAAATTAAAATACATGTATTTAACCAAATAAATAAGACTTAGTGATAGTTTTTATGAAAAACATTATGTTATACACTGTCAACATGTACAGTAGGGACTATTTTTGTCCTTGGACCTAATATCACATTTCAAAAGAAAGAATGAAAGGCAGTTTAAATAAATTATAGCGTATTTTAGGACTCTAAATTATTTTCTCTTACGAATATTGATCAATGAAAAGTTGATTAACCTGATTGACTAGTCTCCCTTTGTTCTTGCGTACGTGGTAAGATACCACAACAAGTCTTCGACAACCGTCGATTGAAAGAGGGATTGTCATTATTGGACGATACAAGACGAAAAAAAAATAACATTATTATTGTTATCAAATAAAAAGGAGAAAGAAGGGAAAAAAGAGTGAGTGACATGTCGAAGTATTCTACCTAAGTATTAGTAAACATTATACAGGAACGAATGTTTTTTTGTTTGCATTTTTTAAAGTAAGTTCAAAATTATGTAAAGATGGAATAGATTGGTATATTGTAAATCACAAGCCTTGCCATATTAAATACAGTCCCAATCTAAATAGTGAATCATTTGATGTATTTAGTATAGACCATTACTCTTGTCTGGCTTCCTAACACTTCTGATATTGTTTCTGTATTTGTATCACTTTTTGCGATGAAAACAATCTAAAATGGATATAAAGTTAATTAACTTTTTCACTTTTTTGCACTTAATATTCGTAACATTATGTAATCATTTTGAACTTTAGAAAATATCATGCACTTTTATAGCAAATGTTTATTTAAAAAGTCTATGAATGTTATTGCGGAAATAAGTACTTCATATAGATATTTTCATATTTACATACATAAAGAACATTATAACGCAGAAGGAGATTGATTGATGAAAAAAGTAGGAGCGTGCTTATTAGATGAGCATTGTTTCACAATTTAAAGTTTCAGTTCTAAAATTAAAACAATTGATAAAAAATAATAATTGTTTTACACCTAACATGAACATAATTATAATATAACGCACATATAGTACATTAATACAAAAAAAAAGAAAATAAGAAAGAGGTTTTTTGGAAACAAGATCTTCCTGTTCATGTAATCTTATAAGTAGACGAACAGACATGTAGACAGATTCGGATTGTATTATTCTTTCGAATAACATCGATGGATCATAGACTTTTCTTTTAATAATAACTAACACGTTTATTTAAATCGATCTTTTAAATATTTCCGAATGTAGTGAAAAATGTTAGAATAGACATTTTTATATCTGTATGCATTATATTAATTTTGTTCATTTGTGCTATTATTTTGTTACTTTTCAAAACCAGAGAAATTGAAAAGTTGGCTAATATAGCCACTCATGATTCATACTCATTATAGTCTTGGCTGTCTCGGTTCCGTTCATTCAATTCCAGCCTTTTAAAGCCACTATATATCCTATCACTTATGAGGTTACCAGGTTAATGTACTTCCCGATTCCAGAGATGGATATTTCCTTTATTAAATAGATGCATTGTGTTAGCTTATTCAATAATAGTATATTTATTGAATAATGAAAAAGTAAAATATTTGAATACATTTTTAACGGTAGTCACCAGAAGCCAGTATCAAATTGCTTATGAAAAAAGTAAATATCGAACAGAAGTGACCGCAATAAATTTGTAATTAGAGCATTGTTCGTTAGGACATTTTCCTATGCTAAAACCACCATTATTGAAAGAGGTGGATCTTGAATGTAAACATCGGCAATATTAATATAGAAAAAAATCGACCAATTAATAGATCGGAAAATCGAATATTGAAAACGATTATCTACTCAAAAGGAGTAAAACAGTTACCGAATTCCAAGGCAAATTCAGAAAAGGAAAGTCCATTAAACTGAAAAAAATTATACGTTATCAATCAAAGAGACAAATGAAAAACAACTAAAGGATAAGAAAATGATAACATTTGTTCAGTTATCGAATAGGATATATAATGTAGCTTTTAAAAGGGATAAAGAATTGAAAACAGAAATCTAGTTGACGTATATAATCATTAATGGTGTTGTTTGCATATTTCGTTAAATGTCAGTTGTTTTTTATAACTATCATATAAAGACTACAAGCCTAGTCAGATTCATTTTCTGTCATCTTACTAGCATTTTCAAATAGTTTCTATTTTTCAGTACGTTGGTAATCAAATTTTTAATTTCATTTCTCTTATGAATGTATCTAATCCATCATTCAGTCTTAAAACAGTTTAGGATTTCTGATTATCAGATTAATTCTCTCTGGACTTTACACCGGTCTTTCGCCTTTTGGATTTCATGCGAATCCATCAGTTTTTGTTTTAAATTTGATTTGTATCTTCCTGCCTCTAAACTATTACTCATAGTTTTGTTTTTTTAAAAGATATATAAAAAGTTCTTCTATAGATATTAAAACTGATTCATTTTAGATATTCAAAAAAAAAATCGTTTTAGTCTAAGGTTTTAATAAAAAAGAATCTTATTGGTGGATGAACAGTGCACAACTGCACAAATACTTGCAGTTTTTTTTATCTTTCTAATTCGAAGGAAAGAGCATATTGAAATGAAAAATAAAATGAGTTGACACTTTTGTAATGGACTGAAATCGCAAGCCTCGTCATTGAATATAACTTTTTATACTGCATATTACTAGTTCCTTCAAAACTAACAGCCTCGTTACAATGAGTCGGTATTGGGAGTAACAAAATTATTGTTAACATTTTATTAACTGTACATTCTTTGTAAAACGTATTTAAGAACATAAGCTATGGGATAAACATCAGTTAGACCCAATCGTAATCTATTTTGTTGAGAGATCTGCCATACACTGTTGATTGTGTATTTGTCTACCGTCAAAGTAAGTTATACGAAACGAACTATACGACACACATTTATACAATTTATATGCATTATAAAGTCTAAACTGGTTTCTAATGATAATTAATGAATGGTATTTTCGGTGCGGTTGTCTTTCTGTATATTTCCCTTTTGGCAATTGTATTGTCTGGCATCCTTCACGCTGATTTTCATTGCCCTGTTTGACTTCTGACCCTTTTTTTCTGAATGGTATATAATGCAAAATCTAACACTGCTGAATTCATTATGTCTTCTGTGTTAAAACAAATAAACTTAATATCCCTAATATGAAATAATATGTACAGCTGTTTATTAATTAACTATTTATTATCAGAATTCAAGTCAATATGTCATTAATATTTCTAGGTCACTATTGTTGAATTTTATTGATAACACCAGAGTACCATGATTCCTATAGTGATGTCTTTCATAAAAACAAATATTTACCTCAATCATTTGAGTATATGCAAATATCATCCTTACAATTTACTCCACGCGTCCCCGTGTGAAGTATCTCAAAACTAATTGAATTCTATAATATGCATTATCAGATCTCAAAAGGATATGAAGTATCTTCAAATATCAAACATTACTGTATATACAAACACATTCTACACTGCATACTTCGATTTGCTGGCTTAAAGTAAAGGACAAATTTGAAATGCTTTCAAACAAGTAAGATTGAACAATCTAAATACTTCGACAAACAATTCAAATCTGATATTGAATTAATAATCACAGATTGCACTTGATAATTAATTTTTGATTGCAAGTGGGTACAGAGTAAATGACAAAATTCTATAAATGCAGATTGAAATGAAACTCTTAACACCTAAACAAACAAATTGGAAATAAATGACGACTATTCAATTATAAATTATGCGATAGAATTACGTTTTTTGTTAATATGTGGGCGCATAATGAATGAAAACATATTAAAATACAGAATAAAGAGAATGCCAATATAAGTACTATCGCAAACAAACTAAAAATTAGAAAATTTAAATATAATACCTTAATCTATATTTGATTATAATTCATATTTGATATAATTCCGGTTGCCTCTTCAAGTTTAATTATGATTAAAGTTTCATTTTTATTTTTAATTTCATTTTTTATAAATACATTCAGTATCATCCAAGTTTCGTTGAGGGAAAATGCACCGTTGGCTCCTTTGCAATATTTTTTTTTAATTCTCAGTTAATTCTATATGCGCGTGTTTGTGACGGCGTCTCAAAAATCTTCACAACCAAACCGTTTACAACACGGGTATAGAAGCTTACCGAGTTTTAGGTACTATTTTGAATATATTTCAAAGCAGAGGCATGAAAATAATAATTAAAAAATGAAATTTATAGTATCAAAGCATTCAGATGTTTAACATTATTTTTGTACATGTTATCAACTTTAATTTACCTGAATTAAAGATGGTTTTAAAAACAACAACTTTTAAATTTATTTGCAAAACTATGAGTAACTACGAATAAAGGCGTTCTTTATTAAAAACAAAATCATATCGGCAGTCAAGTTGTGGTCTGTCTATCAGGGAAAAACAATGGTAAAGGATAATTTTCGGTAGACTATTTTATGTCATACATGTCAAAAATTGTTGTTTGAACTCTTTATTAAAACATACTTTTATAATAAAATGATAAAACACTATCATTAATATATCTACCAAGTACTGAAAGCAAACAAGTATAATAACTGTGTTCCACATATGTTTCTCCGTGTCTTTTCGTAAAAAACTATTTGTTAGATATTATAATTGCACCTGAACTATAGTTTGGGAAACATTCAATTTTATTTTTGATAGTTAATAGATCGAAATCCCTTATTCATGTAAGCAATTAAAACTACTTAACTGTTTCTTTATTTTATTTTCTGTATTGACTTTTTGTACACTCATCAACTTTGGTATTGCACTAACTGTTATCACAAAGTTGCTGCGTAAAATTTAATCGGAAATACAGCAGCTGAGATTAGAATAATTAATAGCATGACTTATCTCAAAATTAACTAAATTGGGTTTGAATTAAGTATCAACGTTTCATTAAAATGGTATTATAAAGAACCTGTGTATTTTATTGATTGTAATACAAATATTATAGAGTAAAAAGTAAAATCACAAAAATACTGAACTCCGAGGAAAATTCAAAACAGAAAGTCCCTTTTCAAATGGCAAAATCAAAAGCTCAAACACACCAAACAAATTGCTAACAACTGCCTTGGTACAGGCATTTTCTTCTTTAGAAAATGGTAGATTGAACCTGGTTTTAGAGCTAGCTCAACCTCTCACTTGTATTTTATTATATATAAATTTTATAAATAGCTAATTATTCTTGTACGTTCTTCTGTGTGTCTTAATATTCCTCTGATTAAGATTTATTTGTTTTATACTGACACTTTATTGTTCCTGTTCTTACTTTGTAACCTTGTTAGTGGATACTTTATTCACATCTCTAAGAAGTCTATCATATTGAACATTGTACAACGTTTGGAAATTGTGTATTTATTGTTATTCAATCTGTCTAGACTCTGGGTAATTTGTGTATTTATTGTTATTCAATCTGTCTAGACTCTGGGTAATTTAGAGCTAGTAGACATACTTTATTGTATACACTCTTCTGCCTTTTGTGGTGTCTTTAGTTGTAGCTTTACTTTCCCATTGATGTATAATCGTTTTTTTATCGTCATATGAAAATAATTCACTGACTGATTGACATTAAGATGGCAGTTTATTAGCAACTTTAACGTTTGGAAAAAAATGTCTGTCTGGTATCAAGCATTGTTTAGTCTGGTGAAGGTTATTCATTTCCGACAATACAGAACGACAAATTTCTCCAAAGAGTTGGAAACTGAAACATCTTGAAATACTAAATCTCCGAATCTTCAGTACATTTGTACTGGGCTTCTGCCAGTTTATGTTCTTTGAATTCGATACAAAAGACATAATTGTGAAAATTAAGATAGTTGAGATTTCTTGTGCACAAACTTATGTGAATCAAACATGATAAGGGGTAAGGATAGTGCTTATGTTCACATTTATAAAAAGCCACATGTTCTCATGTAGAATATAGGAGAAAACAACAGTGTTTTGCGTCTACACGGAACTTATACTCAGAGATGAACATATGAGTTTCAGATTCTAATACTGTTTTCTTTATAATTTTCTTATAAACCCAAATAATTATAATACACCTTTTTATTTTGTATGACTGTAATATCTGTTTATGCTGAAGATTTTCAATTTATCAGAATATAATCTCTGCATAACAATCAATTTAAAAGGCGATAGCATATTTTTTACATCCAGCTAGCACAGTAAATCGTTGTAAATATGACGCTTATTATATGTACACAAAATTCTGTTTCATAATTTTTTTTCTTATCTTTTTTTGTTATTTTTGGGGATGATTTTTATTTACAATAATTGTTTGTGAAATGTTTCTTTCATTTTTCCATTTTTTTGTGGGAGGGGGGGATAGTTTGAGCTTCTGTATTTGACCTATTTAATAACGTAATACTATACCCATTTTTGTATGAGATGGTCCGAAGCAAAATGTCAAGACCCTATTTTTCGTTGTCTACGAATATAGTTTCCCTAGTTATCGTTATATCGTTTGATGTGTTTAAGCTTTAGCTTTTGATTTTGCAATTTGTTTTGTGACATTTCGTTTTGAATTGTTTGGGATTTTGATCATTTTGTTATTTTATTTATGTACATTTTTCATTCATTTTAAAGTTTTTAAAGGATATCATATTAAAGAAGATAGTTAAGGTTAATTTTTTGATGTTTTAATCGAACCGTTCAGTTACTGGCAGGAGTGATTAGTTGAGCTGCAAAAAGGTTATATTTTATGGTTTCGGAAGAATTCTTCACTTGTATATTTATATGTTGGCCAAATGTGCAAATTGTATACAATCAATTTTTCTAGATGTTGAATTAATTTTGGAACTTAAAATGAGCTTTACACATATAAAATATTTTGAAATAAAAACAGGAATTTTATATTGACAAAAACAGTAGAAACAATTATTAGGGATGTTAATTGGGATTTCAGGCATAAGAAGATATCATATGCAATATTTTATATTACTTTAATCAGTGCTGTTAAGTAATACTACTAAAACAATTGAGTCTGGGTACAAACATTGTACAAACTATCGTATTGTTAATTCAATAGGACAAACAACCTTTCATAGATGTACGAAGCAACCCTGCTGTACTGAGACACTCTTACTCCTGCCTATTCCATGCCAAGTATTCTTTTATTGTCCTATTTTTATATCATTGTCGACCATAACATACTCTATTTTATGACAAACCATTTAAATATATTCGTGCTACAGTATTCCCTAGATAGCATAATGATTTAACCTGGCCTTACTTGCACTTGGAACATGCACAATTTAAAGTAATTAACTGATTTTATTTGTTGTTTAGGTAAAACTTCATTCATTAAATATTATTTCAATAACTTGTTGAGTGTAATCTGTATAACATGCTTATTTCTTATAAGTTCATTTTATTATTATTTTCAATTTTGCAATCTGACTGTGCTTGAAAAGATTAGGAATACTCAATGGCATGTCAAGCCCTGTGGTAACCTATCTAGCACTTATTTTGTCGAAAATACCACTTCATATTTACAGAGAGTCCTTGCGTGTGTTTGTACTGTATATTTTCTCACGTTGTGTTGTCATTTTAGCGGTACTTTTATCTTTGTCATATAACCGTGATATTTGGCTAGCTGCTATAAAAAAGGTTGTTATCTGCAGTCTGTTTCTATGTTTGATGGCGGTATTTTTATGTCGTAGTTCAGTGTTTCGGTTGGTCTGTTGTTTCTCTCTTATGATTGATGTGTTTCCCTCTTATGATTGATGTGTTTCCCTCGGATTTGTGTTTGCTCAGTCAAATTTTGCTCACTGAACAGCGGTATACTACAGTAACTGTTGCCTTTATTTAGACGCAAGCATTTGTTGTTGTGTGAATTGTTAAATGACGATACCAAGTCTAAATTTCTGAAATTAAAGAAATCTTGCCAAGATGGCTTTTTATTTGCCATTGAGGTTTTCTGTGAATTCTACTTCATATTAAACCACAGAGAAATATACCAGTATTGATAAACATTTAGTACTTTTTTTTAAATACTAAAGGATATTTTTTAATAATACACCAAACTCGACAAATATATTGTCGTTAAAAAGTTCAGTTTTTGGTGATATTAAAAGTGTATATATATTGAAATCAGTGAGGTTTTGACTAACATTCAAGTAAATTGTAAATTTTATTCCCATTTTATAAGATAAAGCACTGCGTGGATGTGATACACTGCATTTTATAATCTATGACCAACGTGACGATTTCAGATTTCCCATTGCAACTTTTATATCTCAACAGTAAGTTACCTTCTGCTTCACTGTATTTTTACCAATTGATAGATCACAAGAGTGCATTTTCTCATAAAACGGTCGTCATTACCAAGAACATTTTCATAACGCAGAATCTGCTCTAAGGAGGCATGAGGAAGAAAAACTTAAATCGACACTACAGTAGTTTTACTGTCACCATCATGAAAAGCTTTACCGACAAGATATGTGAATATGTCGAAAGGAGACTTTCATCGCCCTTTTATGCTCATTTCAAAGGTGACAGATTTAGGATTTGTTGAAACCACCCCTCTCGTGAATGATATAAAAGTATGATTCCAACATCGACCCTGAATTTTAAGTTCTTATGTTTTGCTTAAGAAATACGGATTTACTTTTTAAAAACCGTGTACCATTTAAAAAAAAAGGGCTACTTTTTTTAAAGGTCAATTTCAAGTATAGAGCAAACACTAGTGAAGCCTTAGAGTTCCAGACATCTGGATTACATAAAGCAATAGAGAAATGCCTTAACGAGTCCTAATTTGTTTCATTCGAGGAAATGCACTTTATATTACACTATATTGATCAATGTGTGTTGGAAATGTTATTTATATTGTATATTGATCTTATTTAATGTCATGAGTCCAGACAGAAGCGATAATTCGAAGCACAATTCGATTAAAGCCAAAATAAACTTTATCTCACATCAATATAGCTGTTAAAAATTGTATAAAGTTCAAAAGCTCTGTAATTATTAAACTGACACAACCCTTAACTACGCATGTGTTCTATAAACTTCATATCACAATGAGGCCATATTCCGCACTTACATTTGCTAGTTAACATTTGGCACAATCTATGAAATACTTAGATTAAAGGATCAGGCTACTTCCTCGTGACGGTTTAGTTTTAAAATAGTTTATCAAAATAACCTTTCAAATATTGTGTTTTTGTAGTAAATAAACATATTGTTATTGTGAGTGCGCATGGCAAGTGTTGTTTTTTTGGTGCACATGATCTAAAAAAAAAACCATTTCAAACTTGTTTTCTGCTGTAGTAAATAAACATATGAGTATTGCAAATGCGCATGAAAAATGACATTTATAGTGCGCAAGAAATGTGGTTATTTTATAATCTTTATCAGGTTTGTTGTGAATTATTTTGGGGTTGAACATGTGAAGAGCATACAACGACTAATTATATATCAAGTCATGAAAAATCAAACCGGTCTCAGGGAAAGTTTTTTGTGATACGATTGCTTTCAAGCAATCTGTAGACTTATACCATTGGCTCAGGGCCACGCCCACATGTCAACCGTTTTATTCAAAACATTAAGGAACATCTCAGATTCTTATGATTGTCTTGCCTTAAAAGGTAAAAACAAACAAAGGGATTGAACTTTCCTGTAATGTTCTTTTCATAATCTTAATCTTTGATATTTCCCTTGACTTAAATGAGTGTTTTTAACAACACGGAAAATCAGAATTAAGCAGTATTTATATTTAATGTTTTTATAAATTTAGAAACACGTCAGAGGGAATTCCCCAGTTTTGATAAAAATGCGAGAGTTCTCTGAATTCCGATAAATCTATTTCTGTCATATAAGAACTGACTGAGTGGAGTTTTTCTTATATGTCACCGTTATGAAACTGATATTTGATATTGTACTTCCATAAAGAAATAGAGAACCATCTAGGTCGTTTAATTGACATTTAATATACGTTCTTGCTCCAGGGTTTGTTTAGGTAATTATGCGCATGCGTATAGTTTTCTTGACTTCAAGGGGTATTAGATTGAATGGTTTCTCTGGATTCCCCACTCAATTGATTAATTTAAAACTCAAGGGATCCTTTCTATGTATGTCTGCTATTGAGGGTTATTGTTGTTGCATAATTATAAATCATATCCATCATTTAAATTAAAATAAATGTAGTCCTCATCGTAAAGGTGTAACTACAACACCCCTTCAGGCGAAATGGAGTCTTCCATATTATCGTTTCGAGTTGTCTCCCTTCTGGAAGTAACTTCCGTCAATTCTAAATCAAAACACGTCGGGGAAAATTTCCTCGTTCTGTCGATAAACGTCGTATTATTTTAAAAACGATCGCAATTTGAACCGAGGAATGTGTACTAGAATTAACGTAGGAAAATGGGTAATTAGATACGAGGTGAAATACTTTCTCTCACTCTGAGTCTCAGTGACTGCTGTGGAAAGTAAACTTTGAATTGATAGTACAAAAGTAAAACACAATAGGCCTAAGTACATTCTTCATTCACTTGTATCCGGGATTGGCTATTTTGTAACTATTCAGATTACGTAAATTACATTTTACATGTGCAGTTGAATTAGTTTTGAAAAAAATATTATCCAGCTACATGTGTGAATGAAAAGAATGGCAATCGTATCCATCAGAGCAATCTGCTCTTTGATTAAGTAAATAAAATTTGGGTTTTCAATATAATGCTGATCTTCATGACCTTTGCATTCAATATACATTGCCATGGTAATAAAAAAACTAACATGAATGAAAGCAACAGTAGTATACCGCTGTTCGAAATACATAAATCGATTGAGGAAAAAACAAATCCGCGTTATAAACTAAAACTGAGGGAAACACATCAAATATAAGGGGAGAACAACGACAAAACAGATAAAACCCCACTTAAATGTAACACACACAGAACCGAACTATAATATAACAATGGCCATTTTCCTGATTTGGTACAGATCATTTTTAGAAAACATGGTGGGTTGAACCTGGTTTATGTGGTTAGCCAAACCACCGCTTGTATGGCAGTGTCAAATATAACATTAAAATGACAGCATAACACGACAGGACTACAATCCAAATGAATGGGAGAACATACAGAACGGAGAAATACACAAATAATAGCTATCAAAAGGTACCAGACTTATCATTTAATACGCCAGACGCGCGTTTCGTCTACATAAGACTCATCAGTGACGCTCGAATCAAAACAGTTATAGAGCAAAACAAGTACAAAGTTGAAGTGCATTGAGGGCCAAAAGGTCGAAAAAAGTTGTGACAAATACGGCTAATGCCTTCATTTTGAAACAAACATTGTAATCAAAAAATTGAAAAAACATATTGAGACTTAACAACATGATTTTGTACACCATTACTTAAATGTTTAACACATTATGATGAAACAAATCGAGGCTCACTTGAAATAGACGTGATCTATCTCGTGTACATCTCTTTAAACCAACAAAATGACTTTTAATATTTGTTGGCATGCTATCAGGAAACAAAAGTACAATATACATATATTTTCAATGAAAACCAAATTTGACCCCTGAGCATTGTAGTTTCCACTACATCTTACTTTTCTCTTTAATCAACGCAAAAACCTAAGTACAAAATATAATTTAAAAACCGTGCATGATAAATGGCCATCTTATACCATTATTTCTATGACAACATAAATGTGTATCCTTGTTTAGATAATGCCTCATTCTTTCATATTTTCCCAGCAATTGATGTATTACACTGCTAAGGTTACATAGCCATTATCCGAAATGACTTTCAAATATCATATAAACATGGAAGAAAGACATTGAAATATGGGGTGCTTAAAATGAAATGAAGCTGAATGCAAGGCTAGTTACACGTGGTATGATCTAATGTCGGAAGTTTAAATGTTTGAATTGATAGTGTACTTCAAAAAGTTAATACAAACTTAAGTGCAGAAACATGTTAGTAACAAACAGGCCTGAAGGATTTATCGTCAAATGACAGATTTGTGTCCGTGTCGATTTCTTTCGGCGTGATTCAATAAAGTAATCCGTTTAAATGAAATTGACATTTGATTGACCTGATGTCTGTTTGTTGCTGACATTTTCACGAATTGAATCTGTAAATTTTGTAACGGACTAAAAGACAATCTCGTTATTAGAAACTTAATTCCTCTCTAAATCGCATTATATTAACTATAGAAGGACGCACGATCAAGTTTGTCGTGTGATTTGAGACATGTTTTCAAACTCAATCGCAATTCGATTTTGTTATCGTCAACGAGGTTTAATGTGTCTCGCATTAATTCTATTTTGTTTTATATTCTGCCTATCAAATATAAGCTAGATTCCAATCTTAGTATTCGTGATTCCATATAGCTAATAACAAAAACAAAAAAAAATATTGTGCTTTTGATCCTTGGTCGAGTTTTGTTTTAGAAAAAATAATCTTTCCATTATTCATCTAATATGATGTTATTGTACAAATCAAATATGCATTCAGACAATGATACTGCAGCGAATAACAGACAGCTTTCCGGTAATGTCTATTTTGTATGCGATATAAATGAGGCTCGGTAGTGTCTGGTTGTCTGCTATTTACATTTTCTGATAATAACTGTTATGTTTACAAACAGATATTAATATGTGTATGCTTAGAGATTATTTTCTGTCTGAATGTGTGGATGTTGCGTTACCTTTAAGACGTTAACAGTAGTTCATTATGACACTATATACCTTTATTGATGAAATATTTTAAGGCCTGTTTCTGTTGTTCCTATTGTTTTCCTCTTAAAGTTGATGCGTTCCATTGGTTTTGGTTTGTATCCCGGATTTGTTTTTTTTTTCTTTATCGATTAATGACTTTTAAACAACGGTATACTTCTGTTGCCATGCTTAACATATTGGTCTATTTTTTTGCAAGTGCTTATAGATATAATGCTTTGACGAAAGAGGTTAATCTGATATGTTGACAATAATGGGGTTCCTTTTGTCTTTTGTATTCTTTATTGTGTTATATGAACAGTTGTTTCGCTTTTGGTTTTGTCGGTTTATTTTTCAATTATTCGACTTTTTAGTTTGAATGTCCCTTTGGTATATTTTGTCTCTTTTCGAAAAGGAAATCTTTTAATAACATTATAGATTTTCAAACATATTTGACAGTTTCATTCCGGTCTTACTCTTTTGGAGTCCTTCGTCTTTTTTATATGTGTTGCTTTGATTTGACCTTCTTACTCAATTTATGAGATTTATACATCGGTAAAGAACAGTTTCCTCCATTTGTTCAGATTTGACAAATGGCAAATACCTAACATGTCTGTCCTTAAAATTTATTTTGTTCAAGGTAACATTCAATTTTATACATAAAATAACTCTAATTTCAATTGGAGAAATTTGAGCGCAAACTGTAGGTTGTAATACTTATTTGTCTTCTCTTAATCGATGTTTGAAATTTCCATACATCGATATTCTTTTGTGGTATTAACCTTACCACCTTATTCCTAATTCTGTTGGTAATAAACTCATCAGGTAACCACCTTATGTCACGTATTTATCCTTACATGTCTCCTTATTCAAAATAATGTTTGTTACCATCTTATTGCAAATACTATTCGTTTCTAAATTCATATTTAAGATTGTTATTGTCATTCAATTTAATTAGATTGTTCATTTTTTTAAATACAATTAAGGCATTTAATAAAATACAAAAACAGAATAAGTAGATCCAATAAGAGTTATAATAATTTTTGTTATTAAGGTCCAATTTTTTTCTTCTTGAGATGGCGTTGACGGGTTTACTACATATTCTTTTCAGTTTCGGATAAATCAACGAAATTCATGCAATAGTCATCTATTTCAGTAATATAAATTGTTTATATTACAATACAAAAACATGATTTCCATCTCGTAGTGAATCACAACTGCGACACATTATATGTTCCCTCAATATTTAAAAAATGTCTTCCGTCTTTCTATTTCTAAGTATTGGTCGCGAACTCTGATATAAGTGATAATGTTTCTACATATAGATAATAGTATGTGATATTATCAGATTATTACATGGCATTTTTAATATCGCATGTATTATCAGCCCTAGGTTCAATATCAGCCCAAGAGCCGCATGGCTCGAGGGCTGATATTGACCGAGGGCTGATAATACATGCGATATGAAAAATGACATGTTATGATCTTTTTATCATATGCTTCAACAATGGAGAAAAATAACAGATTCATATATTGAATACAGATCCTTTCATGTGGTTCAAAGAGTGAACGTTCATGAACGTCGGACCCCAAATTTAGTACATTCGATATGAAATCTTTCTATCATATGCATCAAATGAGAAGAAAAACATTTTAATATGGACGAATCGACAAAAAAAAATATTTAACAATCTACATAATGAACACTGTTTGGAAAAGTCAAATTTTATAAAAGTTACTTTCTAAATTATGTTTGAAACTTTTAAAAATGCATTTATTTTGGTGTTTTTTTTTTACACAATATACTTTCCACTATCCAAATAATTGTTTTGTACACTACTTTGTGATGTTTTTCACTGAAAACGTAGCATTGAGGTGTATTTTCCGGAATCTGCCGAGTATCACCGGAATGCCATGCGATAACGTTACGGAAA
Source organism: Mytilus edulis (assembly GCF_963676685.1). Taxonomy (NCBI): domain Eukaryota; kingdom Metazoa; phylum Mollusca; class Bivalvia; order Mytilida; family Mytilidae; genus Mytilus; species Mytilus edulis. The sequence goes on from NC_092347.1 coordinate 71,712,797, forward strand.
GGCATGTGATAACGTTCGAAGCATGTGATAAACTTTTTGTATCAGCCCGCTAAGCACCAATTCGAAAAATATGAAATTTACGTTAATTTTATGCTATTATCATACAGTAAAGATCATATGTTATTTAGTCTAAGTATATGATATAAAGATTTAATGTCCTAACTGATCAATTCGTTTAAGACTGCTAAAGAATAACAATTTATTTTTTACATCGATCTTTTTTCTTATATGTTAATATTGATTAATCTTTCATAAGCGAAAGCTTTTTATAATTTTGTTAAACATAACATTTAAATGATTTACACTCTTTGCATCTTCAACAGTATGATTTTAGAGCTGTTTAGCATCTGAATTAGTTTCATTTAGAATATTGTTAGCAAGTGTATACCAAGTGTATATTCATCTGTATACCAAGTGTATATTCATCGTTATTCTTAACATTAAGTCTTCTTATCTAATAAGCTTCTTGTAAATTTGAATTGCGATTATTTTTGATAAATCTTCCTCAATATGATAAAGCATGTTCTTTTCATCTAATGATGTCACGGAAGGTTCCCCAACTCAATTCTTGTTGCTAAATAAGCAGCATTTTTTGTAGTTCCAAAATCTAATTTACAAAACGCCAAATGTATTTTTTCAAAAGATTACTTTACTTGTTACAGATACTGTTAATTGCTTCAACGATCTGCTTAACCTTCTGGGGCACATTTGATACTCAGTTTTTTTAGTATTCATGTTGCTCAATCATTGTTATGCCCCACCTACGATAGGCATTATGTTTTCTGGTCTGTGCGTCCGTCTGTTCGTTTGTTTGTTCGTGCGTCCTTCCGAGTGTCCGTTCGTCCGTCTGTCCCGCTTCAGGTTAAAGTTTTTGGTCTAGGTAGTTTTTGATGAAGCCGAAGTCCAATCAACTTGAAACTTAGTACACTTGTTGCTGATGATAAGATCTTTCTGATTTGAAAGCCAAATTAGACTTTTGACCCCAATGTTACAGTCCACTGAACATAGAAAATGAATGTGGGAGTTTCAGGTTAAAGTTTTTGGTCAAGGTAGTTTTTGATGAAGTTGAAGTCCATTCTTGAAACTTAGTACACATGTTCCCTATGATGTGATGTTTCTAACTTTAATGCCAAATTAGATTTTTTGCCCAATTTCACGGTCCATTGAACATGGAAAATGATAGTGGGAGTTGGGCATCCGTATACTTTCTTGTTTTATATGTTATGTTTTTTATACTAGTGTTTGTTATTTTTGTCGTTTTGCCATGGACTTATCAATTTATCATCAACTTGTGAGTTTTCTTTTTGAAAAAAAAGAAGAAAATATTCCCTTAAATTAATTACCAATATAATACACAATTAGCTCCAAATAAACTACAATTTTGAAATTAATTAATAGTTAACATGATATTATCATAATTCTTCCCATCAAAGTGTTCAATGAAATTTCATTTTGATTAATTGTTGATACTGAAATAGCTAAATATTTTACGACTAAATCGATTCCTATAAGACTGGTTAAGTTTTAAAATGTTTAATATTCAAGTTTTAATTGTAGTCAACGAAAGTTGAATTATTAAAACGTTCGAACTCTCTGTGGAGAAAACTAGATGAATTGAAATGAAAATATTTTTAAAATTCCCATTGTAACTGTGTTTTAGGATAGGCCATTTTATCTCTTGTCAAGAAATCAATTATATGCATAAAATATTTATAGTAACAGCTTATAATAAATAGGTTATGCATCGTACGGTTCCAAACTTCATTAACAGTTCAAGAAAGGCCATCTCTCAAGTGATTGAAGTTGATTGTTACGGTCGTGCTAGAACTGCTCATCTCTTATAATAAAACATGAAGCTATTATTTCACAGATGAAATATTGCCAATACTGATAAGTCATCAATGAAACCACCTGTATTTACATAATGGTATATTCCACATCGAGGCAATACTGTTCAAGGCACTCAATTCAGACATTAAATGAATTGATGATTACCGAAATACTATACTTATATTTACATCAGGATGTAAACTAAAACACAGTAATGTTTTATTGATGTCATAAAACCAGTAATTTACAAAGTAACACCTGTTTTTTAATTTGTCAGCCGATCAATTGTTCAGTTTTTCAAAATAATTGGATTATGAATTTTGGCAAGGACATAGCTAAAAGAGTGTGCGGATTACTTTTCCCTTGATTAAAAAACTACCTATGTGTGTATGGTTTAAAAAGTGTGAATATATATCGCGCTTAAAAATTGCCAAAAACCTTGAGAAAGGAACCCGGATGTTTCGGATGATTATTTATAGACTTTTCCCGCCTTTAAGGAAACATCGTCTGTTCACTAAGGAAAAAGGTAAGCATAAAGAGTATATATTTTTTAGAAAATGTATCCTTAAAAATGTATATGATAATTTTGATTATTTTTTAATGAATTGGTCTTTCTTAGAGTTTAAAATTGAGCCCTAATGTGGAATTTCGGAAAATAGATTTCAAAACCCATTGAGTAGTGCATTATTGTGGTTTCATAGGAAGCAATTAGTTAATTTTGTTTAATATATTCTAGTTAAAAAAATGTCCAATTAATACTGCAAAATACTGAACATCAAAGCAGGCAATGATCAGTAGGAACAAAGCAAAAAATTCTGGCAATTTCAATTATGATTCTGAGTGTTGTTCTTCTTTTCAAAAGAATGGAAATAAAAATTATGGAAATTTTACATTGATGTCTCTGGTAACAGATTTGCCATCGTTAGCTTAAATCGAAATAATTAACGGCGTTTTTTAATCTATTTTCTATTTATACACCATTGAGTGGTTAACAGTTTGAATATCGTCAATTATTTTCAAATGCGTAGAAATTGTTGTGATAATTGTATATGAGTTGTAATCAGAATTTAAAAGAAATTTTAGTTGAAAATGTTTCTCTTTAATGACGTTAAAACAACGATGAATTTATACGAATATTGAAAATCATGTTAATTTAGTTTTCATTCTCGTCAAGTTTAACTCTGTCAATCCAAATCTACACATTCTGTAGACTGGCATCCTGACACAATCTAATACTCCGAGCAGTTAGCCAGGAACCTAAGCTACATTTTCTGGAGTACATGAGTTCATCTTAATTCTGGTTGAGCATTTCTGTACTTTTATCTGTTTTCTATAATAGTTTTCTGTGTTGTGTTTTGTGAAGCTTTTCGACGTTTTGCTTTTGAATATGGAGTGGTCCATTTTACTTAGACTTTAGTTGTTTAATTACCCCGTTGGTATTTTCTGTTCACCGTTTTTATATCATCAGATAAACGATTGCGAACGTCTGTTAGTTCCATCGACCAATTGCCAAAACTTAATCGATTCATCGTGTGATGTTTACCCTAATATCTAGCAATGACATACATATTGATATGCGTTTTCATTCCTTCATCCATTTCATTTACCTAATTTACTGGAAAATTGGGACGTTTTGTTGTGTCTTACATGTTGCTGGTTGATATTCGACGTAAGTTCAGAACTAAAAATTTTGGTAAAAATCTTTGAGAAATGTATGGTTTAGTATACATTTTTATTTAAGGGCAAGCTGAGGTCCACCTCCGGGTGCAGGATTTTCTCGCTGCATTGATTACCCATTGGTGGACTTGATCTATAAACCAAAGTCGGTATTACCTCCATTGCAAAGCCTAACCTGTGTGCCCTTGGTTGTATAACTATCTAAATTTTAAAAACACAAATAAACCATGCACCTAACAGCTGAGCCATATTTGCACTCAAACATAAATTATTGATATTTTCAATCAAGTATGCACGAGTTAAAACAGAATTAAGTGAACAATGTCATTTCAGTCACTGAACAAACACATAACTTGATATACAATTAATACAAAGGCATTAAATCTTGAGTATGCGCAGACACAGCAAATATTATATTTAATTTGATTCTTTGAATTTCTTTCCTTTTCATATTGTCAGTGTAAAGGGGATGGGATTCATTAGGATTTTAACCTTTCTTCAATTATAAATGTATGTCTTTACTTTTACGTGCAAGTATATATACAAAGAAAAAATCCTAAAGACATACATTTATAATTGAAGAAAGGTTAATGCCTCAAACATTTAAAACGATGCATTAGAAATGGTACGAAAACCTGATTTTCAATAAAATAAAATTATGCCAAGGGAATAAAGACAATGACCTCAGTCTCATATTTAAAAAAAACATCAATTGAATTGGAACCAATCTTACACTAAAGAAACCATTCGAAGACAAGATGGAATTAATAAAACTGACAAACGATCATATTTATAATGACATATAAAAAAGAAGATGTGGTATGATTGCCAATGAGACAACTATCCACAAAAGACCAAAATGACACAGACATTAACAATTATAGGTCACCATACGGCCTTCAACAATGAGCAAAGCCCAATCGCATAGTCAGCTATAATAGGCCCCGATAAGACAATGTAAAACAATTCAAACGAGAAAACTAACGGCCTTATTTATGTAAAAAAAACTTAACGAAAAACAAATATGTAACACATAAACAAACGACAACCACTGAATTACAGGCTCCTGACTTGGGACAGTCACATACATAAATAATGTGGCGGCGTTAAACATGCTTGCGGGATCCCAACCCTCCCCTAACCTGGGACAGTGATATAACAGTAAACATATTTAGTTTGTTATAGATGATTCATTAGATTGCAAGATGGTAATCTGTTTTAAACAAAGCTGTAATCTGTTTTTTTCACATGCAAACAAAATGCATTTGTAATGCATTCTAACTACGTACCCACGTAATAAGAAACAAATTTTGAAATCAACAAATCACTTAAAATGTCAAATACACATTTGTTCCAGTGTGACATTTCAAAGTCAGTTTTTTTAGAATTCGAGTCATTTTGATTTTCACATTTAACAGCCATTAATTGCGTTATAATGCATAAATATAGCTTTCAGTTTTTTTTTTCGTGTGGTAATGTGATGTGAATGTGTGCGTGTATGTTTGATCAAGAATACTTTTTTCATCAAAATTCAGTGACCGTTAGTAATACATGTTAAAGTCAGAAATGACCTTTTAACATTTGAGCGTTTCTGGGAATTAATATGGACGACTTTGATAAATTGCGTTATAATGTTCGATATTTCTGCCGTGCTGTTCAATAATAGCTTCAAATACCATAAAACAAATTCCACTTCTTGTCATAATTGTCTTTGTATCAGGACAAGACACTTATCCAATCAAAATAGAGCTTACATGTCTGTATGTTCAATCAATATATTTAGAATGATGTCAGATTAGAAACAATCTTTTAAGTATAGTATTACATTCTTTCATATTGCATTTTGTCGAATGGCTTTTTCGATAGTAACAATTTTTACATTACAATTACTAAATTTTAAACATTATGTCACCTTTTTGGTAGAAGTGGTTATCTAAGATTTGATGACGCAACCATAGGTGCAAACACATACTATGTTTCTGTTTCTGTTAAATACCAAATCAATTTAGCGTTTGCAAAACGATTAGAATGCTGGTACGAAAAACGGAAAATGTGTTTTAACACTAGCTGATGACGGCCTTAGATTCTACTGAAATTTTCAGATCTCGACAATAAATTCACCCATTTATATCATTAAGGCCGATAATATATGATTTATAATGAAGGTATGCGATTATTCCATAGCGTCACTACAGATTCACTGTCTTGCATACGTACATGCATTTCAGGATTGTATGAAACATAGTGGTTTCTGCTTATAGAATACAATACCTTCGTGTTGCTCAGTCTTAAGTTTTCTATGTTGTTTCTTGTGTACTATTATTTGTCTGTTTGTCTTTTTCATTTTTAGCCATGGCGTTGTCAGTTAATTATCGATTTATGAGTTTGACTGTTTCTCTGGTATCTTTTGCTCCTCTTTTATCACTTTCTAGTTTAGATTTTTTCTTTTTTAACAAAATAAGATAAATGCAAAATTGTATCATCCGTTCCAGACATAACATGTAAGCTTTTGTAAATTTTAACAATGGTTATGTCTTTGTGAACTAGTTATGTGTTGAATACCGTGACGTCATACAATTTTGTTTTATTTGTGAAAAAAAAAAGTGCAAAAGTTTCTGTACATATCCAGGCATTCCGAATGAAGAAATAGACGAAAAATGTAAATTTTCTCGTTTTAATATGAAATACAACTATATATTTTGTAACATATCACTAAAGTAAAAGTTCCATCTGTCACAGAATAAATGATCTCAATTTTTGACATTTTATTATTATGGTGATGTTTGTAATTCACTCATTCATGTTACTTTATCAAACATTTGTATCTTGTGTTCAACCTTCAACAAGAAGTGGGAAATGGTATCCCCCTTTTTTTTTTTACAGTAAATAGTTATCAAAGGTACCAGGATTATAATTTAGTACGCCAGACGCGCGTTTCGTCTACATAAGACTCATCAGTGACGCTCATATCAAAATATTTATAAAGCCAAACAAATACAAAGTTTAAGAGCATTGAGGATCCAAAATTCCAAAAAGTTGTACCAAATACGGCTAAAGTAATCTATGCCTGGGATAAGAAAATCCTTATTTTTTTCGATAAATTCTAAGTTTTGTAAACAAGACATTTATAAAAATGATCACATTATTGATATTCATGTCAACACTAACACATTTCAAATATTGAAAAGCATAGCTTGACCGATTCATAATAATAAAATTAACGGTACCAATTTTGTTGCACCAGATGCGCATTTCGACAATACAAATTGCACAGAAACAAAACATATCGCCATGTTCGAACCATTAAAACAAAAACACACAACTAATGTACGGCAGAAGTGAAAATCATCAATAATGAACTAAACCTCGATTTTTTCATCAGTAATACAATATTTCAATCAAATGAGAATTGAATAAACATTTCACAAGTTATTGCATGGAAACAATTGGATTCGACCGACGGCCCACCCACCAAAGAACTCTAAACCAATAACGGGATTTTCGTCGGAAAACCCTGTTAAAAAAGACTTGCTTTCAGTGGTTTTCTGAGTTCTTTATGGATAACATTCTCCACAAAGAGTAAGCAAACCTTCTCATGGAATATAAAATATAGTGACATTTCTTCAATAAAACCTGAAATGTTGGATGTTTTATGCACTTTTCATGTTTAATTTAGGAATCAGAAACCATAACCTTTATAACTTGCCGCTACCATTATTCTTATATGATATTTGTTATAGAGGATTATATTCTGTAGAATGTCAAAGTCTGTTTGATGTCAGTTTATCTGTTGTATTAATAGCCTCGGTAGCTTAGTATTGAATAATGAAGACAAATTTATAAAAAAATCAATTAGATTAGAAGCTATTATTTTAATTTATTGCCTATTTCATTAAAAACTTCAATTTTTTAAATCTTTGAAGGTATCTTCATTTAGTAATTCACACTTGAATAACCATTTTAATGAATATATATTACACTGGAATTTTAGCTGAATTATAATCTCTGTTGCTGAAAATGAGTTTTTGCAAAGTTAATAATGTTGATTTATTCGAAAAACTTATATGAAACAAAGAGATGTTGTATGATTGCCAATTAGAAATATTCTAACAGAGTGAAATATAAACAAATTTAAGTAACTATATGTCACCGTTGGGTCGGTGCTTTGCTTTTCGCCAATTAGCATTTCATTTGCGCCAAAAATATCTTTCATCTGCGCCAAAAACCATATATCATTTGCGCCAAAACTGAAACCTTTCAATATTACAGGTAAACACAGGTAGATACGGGTAAATAGTATATAAAAAAAACTTTTTCTTAAAAAAAGACTTTTAATAATTTAGACAGTATTTGTGTGGATTGTTTAACATATTCCTAAGAAATCAGTCATTATAAAAATCTTCGCTCTCACCCAATATGGAATTTACAAACCCCATATATATCGTATTAGGTCACTAACACACCATGTAACTAATAATATAAAACACAAAAGAAATCACTATACAATGGAGTTAGATTGCTAGACAGTTCTTAACGCTATACACTATAGTAAAGTTATAAGTCTGTTCTATCCAAAACTTGATAGCGACGGTTCCGATGTAATAATGTCTGGAAATTTCACCTCTTATGTGCATACCATATTTATCCAAAAGATAGTCTGTTTTTCTTTTTCTCTCATCGTCGAACTGCAGTCCATATCAGTTGTTATTCTGGCTTTCCAAATTTGTTTTGTTTGTACACTTAAACGACTTGTATCTATTTTTCAGAACATATGATTTTCTTTTTATATATATATATATATTTATGTGTGGTCATGACAAATTACAGACGTATTTCCTCTGTTTTTTTTTATCTGAATTCACAACGTCTATCTTGATAGCTCAAACATGTGAACACTACACATAATTTTAAACCTTTGCAACTCTCAGTTTTGTATCAGAAAAGAGTATGAACTCGCTCAATTACCCAGGGGGAATATTGAAGAGACGAACCTGTTAGAGCAATGAATATTTAATTTTTCCGTTATATCTTATCTGTATATAAATGTACCTGTGAAATGGCGCAAATGAAGTTTTTATTTTTTGGCGCAAACGAAAGATTAGATTTTTAAAAAATTGGCGCAAATGCAATGCGCCCCGTTGGGTACCAACAACGTGATACCCTTATAGTCACCAATAAAAGCCCCAGACATCACAAAATGTGAATCAATCCAAACGACAGAGGACAAATAGCCTGATCCTGATATCAACCCCAGTTTTTGGTGGGGTTCGTTTTGCTTAGTTTTTAATTTTCTATGTTGCGTTTTGTGTACTGTTATTCGTCTGTTTGTCTGTTTCTTATTTAGCCATGACATTGTCAGTTTATTTTTGATCAATGAGTTTGTCCCTCTGGTTTCGTTCGCCCATCTTTTGTAACCCGGATTTGTTTTCTCTCAGTCGATTTATGACTTTTGAACACCGTTTAGGGTCTTTCCGTTTTGAATTTCCTCGTAGTTTAGTATTTTGTGATTTAGTTTCATACTACAGTTGCCTTTATTAACTTATAACATTTGATTTACAGGTTCCTGACTTCGACAGGTACATGTTTTCAGCGCTTAATCGTTCCTTTCTCCTTACCGTGGAAAGTGTTCGTCATCATAAAGATCCCAAGTTCGGTTCTTGCTTGTGTTCAGCAAATTTTCATGCTAAACAATTATAAACTCTGTCCCTAAAAGAAAGTTAACATCTTAAATCACAGAAATGAACAACACAAATGGTATCAGCAATATAGTTTTGAAAAAGATGCGTCATTATGTATAATATATTCAAATTTTAAATACTTCATTCAAGTCAACACCGATGTTCCAGGTTCAAATTCATTTGAAATAATAACTTGTGTTGTTGTCTCGACGACTTACCTAAATCTTCATTTGATCATTAGCATAAAATGAAGAGTGGAATATAACTTCAAAATGATAAGCATTTAGTTGGCTTTTTTTATGAGAGGAGCTATTCTGAATCGTTACACAGGGCATATTAAAAAGAACTGTAGCTTTTAAAATGACAGTTGTTATCTTAAAGTTAGTTTCTGTGTGTGTTGTATTGTCGTTTTGATTTTTTGATGCATTCAGTGTTTCTGTTATTTCGTTGTTTTCTTTTTATAGTTGATGTGTTTACCGCAGTTTTAGTTTGTAACCCGGATTTGTTTTCTCTCAATCGATTTATGACTTTCGAACAGCGGTATACTACTGTTGCCCTTTTTTTTTTTAAAGTAAAGTGTCTTTTTCACCATGTCAATATTTACTGTATATAGAAGATTGTCACAGACATAAAATGACGTTCTTCATATACGACCATCGTCCTTCATTAGCAACATAGCTGTTTTAGATGTCTCATGTGTGTTGTTACAAATTACGCTCATATTTTCATTAGTGACTTTGTCAAAATCAATCATGCAAGACCTAAAACCACTATGCTAGGAGACTACTTAATAAGGTTTTCGTGTTACGTAGTCGTAATATGTTTTACGACCAATTTTATTAGGTTTCAAGATTACACGTGACGATAGTTTAAGAATCATCGAATTCAAATCATATTTTTTTTTATAGATAGGTATAGTTGCTAGAATTGCTTTTACATGTATTATCTTCGTCAATGGAACTTTGGTGGATAGATGTACCATTGGCAAAAATACCACATGCCATTATGTTTATATAGAATTATCATAAATTAATATTACACTTACTACAGGGATACACCTTTGATGTTACAAAATGTTAGAAATTATTATAAATTGAGGAATGTATCTCCCTCATGCAAAGCTCTGATTCCTTTCACGGATTTGACTATACTTTTTGGACCTTTTGGATTATAGCTCTTCATCTTTTATATAAACTTTGGATTTCAAATATTTTTACCACGAGCATCACTGAAGAGACATGTATTGTCGAAATGCGCATCTGGTGCAGGAAAATTGGTACCGTTAATGTTATTGTTTTTAATAAACTGGTCAAATTGAAACGAATATAAGTATAAATCCAAAGTTTTTCAACAAGTCGACAAGTAGAAACTAGTGTTGTCAAATCGTGCACTTTTTCCTAACCGGTTACTCGGATATTCGTTCGACCGATTAACCGGTTAACCGGTAGTTTAAGTTGGTGTTTGAAAGCTTTATCAATAGTACCCTACACATAGATAAGATGAGGTATGAGTGTCAATTTGACAACCTTTCATCCAAGTCATAAATTTACGCTTATGGAATTAAAGTTTGTCCTTTGGCATTATAAGACTTGTCTGTGAGGATGCCTAGCGAAGTTTCACTTTTAATAATCGAATACACCGTATCAACTATATAGCGGTTGTACCAACTTCAGATTGAAAAATAAAAAAAAACTTCTTGATCTCGTAGAATTGAATATGTCTGAAACCGATTATTCTTTCCTTTTCTCTTGTTGTCTCCCAAAATAATGTGGAGCGTTTCAATTTGAAATGATTAATCATTAAAAAAAAGAAGATGTGGTATGATTGCCAATGAGACAATTCTCCACAAGAGACCAAAATGACACAGAAATGAACAACTATAGGTGACCGTACAACATGTTTATTTACTTTGTTTGCTTGTTTCTTTAAGTATGTTACTCGTACTATCATGTATACATTGAGAACATTCACATTGATTTGCATTTCTTAATTTTTGAGTTAGCATTTCGTTTAAAATAAAACTAAGCCTAGCACTACAGGGGTTGCACATTTAGATGTAGGTTTACACAATATTAGATCAAAAACGAAATAATGAAGTAATTAGTAAAATTTAATCGCATCACTGATTTAAAGTTACTGCTAAAAAAAACATGTAATACTAATTATGTTTCTTTAAGATCCTGCCCGAGCTCTAATTAATTTTATGTTTTAGGATTAACAATAGCAATCAATATACTGGACAATTGATCTGTCAAATTAATTACCACGACGACATTTTTTAAATAAAGCATAACTATTTATTGATTTCAATACAAATTTATATCAAATCTATCAAAATTGAAAAAAAGTCCGGTTAACCGGTTAGCTTTTTTGGTATTCGGTATTCGGTCGTTCGACCGGTTAATCGTTGACAACACTAGTAGAAACATGTTAAAGATAACTTTTCAAATTTGTTTTTTCAGTATAACTATGAAAAGCTTCTGTGTATATGCGCGTCTGCGTGTGAAATAAATTGTAAAGGTTGACTTATTTATATGATATGAACTTTTCTAGGATGATATTTTGCTTTTAATGAGATAACTGAAATATTTAATGTCTTTTCATTTTAACGTGTCGGGAAATTATAATCAAATGGCACTATTCCATACAATTCCATGTAACCCTACGCTTAACATGTATCTTTCGCCCCTCTTTTATGTATCAACAGTTGATAAAGGCCGAAAGAAAAATAAATTTTGGTATATGGTTTTCTGCCAGAAACTGCATTAAACTGATTGACTCCTTACTATATCTAAATTAATATCCTTAGCATTAAAAACCCTACCAATATCAGTAGTTAGGAGTAGAATTATTATGGGCCGATGCTGAGGTAAGATTATCCAGTACTACCCCAAAACTTTCGTGTATTTTCTATGGCACTAGTAATTCGTTCCCCTTTTGTATCACTTCAAACTGCCTTTTCATTGTATATAATCAATTAGGTGATGTTCATACCGATACCGCACTTTGTTCTGCATTGTGGTGTAAACACAAAAATGTCAATCAATAAATAAGATGCATGTTATAAGACCTGCGTCCGGTTCCGATAGAGAAGTCGGCGTTTTGGTCGACTAACCGATAGTAATTGTGTATCACTCGTTTCCCAAATTAAATGCTACAGTAAATATTTTCAACAGGTTATTGATTTGGTCTTGTTAGACATAATGTTAAGTCAATGCCAATGGTAGTAATCGAATTTCCACAGAATCTCTGCTATGCAAACAACAATTCAATCAAGTCAAATTGAATTAAAAGTATTCCCTTCGGATAACGTCTGACGGCTTCGTAAACGTGTGTTGAATTATTGTATTGTTAAATAGTACCAAAAAGATAATACTTCATTTGGAAACTTAGTTTTAGCCGATTATAAATGTAATAAGTTAGATAGTAAATAATTAATTTCTTGTCTGACATTACGGTACCTAGTAAAACGTTTAAGATTGTAGAATATTTTTTATGAAGTTGGTACACTTGAACGAGTCAATTGAGTGGTGTTAAAAATAGTACCACTTTTGGAGTGACATAGTTTTCAACCCGTACAAAATTTCTACCAAGATGTTTCAATGAATCATACATTATTATTTGAAGTTTGACACTGTCTCTTCTTTTTGTCGGAATTGGATTAGTCAAATGATACTACCCGTTTGTTTGTTTTTTGTGGTCAAATGCTTGATTTTTATAGGGGACGGGAGTTGGGTTTTTGTTATATACTGTCGTAAATAAACTCATCATAGATACCAAGATTGAAATTTTGTATTTGCGCCAGACGTGCGTTTTGTCTGCAAAAAGACTCACCAGTGACGCTCGAATAAAAAAAAGCCGAAAAGACCAAACGTACTTTACTAAAAATTGTAGTTACAAAGTTGTATATTTTTTTCCAATAATTGATATTTTTCTTAGAAACCATATTATATGAATAAGACATATTTTTGTTACTTTAAATGCCTTCACGTGTGTTTTTCTATCAGTTTAACAGTCTAAGAAGGACAATATTTCCATATGAATTAAGCTATATCCTGCGTGTCTGAGTAAACCACGTGTATATTTTACGGGAATATGGATTTTTGTCAATGATTACTACTAACGTTATACATCAACACATGTTTTTGACATTAATAGATTCTTTACATGTTTAATTTATAAGAATGAAGCTGTTTTATATAAATGACATAGTTTGTTTCTATAGTAATTTTGAAAGATCAAGAGTAGAACAAAATTTCTCTTTCTTATTTCTCCTATGAAAAATCTGCCTATTTAACCAATGTTAATGTAAGTGTAAAAACAGACTCGATGAAATTGACATGCTAGCAAGAAAGCTGTCAAAGATATTCGTAAGATGATTAAAAATTATCTCTGAAATTGATTGGTATAGTATATTTGTATTGCCGGTAGGGGGGAATATGCGAGATTTAAGCAAAAAATGATATTGAAATGAAGAAATGCCAATCACTCTGTCAGCAACATTCTTACTACTATGGCATGAGGGTATTTTGTAAAATAAACTTATAATCTTGGGCTGTAAGCGTCAATTTCTTTAATAAATTGATTATCATACAAAACTGCCTTCAATGAAATATCTTTTTTCATAAATAATTCTTAATATTCTTTAAGATACATAATTCATTCCGTGCAACGAACGCTTTTGACCTTTACGCTCTTTCGAAGTGTAAGCGCCCTTACCATCCAGGGGCGCCCCACTGACATTTAATTTAATCAAGTATAAAGTGTTTTAAATAAAATTATCAATTATTTGTATGAAGGGGCAGTTAAAAGACGTTCGTTTGACTTTGTTGCATGTGAAATAACCTCGTCTTATCGGAATGAGAACGATACCACTGTTAGTAATGTGACGGTGTGTTTACGTTGAAGAAAGCTTTCAACATCTTTATGAGGGTTTTGATGATTGCATATTGCAACGGCAAAATAACTACTACTATTTTACATACCCTCCTCTTTTACAATGATGTCCAAAATTTTATTCCGGTCGACCCATTTTGCTGAATCTTTCAATTGTATTAATTAATTTGTTCGTGTTATGAATTTGCACGAAGAATTACTTGCCACTGGAAGTATAGCAAGTAATATTCTTTCTTGAATCCGTCATAAGACCTGGTGGACATACTGGGATCAATTTCCATACACTTTTGTACCCTTTGAAACGATCGTAAAAGAGAATTAAGGTCTTTTTAATAATCAAGAAAATTTAAACCTGAATGTCGAAAATGCTAGATACTAAGCTGTATTTGGAAAATCCTTTTGGACTTTTGAGTCTCCAATGCTCTCCAACTTCCTTCTTTTTCCTTTGCCTTTTTACCATTTGATTCGAGTGTCACGAATACGAATCGAATATTTTATTGAAAACCGATCATCGGCGCATGAAGGACATGTTACATAACATCCTTAATTTGTCTTTTGTAGAGGAAACGTGCGTCTGGCTTACAAAACTATAAGCCTGCTATCTTTGATGAGTTTACTTTAGCTCTAATAATATTCATTATAACGCTTGTTTATCACATTTGCTGATCTTGCAAAAGATCAAAATAATGGGATATTCTACTGATATGTTAACTTAATTATTGTTAAGCCATCCTGCAATATCAGGAATGATTCATCAATATCTAATGGAATGAAACGTCAAAATCTATATAACTATGATAAATAGCCAACCACTTAAATATTGCATAGGAATTCTGTATAATGAATTTGTTTTGTTTGTCTTAATCAATTTGAAAAGTACATAGAGTAACGCAATACATTTTATTACGACTTCTGGCAGGATTTATAAAGATATTTGTTTTGTTTGAGTTTGAAAGTCACTAAACAAAAAAGTGTCTGATACAATAGTAAGGTTTCTAAATGGTTTCAATGATAATTAAACTTTGGCGCCCGAAAAATTGTTGTATCCAGTATGTACTATTTAGATTCAGAGTAAAAATTTACATGATGTTAGCTTTCGATTATATTGGTGGTTTTTTTCCATTTCAAACAATAAAGTCAAATACATTTCTATCCAAATATACCCTCGTTTTTCATCAAAATGAAAACAAATACAACGTTAGATATTTGATTATCAGACAATTTCATATTGAAAATAATATATGTATGACCTGTTGTCTTTTGGGTTGTAAATAACCATAACATCGACTGAATTTATAGGCATTGTGTTGAGGGTCTTAACCGAGTTGTTTTTATAACTAATAGATAAAACATGTAATCATGGGTTAATGTCATGCAATCATATAGATTGTCATAAATTGCTTATTTGAAACATCAGTGCATAAAGGTGTAAAAGCGTCTATTCTTGATTTACAACCAAAGAGTGTTGACCATATTTTCGTAAACTTAGATAGAAATAAAGATTGGTACTACATTGTAGAATATCCTTAGGTTATTGCACGAGACTTTAACAAATTTATAGTGTGATTATCTTATATAGTAAGTGACTCTCGTATTCCTTTGATTGATATCTTGTGACTTGAATAACGGTCAATTACAAATATTTCATGCATACTGTACGAGCACAAATTGCCAAATCATACAAAACGTTGGTGCTGCAATGAAGGATATTTGGACTGCAACTAGAAAATTTAAAAAGGAGGGGAAAATGCCACGGACCCAGTAAAGAATTTCTACAAAAACAACTAGTAATTTACCAGTATATGTTTTCACTATCTTTATTTACTTTATTTTATTGGCGGGCGTATTGCAACCACACCATGTACAGATAATGGATGTCTGATTTTAAGTCAGTTATGTACTATACATCTTTGTCTTTACTGTTAATGAACAAGAAGAAAAACTTGGACATTATCAATGGATAAATAATTCTGTAATTTTTTACTTTTTGTAAATTTTAACATTGAGACTAATGCAGTTGCATGGCCCAAAAGTATTGTAAGGAGGTCAATTATAGTTTTTGGTCATGAAATAATAAGAAACATCCCTTTGATATATTTGTGGATACATTATATTAGTCAACATGATGCAGGTGCATTCATCATCATGCAGGTGTAGACATCAATATTGAAGCATAAGAACAGTAATATGAAATGTCAACAGATGCGTCTTCAACTTCCGAAGCAAGGTTGTCGGCTCTCCGGACATTCCCGAAGTCCTGCGTTTATTGCCGAGTTTATGAGCTTCGGTCCTTGCTTGGAAGTTGATGCATCTTACCTCATACTCTACATTAAAAGAATATTTCTTAATTACTAAAATTATGAAAGTTAAAGATGTAAATTTATCTAGAACAATATTATTAGGAAATGCTTTAAATAAATATCCAGAAACCAGGCTAAGGTTATTTATCTTCAGCTCTTACCAAATCCCATCTCTCCTTTCCCGAAAATCAGATGATCTTCCTATATAGTACGTGAAAGTTAATGCGAAAGAGTTTTCAATTATTGCTTTTATAAATCGCTTAATAATAGTACTCTTATTAAGTTAATTATTAAATTTGATTGCCCAAAAAGTAAGGAATAGAAAGCAGTCTACAGTTGAGTATGTTATAATTAATAACATGTTGTGTACAAAATGCAAAACCTGCACGTGTATTATCAGGAAACATTATTTTTGCTGTTCTAAAATTAACCATTGGGTATTGAAAAGGTCGGAATATTATATGATTATCGTTGTGTAGAGTAACATCCACAAGAGCTGGTTTTAGTATTGGTTGTTTTCAGTGTAAGATCGTTTATGCGCATATATAAGGATTTAATGAATAATTGGTTTGGACACTGCTGTTGCAGCCATGTTTAATGGGATAAAAATGACGACAAATGTCAATAGTCTAGTCATACATTCTGTTTTAATATGCAATAGCTGCCAAAATCGATGTTGTACATGCAAATATTGATCCATTAATATTTAATATTTCCTTGATCAGGTATCTGCTGAATTCACAAGTAGCCAATTCCGTTGATAAGAAATACGAAAAAATTATGTTTCTGGTTTACGTAAAGCGCTTATTCAAAGTATTGATTTAATTTGTCTTACAACTTGAGACTATTATCTTGGAGAAATCATTTACTTTG
Source organism: Mytilus edulis (assembly GCF_963676685.1). Lineage (NCBI taxonomy): Eukaryota > Metazoa > Mollusca > Bivalvia > Mytilida > Mytilidae > Mytilus > Mytilus edulis. The sequence continues at coordinate 71,730,051 of NC_092347.1, forward strand.
TTTGGAAACGCAAGTTGTTCCTTTTGTCTTAAGAAAAACAGAAATGTACAGGGAGAATTGAACTGAAGAGAGGAAGCTTACAAGGAAGATATAGTTATACAGGAAAAGATATGCAATACGTGTAGGCCTTATGCAAAGAATATGAAGGTGTGATCAATTTTGTTCCTTTGAGATATCTTTTTCCACAGTTTGTGTAAGACGATCATTTTTAAGGAATGGCTGTAATACTTTTTTCTGTCTATGAAGAAATAAAAAAGAATGTGGTGCTCACTGAATAACGCGCGTAGTTGGTTATTTAACAATGTGCACCAAATTTTTTATGTTATTTCGATTAGACAGAAGAAAAATTACATTTATTTCTTATAATTTAATTCTAAATTACATTTAAAACCGGGAAAAAACATGAAAAAAACGTTGTAGACGTCATGGTCACATGACTAAACTAGCCATATGAACTGATAAACAAAACAATGTCAGCCAATCAGAAGACGCATTACATCCAAAATTAAATTCTTAGTTAATAATTCGGTACTTGGCCTACGGTTGCTTTTTTTGTTTTATACTTTTCCACACAAAGATCATTAAAATCTTTTGATATTGCCTCGTTCCACTTGAGATCTTAAATAACAATTAAGGTGATATTAATAAACATGATGCGTGTTGCAAATCTTTCAATAGTGCATCGAAAATCCGTCTTATAATTGTTTCTTTTATTTACTTTTGTGGAGGGAGAAAACCCGAAGTTTACTGAAGCGTTTTTTTGGAGATAATTCTTTGTCATTCTGAAAAGTCTTTACACTTGTTTAAGTTACAACAAACTTAAATAATTTTTTCACCATATTATATGCCTGTCAAAAACTTTTTTCAACTTCGCTCTATATTACATATACAATTGTGATCAATGCATGTCAAATAATTACCAATATTGTAGGATACCAGTTGAAAAATTTCTGGCCTCATTTTGGAGCCTTGATTATAAAATAATTATCATCCCGTATAACACCTACACATCTATCTGCCTGATAACAGTAATGACATTGTAAAACATAAATATACGTTTTTGTTACGCAACTCAAATGAACGGATTTTATGTAAACAGCGTTTGAAAGGGAGGAAGAAAATAAATTATTTAACGCACAATATCTTGAACATTCTGGAGTCCGTGCAATTCCCTTATTTTGAGTTTGTAACTAAATTTGTCTTCTAATAGTTATGTGAGATTAAACAATCGTTAAATAAAACTCATCATAGATACCAGAACTAAAATTAAAGGTCTCACAAGTAACGCCAGAATAAAACAAGTTAAATAGACCGAATAAAGTTCGAGGTTGCATATCATTGGGGACAAAAAATTCCCTAATGGTTTTGTCATGTTCAACTAAACTGTAAAATAGTATATTCCTGAGGTAAGAAATCTGTAACAATTTGCATACAATTCAGAACTATGAAGTCGTTTTAAAGTTTTTTTCATTTAAAAGCAAGCACTTTTTTCAAGATGTTTTTCATTACATTTGTTGTTTTTGCACGTGTTATTTCAATTGTTACCTTTTCATTTTTTTCAAACTAAGAGCTTCAAATGGTAAAGTTGTAATCATCCCTTTGTAAATATTACGGATGCCATCACGAGTTGGTTGGACATTTTTGAATAGTCGTTATACAGATGATATCGGAAATGTTCCTTATGTCTCTACAATCCCCTCCCCTTTTCACAAATGTGACCTACCGAATAAGAATATTTAACGGCTTTGTAACATGAGCAACGAGATGGGTGCCACAATTGGAACAGGCTCTGCTCCCCCTTCCCCTTTCGTTAGCACCTGAAATTATCCCTAGTATTTGGTGGGGTTCGTGTTGTATTTATACCCCTATTTGTGACATTTTGTTCATGCGTCATTGTCAATATAATAGAAATTGGTGTGGCTTTCGTACAAGTGAGAAGTTTAGCACTATAAAACCAGGTTCAATCCACCATTTTCTACATTTGAAAATGCCTGTACCAAGTCAATATATTGACAATATTTTGAAATGCACAGTTATCGTTTTTCCACACAAGGTTGTTATTTAGCTTACAATAGCTTTAACCTTAACATTACAAATAATTCTAGCGTTTGATCGACGCTAAACATGATCCCTTTGTTCTAGGAGGTAGTTGATTATTCATTGAAAATTAAGAACTTAATCCTTTTAGTTGTTTTTGTTATCTACATGTATTTTACAATGCGGTACTAGGAAATGATCAAAGCCAACATTCAGAGAGATAAACTAAGTAGACATCAATCATTTGTTATCTGAGGTGGAATATTTTAAAACATCTAAACTTTCTGGCTATTTCTATATGCCAGTAGTCCTTTATTACTCGATATATCGAGATTTGTAGACGTTATTAAATTGCATTCATTTTGATTATTTTGAAACATTTGTCTGGTTATCTCATTTAGAAAAAAATCTAAGATCCAAGGTGTGAATTCGACGATGCAAATTTGCATGTGGAGTTAAACAATCAGAAAGGTTTTATGCAGACGTTTGAATCTTATACTTTTTTTAAATTATAGAATTAATCACATTATCATTTTCAACAAGTGATATCGTAGTTGTGGTATACTTATGGCAGACAAGACAGATATGGTTCTTCTGCTATAAAAATGTAAATTGTTTTCGTTTCTTCACACATTAAATACAGAGTTTTGAAGATAACATTATTTAAATGAAATACCAAAATATAGCAGAATATATTTTAAACTCATCATTAACTGTAATATTATTGTTTCTACTTTTGAATAAATTGTATTTGACATTAATTGACATTTGTTAATTTGAAATACGGAGTTTATATACTACTTTTTACTATCAAACGTACTTTGAATGCTTTGTTGGACTTCTCATTCATTCCGGAGTTTTTATCATGTTAAAATCTGTTGGCTTTTCAAAATGTTAACAAAAGTCTAATCAAAGATACCAGGCTTATTATTGTGTACGCCATATATTCGTTTCGTTTACAAAAGACTCACTAGTGACGCTATAAAAACTTAAACGGCCAAAAAAAGTACAATGCTGCAGACCATCGAGGACAAACAATTACATGAAAGTTTAATAAAAAATAAAGGTAATCGATTCCTTGAGTAAAAAAATAAGGATTATGAATTGACACAATTACATTTTTAAAAGAGAGTTTGTTACATTTGCATATGGACTCAACATATATAAATATATGTGTAATATATATCTACTTATAAGAATTCATACGTAATAATTCATATAGAATTACAAAATTAACTCGTATTATTCTAAAAATCAAATTCTATCAAGCCGACTTTAATTTGCTGCATTCCGAGCGATTGTGTTGATTAATTTTTATCATAAATGCGATTGAACAGTCGATGATCTTGTAACTTATCACATATTAATTATTTCATAAGAATACATAGTTTATGGTAGATATAATAATGGAAACACCTTTTGAAATTGCTTAATGCAAACAGTTATCAAAGGTACCAGGATAAAATTTATAATTTAGTACGCCAGACGCAAACCCTTTCATTGGAAGAGATTCACTAATTACTACAGCACAGGAAAAAAAACTATTTGTGTCATGACTAAATTTGAAGAAGTTTATTGACATAAACAGACTCATTGACCGACCCACGTGTAAACTGAATGCTTTCCAATGAACTTTACGTCAATTTTGTGCAAGAAAGAGTGCGATTTTAACAACCAATAAAAACCTTTATGTAAAGTCAAATTGCTGCATGTTTTGACACTATTGTTAAAGCAAACTTAACCAGCAAAGACACCCAATAGTTGTTTTGGGTTTTACTTGTAGAAAGTGGCAGTACAAATCAAATCAATATTTACCTCTAGATATTTACAACGAAACGCTCTCTTAAGAAGATGTTCAGTTTTGTTTCATAAATCCTTATCTCACTCTGTTTGAAGTTTTTTCAGCAAGGAAATTTTACCCATATCTACCCTTGATGGAAGTCAAACAGTATTATAATAAGAATATCGCAGCACTTTAAAACATTTACCCTCGCAAAAAAGGCAAAATATTTAGGCCAAAGATATAGGTATTTTAATATGCAAATGAAAATACCAGCTTCGCTTCATTGTAGAGAATAAGAAGCAAAGACAACAAATTGTAAATTAACGGTTTAGCTGTATTTTTAATTGGTTTATGCCATGGTCTGGTAGACAGGTGATGCCTTTCTTATTATTCTACGTCACCTGCCATCTTCCAGTATATTGCCTCATTAGCATTTAATGTTTTTGTTTTACTGTATAATTGTATAAGCACATTGAAATAAATTGTTTTGATCAGTTGAATGCAAAGAAAATTTTTATAATTCATCTTACATTGAACATAATAAAAACAAATTCCATGTGAAGAACCATCGATTATAATATCAAAGCATATACAACAACTGTTTATTTTCCCACGTAATTAGTATTGCAGTATTTTGAAATAAGAATAGATAAGAGTTAAAGAGATTACAACGTGTTTTACATCCCAAAATGTTTTTTAAAGTCTGAGCAGATGTATCAATACAAAAGAACATCGACTTGTATAACTCAATATTTAACTGATGAGTGTAAGTTTAAGAATGAAAATGGAATCACTTTTTCGCGATCTTACATTAGAAAAATTTGTGAATATTTTCTGCATTTCAAGTTGTATATTGCTAGTTGAATCTAACACTCTTAATTGTTTGTTGACAAAACTGATACACTGATATGTAGATGTGATATGATTGCCAATGTGGGACGCATATCCACTTAAGGGGGCTCGCGGGTCTAAATCAATTTTTTTTTTAATTTAATATAGGATTTCGCTAGATTTTTCTATAAATGAACTTTCTCTTATACTTAATAGAAAAATGAAATAAAAAAATGGGATCACCGTTCATTTACGCTCACAATCTGCCTTTTAAAGAAGCATACATTTTTGTTAATGTCCTTTTTTTCTGTTGAACTAATAGGAGAAAATGCGGTAATATCGAAATTAAAAAAGAACTAAATTACAGAAATCGCTTAAAATTTACAATTATTTAGTTCATTAACAGCTTATTCGAAAACAACAATAAAAAATATAGGTCACCGATGAGTTAAAAAAGATATTTCAATTTTAATGCCAAAAAGTGGCATTTTTGCACCAAAGGGAGATAATTTGGAGCTTTTTCAATGATATCTACATTTTAAAAGTCACCTGGGGCCAATAAAAATTGATTTTTTGGAATGATTTTTGTACCATATGATAAAGTAACAACTAATAAAGGTAATTAATAAAATTTGTAATGAAAAATAAATGTTTGATTTTTTTCTGAAAATCTTACACCCGCGAGCCTCCTTAAGGACAAGGATGTTAAAAACACATTTTTGGTGCATTACTTCAGATAAGGCTTAGATAATAGCGGATTCGCAAATGTATTGTGTCTTATCAAAAGACATGATCACATGTATTCACTATTAATTGGTTCCGAAAAGTATAACAGAAAATATTATAATTCGATTTTATTTTCCTTAGTTAAATCTTGGCAAGGTAAGGAATTAAAAATTGATTAATTAGAAACATCACGACGACATTGACACATACTCACTTTCACATGTCACTTACGCCCTACAGTATGTTGAGGTATATAGACTTCTTCAATGATCTTTGTTGTCGTAGAAATATCACTATTGCACAAATAATGAAATTTCAATATGGTAAAGTTTAAACTGGTCATTTCGAAAGTTCTCATGTATTATGTTAAAAAGTAAAATCCCAAAAATACTGAACTCCAAGGAAAATTCAAAACGAAAGTTCCCTAATCAAATTGCAAAATCAAAAGCTCAAATACGTCAAACGAATGGATTGTCATATTCCCGACTTAGTACAGGCATTTCCTTTAGTATAAAATTGTGGATTTAATCTGGTTTTATAGCTAGCTAGACCTCTCACTTGTATGACAAGTTATGTAGAGAGAATTATCGAGATAATTTACCAATGAATGCAAGTTATTTATATATAATTGACGTAGATATTCTACATGTAATAATATTTAAATTTTCTTTTCTACCTTATCTTACATTTTGGATAGTTGGTAAGAATCAGTGTTTTTATGAATATGTTTCTGCTTTTCTGCACTTTATTTTGATTTAAGACATTTCATACGTGGGATGCAGCAACAAAGGGAGAAACAATTTATATTGATTTCACATTTGAAAATATAAAAAAGAATTAAGTAATATCAGCGTGCTAAGTAACAAAGGAAAAAGAACTGTTTCTCTCAAATGTTGCTTTGTTCGTTTTGATTGTCTTATTTTGACTATACTTTGCAATAGTTATCGTAAATGTTTAGCATGAAATTTAAATGTATCATATCATGAACACACATTTGCAATGAAATGCACCACTTATGCGTGTCCACGAATCAGTTCATATCATATTAAGACAATATTGTAATTACATCGAAACATTTCATTTTACTCATTATTTTTGTGAAAGTAATTTTGTGGAATTTCTATCTGAACATGCAACGCGCTGAAAGCTGGGCAAAGGGATAGTGATCCGGCGACGGCGTTTGCAAATTTTTTAAAAGTTTTATATTTTAGAAGGTGGAAGACCTGGATGCTTCAAACATTGTATATAGATGCCTCATGTTATGAAGTTTCCGTCAGTCACATGTCCAATGTCCTTGACCTCATTTTCATGGGTCTGTGACTACTTGAAAAAAAAGTTAAGATTTTTTGTAATGTTAAATTCTCTCTTATTATAAGTAAAAGGATAACTATATTTGATATGTGCGTACCTTGCAAGGTCCTCATGCCCGTCAGGCAATTGACCTTGACCTCATTTCATGGATCATTGAACAAGGTTAAGTTTTGGTGGTCAAGTCAATATCTCAGATACTATAAGCAAAAGGTCTAGTATATTCGGTGTATGGAAGAACTGTAAGGTGTACATGTCATACTGGCAGGTGTCATCTGACCTTGACCTCATTTTCAAGGTTAAGTGGTTAAGTGGTTAAAGTTAAGATTTTGTGTTTTGGTCTGTTTTTCTTATACTGTATGTAATAGGTCTACTATATTTGGTTTATTGAATGATTGTTAGGCGTACATGTCTAGCTGTCAGGTGTCATCTGACCATGACCTCATTTTCATGGTTCAGTGGTCGAAGTTAATTTTTTGAGTTTTGGTATTTTTTCTAATACTTTATGCAATAGGTCAACTGTATTTGGTGTAAGGGAATATTTTATGATCAATATGTCAGTAGCGCAGGTTTTATTTGACCTTGACCTCATTTTCATGATTCATTGCTCAGGGTTAAGTTTTTTGTGGTTTGGTCTGTTTTTCTTAAACTATAAGCAATAGATCAACTATATTTGTTGTATGGAAGAATTATTAGCTGTTCATGTTTGCCTGGCATGGTTCATCTGACCTTGACATCATTTTCATGGTTAATTGGTCAATGTTTAATTTTCTTGTTTAATGTTTAATTTATGTAACAGTTGTAATAAAACTTTATGTTTAGGACTATCAACATAATATGAATGATTAGTAAAGAATGCGAGACATTTCAGCGTGCACACTCTTGTTTGTAAATTGTTTAAGACTGTAGATAATTGTTATCTAATATTATAATGCCATGTTTTATTAATGTGCATGTTTTTATCTAATGTTACAATACTCATACATAATAAATTAATGATATTCCAGACAAAAGGGAACAACAATGCATATGTTTACTATATATGCAATGTACATGTACGTGTAATAACACAAAAACGTATAGTATGCAACATTGATTATTCTCCGTCAATCTCATACAGTTCTCATGGATGTGTCAGAACTTACTTTTCACCCTGGCTTTTGTCTAACAGAGCTGATTCCCATGATAAGAACGCCGTTTTCACTCTGGTGCTATCTTTTAACTATCGGAAATACTTCTTTTCTTTAAAATTGAGAATGGAAAAGGGGAATGTGCCAAAGAGACAACAACCCGACCAAAGAGCATTCATTAAGTCAAATTAATATCTCACAAAGAGAATAACAAGAAACATCTGATACTATATGGTTAATATCTGATACTACATAATATATTTATCACAATATTATTAATAAGCATCAAATTCAATTTAAAGTGTAAGTGTATCATTCATTGTTCAATTATATGGACGCAGGTATTTAATAGATAACAAAAATGTTCTGGTTGTAGTGGGAGCAAAGAAAAACTGGCGACCAGGATCTGATTTTTATTAAATAAGGTTGATAATGGTGTTCATTAGACTCATTAATAAATGTCAATCACAGCAAGCTAAATCGGTTAATTGGCATATAAAGCTGTTGTGAGATAATGATTAAGCGTTTTTAAGGCTAAGATTTTCATCTGAGGAATATTTGTCGTCATTCAGACAGTCCATGTATAGTTAATCGTAACTGTACGTTAATAGCTGTAATCTATATCTCTGCACAGACCAAACAAGATGCAGTAATGCTGAAATTGATATTTTCAATTAGGATTTTATGTTTTAGATGAGTCGTTAGTACCCACATATGTCTCTAAGGAGTCTGCTGTGATAAAGCCCTATACTTCTATACAAACTTAAGTTCCATGTTGCAGCCTTCTGTGCTATTAATTTCTTTAAGTTAGCGAGCATTGATAGAATGTGCATATTGTTTGTCGAATACATTTTATGTGATTTTCGATTACTATACTACTTGTCGTATACACAATACAGCTTTGGTATATGAATGTCGTCTTCAGTTTATTAAAAGTTAAATAACCTGTCATTAAGACTCTCGTGATTTGATATACATTCAAGTTTTTTTCTTCTTATTTATACGGGTAATTCCAAATATGGAATTTAAATGGCATCAAACGAAGAAGGCTTTATTGAAAGAAACATACCTCCTATTAAATTACAAAAGTCATGTCGAAAGGTAAGGCGTGAGAAATGATGAGGCAGCAAATAATCTTGAAGACATTCTTCTCAATTTTATATTCTAATCTACTCCAAACTACTGTTTTGGACAAATGTAATCATAGGAAAAAGAAACAATAATACACAATATACCTGAAAATTTAGGATAATAATGAATGAGTTTACATATTAAACAAAACTATAGGTGTTGTCAGCTTTTAGATCTGTGATTATTTTAACAGTTTTAAGTTATAAGTGTTGCTTTACTAACAATAACCTGTAAAACAGTTTGTGGGTTTGTTGAAGACTATATCGTCGTGTGGTACATTTCATCGTAACCTATCGCATATATATACAAACGGTACAAAATACAACGTTTCTATTCAATATAAAAAAAATATATTATGACGAGAATCAACAACGATAGAAAAAAACCCATAAGTGTATGGACATAGTTTATAACTTTTTCTTTCCGAACAACTGAATAAGTAATAAGTGTTATTGGAATGTGAAAATTAACATACACAAAGAGTTAATCTTTAATAACTTTTACTAGAAAGACATCCTTTGAATACATTTTGAAAATTAATTAAACACCAATATTTGAAACTAAAATAACCATATAAGAAAATCCATTTTTGAAATGCAAATTCTATATTTTGAAAACTATTTTTGATAGACTTAAATCATTATTGCATATGGGGGAGGGGGGTAGAACAAACACAGAGCAACAATAAAACTATGCAAAACATTCAGGAAAGCACATTAAATATCGTCTTCTTTTTTTAATGTTTACTATCTACCATTATGTTGATATATCCTAAAGTTCTTTCATTTTTAAAAGACTTAAGAAGCCTACAAAATGTCTTGGGCGACGACCTTTTTTGTGGGTATCATAAAATTTACCTCTTATTATATTTTAAAATCACAATCACATTATACTTCTATTAATTTGTATTGGTTATAATCTATATTACTGTAACATTTTATGAAATTAATAATTGATCTTATTTCCCTTGAGTAAACCCGCCATTTTATAAACATAAAACCATTTTCTGGTATGTTATTTATGTATAAGATGTTTAGATGTCCTTGTAAAAACTATTATCATACATTAACATTACAAAGGAGGTTTCATTTGAGACACTAAACATGACAAAAAAACTTCCTCAACGGTGTTCATTATCAATTTGACATTAAAAAGCTACTTTCGTAGAGGAAATCAATGAATTCTAATGTCAATTAATAGGCAAAAATATGTTACCTTGTTGTACAATATGGGGATAATTTATGATAAGGTAATGGTCAAAGGTAAGTTTACTTTCCACTATATATAATATACATACCAGAACTATTTGAAACTTATTATTTAATTTTGTTTATCATGATGCTCGTATTATATGAATACTGTTTATAGTATATAGTAGGAAAATAGTTATATTGTATTGTTTGTGAAATGTTTTAATATTGGGTTGGTTTTTGTTAATGATATTGTTCTTTATTTGCTTAAAAATAATGTTTAATTTGTTTACATTTTTAAATTTTTTTATTGAAAAAAATGCCACGTTACATTTTAAAGTATTCAGATTTAATGTCATCTGTATTTTTTTTCTCACAATACTGTTAACACATTATATACTTTAAAAATCGCTACTTATTCGTAGACCTTTCAGGAAATGTCCATTTAGGTCAATATGCTTGAATCGTTCATTGTTAGCATTACTATTATATGAACCATTGTTTTTATAAAGGGAAAGGTCAAAATAAAGTCAACGGAAAATCCTTTACTAAAAAATACAGAAATTTTTTGGTTTATTTAATTGAAAACCATTATTTAATCATTTATTCGATGTAACTGTGGAAGTAATCTAAGTGAATAACATATGTACTACGTACTTTTTTGGCAATAAACAATATGCTGTTTTATCTGTGCTGATTGTTATTGATACAATGAAATATCATTTTCAAAACCTTTTTGACTGTTACCCATAATATTTGTATGGAAAGATAGAAAAAATCAATCTGCCCCTAGCGGTTTTATGCTAATATCATTATTATTGTGAGCATAATTAGTACGGTCATGCATATTTTCTTGAAAGGACTAACGATTTATAATAATTGTTATCAGATATAGATGTTCTACGTCCTTTCAGATAACGAGTTTGACGAACTCGAACTTCAAGTCGTTCGATATAAACCAGAAGGTCTGGACACCCTATGCAGAAATACGAAGTTTTCAAGAAAAGAATTACAAATAATGTATAGAGGTTTTAAACAAGTAAGTAATACTAGTATGAATAATGAAAATGTGAAATATATGGGTAGTTGCTCCTTAAGATTATGCCATTAGTTTACCAATTTACAATTCTCAAAAATCAAAATACAAATTAAGGTTACAAACAAAAACTTCCAAACGAGCAACAACATTAAGCTTGCACAGGATAGGCGTATTCTGCTGAGCATGCATACTCACCACTCGAATACACACTTTGTCAAATGTTACAATCGTGAATGAAACATTATCGATGAAATTACAGATCACCAAAACATTTTGGTGGTGAGTAGAGACACTGAAATATCGAGCATAAACATGTAAACTCATCTGTGATAGTGATTGTGAAATAGTTATCAAAGGTACTAGGATTATAATTTAATACGCCAGAAATTTATGTAGTGTTGATTTCAAGCGTTTAGCTTCATAACTCTGCTCGAGCAGTATTTGTGTAAAGAGCAAACCCCCGTTAACAGAGGAATCCGTATAATATGAACATTCACGAGTGAATTAATTGAGTAATTAACATAAGGCGCAGAGGGTATGATATTATTTTAAGGCGTTGAATAATAAGGTTAATAATAAAAGGGTTATAACATTTTGGCGATCCCCTATTTGCAGTGTTTAAATAAAAAATTTCACTATCGATTCAATCTGACGATAGCAATATTACTCTAACTATTTCATCATCTAAGCATATATGAATAAATAATTTTGATTCAATTAGCTACTATCGTAATAAACATAATTGATGTGTATATTACATGAAACATTACCTGAAACTAAATTTAAGAAATCAAATAACGAAAGTTAAAAAACAGACATGCATAGCTTGTAAATTCAGATTAGAAAACAGGAGCCAAGAGAAAAAATTCAAACACAACGTTTACGAGACCGATGCATCGACGAGATGGATTATAATTGATATTTGTAAAGATGATACCGATATTTACCCGGATATTTCTTATTAAAATATAAAATAGGTTTAAACTCTATGAATATTGTGCATCTACCGTTATAGTGTTTTAAGATTTGTTTTTAATTTTCTATATTTCCCTTCTATATTGAAATTATCATTATTAAGCATTCTCCACGGAAACATGCTGCACAACCGGGTCATTAGAGTCATTGGTCCATTTTTATAGTAAAACCGTACTGTGATTGGTTTTTTTTAAATCTTTTTTTTCGTTATGTGTTGAACTATAGTTGTAATTACTCAAGAAAGAAAGAAAGTGTATGATCGAAAAGTCAACTAGCAAGTTGCACCATTTCGATTATTATGATACACAATCGTGGCAGGAGGGAAAATCAATCAGACCGTTTAATTAAGTGTCAAGCATTTGATGTTTCAACGAGCAACTAAGCCGAAATAATTAAAAACAGCAAAAAAAGAAGACAGCAATATCGATAAAGTATGGAAACAAACAGTTTACTAAAAGATTGATTGATATTTAAAATGGATAATTGAACTTTACTTTGATGTTTATTCCCTCCTGTTACTTACTCTGCTTAACCACGCCCTTTAAATCTTGACATTTAATTCTAACAATAATTCCTCATTTGTACTGCTTATTAAATGTAGCTTGTTAAAAGTATTTGAAATTCAAATAGTATACATGGTTGCAATTTAATGAAGCGATAGATTTTACATCACAACACACCGTTTATGTACTCCCGGAGAAGTTACGAAGAGCAAATTTAGAATATATAAAGTAAAAAATACACAACAAAGACTCCATTTTCTTTTTAACTTAATTGCTTATAATTTAAACCGAACTTAAAACATGTTAGTAAGAAACCATTTTCATATTTGCTAGTGTATACATTTTGTACATAGTACATAATTATATTACTAAATAAGAAGATAGTGTGAACATTGATAATCAAATGTCGCCTTAAATTTCGATGTCAGTACCAGTTACATTAGTATTGGTATGAAAACAGTAATATTAGAGTAAAGTAGTTAAAATCAATTAAACTTCAAACTGATTGGAACTAAACAGCTGTCTCATTTACGTATATCCAAAATCTGGTGTTTATATTTGATAAGAATAGAAATTTCTCATCGAAACATTCATTGTCATAATACTGCTTGAACGTACCATGCAATGGTAACTGTTCATTGTGTATTTTTTCCTAAATTTTCTAGATATTTTATAGAAAATTAGAAATTATTTGAATGCATAATAACCTTTTTTATGCAGTAATTACTTTTACTTCAAATGCCTTGAAATATAATCACGTTGTTTTGTTTCTGGGAAATTAAACATCTCTGTTTGTTTTATTCGAAAGGTAAGAAATTCTTTTACTTTGACTTTCTGTTTTAGCTGTTTTAAATTATAATAAACTCAGGAAACCTTGTGTAAAATGTTTAAAACAAATTGTAATCTACAGCATGTGTTTCTGTCTATGAATACGCTCAGCTCACATTATATTTTAAATTAATTATATTTTAAAATTACAGGAATGTCCAACGGGGATTGTAAGCGAAGAAACGTTCAAAGAAATTTATGCTCAGTTCTTTCCACAAGGAGGTATGTTTTGTATTTTTGATTCTCTTACACTCTTATATTATGTCCCGAAATGGTTTCTCATGGATTTGGGATTAATTCTTTCGTCTGGTCATATGTTTTAGATTACCACTGCTTTATATGAATAGTTTGCGGTTATATTACTGTGTGTTGTGGTGGTGTTGTCATCTTCGTTTGACCTAACGGTTTCAATAACTGAACTTTTGTTTTAGTTAAACATTATTTATTATTGTTGATTTTCTTTTGTATTAGCATGTGTTTGCAATCAGATGGACATGTCGGAGCTTTGAGGGCTTATGTTTCACCTCCCGTATGAAACTACAGTTTTGATAAGGCACAATCTAATTAAAAACCGATCTCTCATCGCTCCTGTTTCTGATATGTCGCGTGGGAGATCTAACGAAACCCGCTTTGAGGTCACATGTGAGTGACCTCGTAGGTGTGTCTTTTTCGACCAATGAAATTGAGTCTTTCACGATTTTGGAAGTTTAATGTAAGGCAAAGGGATGTAACTCATTTTATTTACGACGAAATCGTCAGTCAAAATAATTCATAAACTTTTTTGATTGGCTTATTAATAGGTCGTCAACTCATTTGCATATCTTTATAAATTCATAACTTTTAGTTCACTCACATTTGACCTCAAAGGCGGTTTCGTTAGATCTCCCACGCGACATATCAGAAACAGGAGCGATGAGAGATCGGTTTTTAATTAGATTGGATAAGGCATTGCCCATATATATTTGAAGCGTACAAGACAAGTAAAGACATGATTTGAATCCGTGAAAGTTTTCATTCATATCACGTCATGTTTTGCAATGACGAATATGTATGATTATCATTCACAATATTATACAAATATTCATAAATGTACATTAAATATTTTTCAAAGATTAGTAGAACTATCTCTAAAGTAATGAATCTGAAAAGGAATACCAGCCCTGCAGTACTCCAATTTCTTAAGGCGGACCGACTTCCACTCTTCGAAAACAAGTGGACAAAGTTAAATGATAACGAATACCGATCACCATGGAAAATCAAATTGAAAAAGCCCATATAAAATGTCAAAATCAAAATTTCAAACACATCAACCGAATAACTTAATACAGGCATTTTCTTTTCTTTTTTTTTTAATGGTGAATTGAACTTGGTTTTATACCTCGCTAACCCTCGCACATGTACGACAGTTGCAAAACAAATTGTTAAATTTACAACAATGTATAAACATGCTTTTAAAGGTTCCAGTGTTGTATTTTGACTTTCTTCTTGCATGTCAGTACCGGTAACTGTCTTGTCTATCATGTTACCTAAAAAAAATAGTTTTTTACTAATAGCTTATGAATTTAAAGATATCTTTCGATTACAGAATTCGCTATTGTCTGAATGACTTGTTAGTTAAAAGGATTCATTACATCGAACTGTAATTGTTATAAAACGTACACACCGCGGCTGGGTATCACTGGTTTATCCACAACTGATCTTTCTAGGGCTCATTTTGTCATTTCAACTGTTGATTGATAAATTTGATAAATTTTCTATTTTTGTATGTTTAAATTTTTTAGTGTTGTTTTTCGTTTCTTCATGTATATTCTAGTAATTTTGTCTGTTTTTCTTGTTCTTACAATTTTTGGTTGTGTCCATGATATAGTCTCCTCTTTGATACTCTGATACATATGCTTTATTAATGCTAAAACCACAAAAAATCATTCCAAAGCTTTTCAGCAAGTAGAAAATAAAAGTCACAAAAAAGACATGCAACATACGAAGAAAAACAACGGCGTTTACAAAATGCTAAAAGAATCTTCACGAGAATTTATAAGAAAAGTTGCATTTGTATTTAACATGAGATAGGTATTCTATTCTTAAACTAGTTTCATTCTAGTTTTATATGTATGTCAAATTCCTTAATAACTATATAACTATTTTTGTATTTCTTTTAAAGATTCCAGTTCATATGCACATTATGTTTTCAATACATTTGATCATGATCGAAGCGGAACTATTAGTTTTGAGGTAGGTTTTGTGAATAAGCCATACTATATATAAAATTATACAACAATAATTTCAGTACCTTGAGTTGAACAAATGAAAATACAAAGGATCATAACTCGTGTCTTATAAATATTTTTATATACGGGATTTATGAAAAAGTCTTAATATAATTAAAAGGAAACATTCAATGAGCATTGTTTCGTGCTTCAATAATAAGGGCATAATAATTTGTGTATTTTGATTATGTTCACGAATCAAGAAAGAAGAAGAGTTTATTGGCTTTGACATTGCAATAAACATTTACACACAGTCTATCGTGGTAAACTTCTGCAGTACATTTTTCACATTAAATGCGAATTCGGGACCGAAGTATGTGGATGCAGATTATCTTTATCAATTGGAACAATTCTAAATGTTGTATGACACTTTTTTTTTTTGCTTCAACATGATTGATTGTGACTTAGAAACACATTAGATTTACTTTCAATGATGAATAATTTACAACGACTATGCATATATTTATAATGCCAGTTTGTTTTAAATATACTAATAATCGAAAAACAATATCGATCCTTAGATTTAGGAAAAACCTAATCTGCACTCATTAGCGCAACTGTATTGAATCGATTGACTAATGAGGCGTGATAAATGTTGTTAATTTCTACTGTCTTTATTATTTAAACACCTGACTTTCAATGTTTTAGGAGTTCGTGATAGGTCTGTCTGTGTTATCACGAGGCTCATTACAAGAAAGGCTACAATGGGCTTTCGGTTTGTATGACATTAACGGGGATGGTCTTATTACACGAGAAGAAATGTTAGATATAGTTTCAGCTATTTATGATATGATGGGACGTTTTTCTGAACCCTCCGTAGATGAAAATACCACCAAAGATCATGTTGAAAAAGTCTTTCAGGTAAATAATTATTACGCTAAAATTTGTGAACATCAATTATATGAATGCAAACCAAACTAAACTGAGAGTAGTTTACAAGAAACATGAAAACAACACATTATGCATTACATGTGTCCGTAGTGCTATCTTGTATTACCATCATCCGGAACGTTTAAAGCCGAATATTTGAAAGCCAATGTACAATTTTTGTGAAAATTAGTAGACGTCGGTATATGCTTAAATATATTGGTCATTGAAACCAGGATTTTTCGGACATGAACATTTCTAGAGGGTCTCCTTGTACAATGGATATTAATTTGCGACGGAAATGTACGAAACAATTTGATATTGTATTATTTTCAAGTTGTTCTAACTTTAGGGAAACAATGGATGTACCAAGCGGAATTTACTCTTCATTATGTATTAAAAGAGGGACGAAAGATACCAAAGGGACAGTCAAACTCATAAATCTGAAACAAACTGACAACGCCATGGCTAGAAATGAAAAGACAAACAGAAAAACAATAGTACACATGACACAACATAGAAAACTAAAGAATAAACAACACGAACCCCACCAAAAACTAGGGGTGATCTCAGGTGCTCCGGAAGGGTAAGCAGATCCTGCTCCACATGTGGCACCCGTCGTGTTGCTTATGTGATTACAAATCCGGTAAATAGTCTAATTAACATCTTATATACACCTGAGTCAGTATACAGCAAATGATACAGTAACAGTGTTTTAAATGTTTAATTTTGCTAGTTGATCAAAAGTGTTGAATTCAGACGATTTGTATTGTTTGCTTTCCATCGCAAATCTTGTAATCCGCATACGAATGAAGTAGTCAATTAATTTTTAACCGGTCACTATGTACTGCGTCTTTTGTGGACGAAACGCGCGTCTGGTGTATATATAAAATTTTAATCCTAGTATCTATGATGAGTTTATTTAATGCCATAAACCACTCTCATAATGCTTGTTTTTGATTTTCAAATATTTGCCTCGAACATTACTGAAGATATATTTACTATCAAAATGTGAATCTAGCACAGAATTCGAAACATTTGGTACCGTTAATTTTGTTTTAACATTAGGTTAGAGTTTGATATTTGCTTTTCATTAATTGATAAGATGAGTGTTTTTTTATAACTTTTCTTCCGTTAGTTACATTAACATATTACGATAGATGTTAATTTCAAGTTTCCCGGTTACATGATTGTTCAAAGTTCAAAGCTTATGGTTGCTGTCAAGTTGAAGATGTAAAGTATCTGAGAGAACATTCTGGTTTGAATGGTAGATTATAGATTTAGGGAAAAGACAAAACGAAAGTAATTAATGTAATAGGTACAATAATGTCAAATGTTATCTGTTAATTACATGCGCAAAGTCTTTACATCTTCTCAGTATGTATGGAGGTGTTTTTGTGTTATATGCATATTAGATATGTTTGGTATTATAATATTGTAAAACTCTATGAAAAGGTTTAAATTCTTTATCTTTCTTCTTTAGAAAATGGATCTAAATAAAGACGGGGTAATATCATTAGAAGAATTCATGGAAACCTGTAGACGCGTAAGTTCCTTTAACAAGCTTATTTTATGAGAACGGACCGGGTGTCAGGTCAAAGTGTTCATGAGTATATAAAAGGTTATCGAAGGTGCACATTATTCAGCAATATGAACAAAAATAAATGTAAAAGTAACCTTGCATTGACGGGATATATGTCCCATTTGTAAGCCATATTAAAATTTCACGAAATAAAATAAAGATGTAAACACTTCAACAGAGTCATTCATTATAACAGAAACAGGAGTCGCATGTACTAAAATGGCACCACATCTTCTTTTATCTAAACATACATATACATTAGGACCATTTAGACCTCACGCTGTTTGATGCTAGCGTACTACTATTCATAATAAATAAAATTCATAAAGTCAAATATCAATTGTTTTGAAGTAAATCAAAGGGAAATAACGCAATGTGAATGAACATTTAAGATACAAAATAAACATACATACAGGATCGCAAGCCATTATATTATCAAAACACAATTGTTCTCTTTGTTTTTTCCTTTCTATATCTCTATTGAAACTTTAAATGATGCATTTTAACTTGCAGGATGAAAACATAATAAAAGGAATGGCTATATTTGACACAGTTTTGTAGTACATTGACGAATTCGATTATTCCACAGTAAGACTTTCATTCATGTGATTCGCAATGTGAGTTGTAAACGTGTTATCACATTCCAGTTTGTATGTTTCATGTGTATAAAACGTTAATACACAGATATTGTAACGTCAAGCATGTGATTAGTACGGACGGAAGGCCACATTTTGTGTTTTTGTAAATGTGTTCCGAAATCTCATAGTATGGTCACATTAAGTTCAATGAAAGCAAATCAATTTTAATTGATTTTGAGTCAGAATGACTGGCTGTTTTTCAATTCCATGTTCAGAATCCACTTTCCAAAGATCAAAAGTTAAATCAAAGATCATTATATATTGGTCGAATCTGATATTTCCTCTCCATTTTTTCTTAAAGGAATTAGATTTTTTTTTAAGAATACTCTCTTTTTTAAATGCAAGTAATTTTAGATTTTTATCTTGCCACCATTTTAGGTAATATATTATTGACGAAAATAATTGGTGTCTCATTTTGTCTACTTTTTCTACTTCACTTGACACTTATATATAGTTTTACATGCACAAACTGTTCTTTTGTATTGGGTATGTACTGGATATTTGATTTGTGTGTCTACAATGGGTTCTCAATATAATTCAAAATATACATTCATGAATCTTAATGTAACAGAACAGTCAAACTAAATTCGGTTCCCAACAGACGATCTACAAATGATAAATTTGCAGTCTGACCGACGTTTGTTTGCCCAATGGATATGCATCGTAATTTGTTTCATGTCAATAAATTGTCCTTGTTATACACGAAAAGATTACTATCTGATTTTATAATTGGACATTCGGTGTAAGGTTGTATTTCTTATATTTTCTTTTAAAAAGAAAATTGTTTGTTTTTTCAGTAGATTTTGTTGTGTTCTTAAATTGTGATATTCTATTTATCAGTTAACACCATAAGCACATTGTATATGACTTTATACCTTTGCGTGTATAATTTTACAAGATCATTGTCTTGTTAATAATAAATCTACTAAAAAGTAAGCCGTTTTTTTTATATCTAATGTTTTGAAATATCTAAGTAGTGTATACACATAAAACCAGATGTAATGTTTACACCAATGCAACACAACAATGCGAAATCTAGAGGTCAACACATCGCACTATTGTGCAACAATATACAGGTGGTGTAACATGAAAATCTCTAGATTGTCCCGGGTTGACAAAGAGTTGGAATTCATTATATAAAAAAACTTTAAAAAAAACTGCCATCTAAACAAAATATCGAACTAACAAAAACTTGAAAAAGGAGGCGAAAGATTTAAAGGGAACATTCAAACTGGTAAGTCGAAAATGTATGCCATGGATAAATAAGAAAAATACCATCAGATAAGAAACAGTGTTCAAAACACAACGGAGAAAACTAATGAGTGAGCATCACTAATTCTACCAAACACAGGGGATGATCTCTGGTGCTCCGGAAGTATAAGCTGGTCCTCCACATCTAGCATTCGTCGTCTTGCAAATGAGTACAAATCATGTGAAAAGTCTTATTCTGTAGGTCATATTCGAGGAAATGAGACGTTTGGGGATACGTTTAAGATATGATATAAGACTTTTACGAAGATATTTGTATGTAAACACTAGTTTTTGTATTATCTTTATATCTGGAGTTTGATGCCTGCTTATTTCTTACTCATACAGACTGTCCCATCGAGCAATTCTTAATTTTGTATATCGAGTCACTGTCTGTAATATGAAATGATGTTTTTATTAGAAATTACATTAAAGATAATGTATATTTTAAGGTTTTTCTTATCGTAAAACACACCGAGGGGTGTCAGGATAGATCAAATGAAAGACCGAGTTCAACATTTTTTTCCCCATTGCCATGGTATTTTCTATAATTCCTTATCATATAACATCATCACCTCATAACAACGCTCCGGACCTTCTTTTCTTATTTCTGTTGTCGCATAAATATTTTCAGGTTAAACTTATATAAAGAGCAAATTATAGCGTTTTGAAAGCGTCAAGAAAGAGGTACACAATCTGTTACAAATACTATAAGAGCAAATCGTGTTAATTAGTCCTTTTTTGGTTGTGTTTTCTGCATTATTGTTTGTCTGATGGTCTTTTTCTTTTATAGCCATGGCAGGGTCAGTTAATTACGATTTATGAGTTTGAATGGCTTGCATTAATTTATATAAAGTTTCTTTTAAATATTATATTGCTAAGTCTTAATCGTAACGTATGTTCACGTACGACTTAAATTATTTAAGAGAATTTTTCATGCCTGTACCACACGAGGAACATGACAGTTGTTATCCATTTGTTTGATGTGTTTGAGCCTTTGATTTTGTCATTTGATTATGGACTTTTTCCTCCAAGTCCAGTATGTTTGTGGTTTTACTTTTTAACCATAATTAGCCCATACTAAATGTCCATGATTCTGGATCAACCTTCATCGGGAACGCTCAAACCAAATAATTTATAAATCAGAGGATTAATAAGAACAAAAAGAATAGATATATGACCTAAAAGTACATAACGTTCAGCTATAGCCCCCGCTTCCTGTGGGAGTTGAAAGCTTAGTTTCTGTATAGTTTCAAAATTAGTAAATGGACAATTTTAGAATGGTGTTTTATTATCTTCGAATGTCGAAAGGGGAGGAGAAAACATCCAAGGTTCAATCATAGACATTTAGTAGAAGAATAACCGACATTATCACGCATAAAAGATAAAACAAAAAGTAAAACCAAATTCAACAAGATTCTATACAGAAAAAACTAAAATTAAACAACACGGTTACACAAAAAAACATGAAGTATACTTATATACTCTGGAAGGGAAAGCAGTTTCTTCTACACAAGTGCATTCTAACATGCATGTTTTGAATGGCAAGACAAAATTTGTTGATAAATCACATTCAGTTCTGTCACAATCCAAAGACATTATGTGTTCTAGAAATCTTATCTGAACGTCAAATAGCTTCGTCTGCTATGGAATATCTAGCAAAATGCCAATCTAGTATATTATGTGCTCTAATAAGTTGTATATGTTTATAAGCAACACGACGGGTGCCCCTTGTGGAACAGGATCTACTGACCCTTCCGGAGCACCTGAGATCACCCCCAGTTGTTGGTGGGGTTCGTGTTGTTTATTCTTTAGTTTTCTATGTTGTGTTATGTGTACTATTGTTTGTCTGTTTGTTCTTCTCCTTTTTAGCCATGGCGTTGTCAGTTTATTTTCGATTTATGAGTTTGAATGTCCCTCTGGTATCTTTCGTCCCTCTTTTACAATAAGCATTCACAAAATGGTTTGTGATAGAGATGTAAGTGTATTCGTAGATGAGACAAAGATCAGCCAACATAAAGCTGCAATAATATATATTTAACAGATGGAATTTCAGAAGAAAAGAGGATCACTGTCAAATAAATCCGTCCGATAGCCTATACATCCCCGTACAAAGTCGTATAGAAATCATTAACTGTGAAAACAAAGCTATACTTTAATTCTCCTAATAATTCTCAGAGTAATCTCTCTTTCCTTATCAATTGAACTTAAGTCAATATTTACGATATTACTATATATTCAATAATACGATTTTCACCTTGGGATCAAAACAGAAAATACAATAGAATAATTAAACACATAAAAAGTTACTTTAATAAATGACTGCAAATATATAATATCAATTAAACAACAAAACGAACATCTGGTCCTTTGTTGGAAGAAGTATTAACATGTATACAAGAACGGCATATGTTGAACAATGGTATGAAAAACTTACAAGCATCTATTTAAACTACCATAGAAAAAATGAATTGGTTTAATCACTTAAAATGATACACGTTCAAAACATTTGGTTTTATTTCTGACTGACATTTCAGCCGCAACTAACTTATGTTGACAACTTAGCAACAAACCTACAAAGTGTTAAATGGAAAAGATAGCATTTAATTCATCAACATTGCGTTCCCGGATTTGAACTTTGCAGAAGTTAAACATAGCATTCCTTTTAACAAAAACAATATATTGACTGATTCAAAGGTTTATTTTCTTGTAAGCAAATTTGTTTCAAATTCAATTAGGAATGACATAGAGACAGCAGAAACCGATATTTCATGTAAGATCCCCTAAATTCCTGTCAAATTTACAAATCAGAATAAAACCCACTTATAACTGTGGTAACGCATAAACTTAAGTTTCACAATGGGGAAAACAACACAATCAGTAAAATTATAGATCATGCGACGCTTCTCGTATCTAAAAATCTGTAACAACGAAAGCATGTCGCCTTTAAGATGAAATTCATGACACAATGTATCGGTCAACCACGTTATGATGGTGGCTCTTAAATTTATAATCATTTTCAGTCTTTCTTCTTTGTGGCACTACGGTAGCAGTTTTGCGTAAGAAACACCCATGTTTATTTAGTCCGTAAAATGTGAATATGCATTGGTGTAAAGTTTCAATTGAGGTATGCAAATACCATACGATAGGGCATATGATATTTTACTACTGAGAACTTGGAAGTTGACAATAGCTGAAATCGTTTGTTTTTAAAGGTGTGTATAGGTATGAAGAAATTACATTGTCTTGGCATATAGAATGTTTCTAACTTATAGGGTCTACCTTCTGTCTAAGCATACGTTTCCTTATTTTGATATTTCCAAATACATTCAATTAGGAGCCTAAGGTGTCGTTTTTGTTAACTAGTCCATTGATATGTCATTTAGCTGTTATTCCCTAACATGTAACCACATAATAATACATAGTACAAATTCAGAACCTGTGCAAATTATGATAATGCTTTTCACATGACTATTTATAAAATGTTTTATTTCTGTATTTTCTATTTAACATGACTGAAAATTAAGTAAAATATTTAGATGTCTTTCTTTCTCATTTTTAATATTATAAAGTTGATAGCGTAAATGATCTTTGATTACTCTTTGGCAAAGATCGATTTAAAAACATAATATTTTTCACATAAAATACTAATTGAAATCACACCCCAAAGAGACATTGTCAGATGAAAATATTTGTCATATCCCTAAAATCATTGGTTAATTGACATTTTAATTCAGAAGGTTTACTTTTTTCTTTATCAATTATATGCTGTTAAAAATTTAAAAAAGGAGAAGTCCTAGAAATGTTAGAATTAGCTTGCACGACATACACTAGTCGAATTCCACATATGTTTTTCCCTTATATATGTATATTAAAAAGACCAATCAGTTTGTCGTTGCACAATAAATAATTATAACATTGATACCACCACATAATGCTCTGTCAACATTCAAAGTTTAAAAGACATTGAATGTTTATGGCTTTGTATTATAATTTTCGAACCGAAACACAAACCATGATGTGTGTTTTCATGCATTGTTCAGTTCGGTGTGAGCCAATGCTCCGTGCTGAAGACTGTACATTAACTTATAATAGTTTACTTTTATAAATTGTGACTTGGATGGAAAGTTATCTCGTTGGCACTCATACCACATCTTCTTATATCTACATATTCATTTAACTATTTTCATACTATCAATAACTGGTTATTTGAATTTTCCACAACAAACCCCAGACAGAACTGTTTACTTGAGTATTTAATATCAAAGGTATATATCTATATATTGTGCAGAAATCCTAAAATGTACACTGATAGACTACATAAATATAAACCTTATGAAATATTCGAATGCTATGTAACATTTTAACTTTTATAAAGCTTGAATTTACTTTGCTTTTACCTAATCCCGTTGGAGAGATTGAAGGAGGTTTGCAATCAAGTATCCGTGTATCTTAGGTTTAATCATTATTGAACCGACATAAATTTAAAAGAGGAAACTATTACTTGAATTACCACGATTGATATTTCATAGATTGTAAATGTGTACCAAAATACACATAGGAACTACAAAAATAAAATAATTCTTAATGTCTTATAACTACACATCAAAAACTTGTCTTGAAACCTTTTTAGGGTTTTTAAAGTTAAAACAAGAAACAAATATACTTCAGTTTGAAATACAGAAATCATTGTTTAACATACCCCAGATAAGTTTGAATACATGAAAACTTGTGTATCCAAAATAAACAATCATCATCAACAACAATACACAAGGCTAAAGGAAGACACATAGTTGTAAGGTTAAAACAGATAACAGCAATCATAGGCAAAATACTGGAATATATTTAAATAGTCAACGTTTCAGCAGAATATAGCACGTGTCTGGGTCAAACAACGTAAGTAAATCCAGCAGATATTTTGTTTTCTTTTACATAACATTCAATTACACTTTTACATAACGACGGTAAATGTATATCCAGTTGTAACCTGTGCTCAATATCCTGATAAAAGGATAAATAATATGACCATACTCTCTGTCTTATATAAAAAGTAATAAAATCTGTAGAGTTAAACATTTACATTAAAAATATTTCCAATTTATACACGTGACTCCAAAAGATAAGATGACCACTCTTTCTCTTCGGTTACAGAACAGTGTCAAACATCGACATTCCTTTAGTAATATTTTCATCCTGAAAAGAAGAAAAAAACCCAGAATTAATAATAAAATCTTGCCTTAATGACATTTAACATCGTTTTAAATGTCGTAAAAATGTCTCCTCTAATCTTTAAAACAATGGACCCAACCTAGATGTAATAAAGTCCGAACGTTCTAAATGTTGTTTGTCTGCTAAATATTTAGATTTTCTGTTGTGAAAACTTAACTTTATATATTTAATATTGTAATTTCACAGATTTGTATGGATACCTGTTGCTCCTCGTTGTAAGAATTCGGATTTTTCATGTCAATTTTCACGCATTTGTTTTGTATCATTTTCTTAAGTTACTTACTTGAAACATGATAAACAAAAAATAAACAATAAGATTACGAACAAAAATGCAATACAAACAATATTTTTCTGCTGATCAGATATTTTTGTTTGAGTTTCTATCCTTTGTTACTTATATGATAAAGTGGTATACATTTTTGTGGCGTCAAAACTGAATTACTTGTGAGTTGTTTTCATCATTCCCTTGGTACGGCTTCGATGACATATACCAAGGGCTGGAAGTTAAT
The DNA here is from genome assembly GCF_963676685.1 of Mytilus edulis. Lineage (NCBI taxonomy): Eukaryota > Metazoa > Mollusca > Bivalvia > Mytilida > Mytilidae > Mytilus > Mytilus edulis. Next base: position 71,755,872 of record NC_092347.1, read on the forward strand.
TGCATTAAGTGGTCATGTTTTTAAATGTCAAAAGACATTGAACTATTGTATATTTCCCTACAGAATGTAGATGATACATAAAGTGCTTCAATCTATATTTTGTATGACCGATTTTAACTATCTATAACGACCTTGTTTTCTTAAGTAAAGCCATGGATATTATTTGACTGACACTTATTGTAAACGTCACAGATTGAGCTTCATATTATAACTGTGTATGCAACACATACCATTCGGTTGGCTTAACAGACCAGTTTTAAACAAGTTAAAAGTAAAATTACAAAAATACTGAACTCCGAGAAATGTAAAACGGAAAGTCCCTAATCAAATGGCAAAATCAAAAGTTCAAACACATCAAACGAATGGATAACAATTGTAATATTCCCGACAAGGTACAGGCATTGTAGAAAATTGTTGATTATACCTGGTTTGATAGCTAGCTAAAAATCTCACTTGTTTGATAGTCGCATCAAATTCCATTATTTAGACAACGATGTGTGAACAAAACAAACATAATAGGTTAAAAAATGTCCAAAATAGAGGAACAGCAGTCAACATTGTGTCATTATCTTAATCACTGTTAAAACAAACAAATATGTCACAAAGAAGCACGAAATCAAAATATCATAACAGCTGCGATTCCTATTCTTTTCTTTTACGCCATACGCAATAGCAATTCGTAATCGACGTTTTTGAAATTTGTAGAGTTCCTTTTTTTACTTTCATTAGCATCAGTTTTTAGTAGGATGACATTGTTTAAGATTTGACATTCAGATGCTACTAAATGAGCGAATGAGCGGCAAATAGAATGAATCATTGTTTGGCCTGGCGAGTCCATGAAATGTAGGAAAGCAAGCTTTTACAAAACCATCAAGGTGGTTTAGTCTATCAAACTATCAAATACTACATCAGTAGAAGGTTAATCGAGAAAAAAAACCATCTGAAAATGTCAATAAAAAATTTTGGTTGTCTGTGTATGTTCATTGATATTAAAAATTGTTTTCTTGTTTATTTTTAATCTTTTTGTTTCATGCAAATGAACATATGAATACATTACTTTTCGACAGCTATCCATGAATTCGTCCAACGATATAACTCCATCTTTATTTAAATCCATTTTCTGCAACAACAAATTTAAAAATAAAAATAGATGAACTAAAATGGTGTTTGTACTGAATGTAAAAAGTAAAGGGGAACCATACAAAATAAAAGATGACACCATAACCAAACAAATACCAACGAAAATATGGGGATCATTGAAACTGAAGATTAAACGTCAATAGCACTATAAAAAATCAAGAATGAATTAGATACTCCAAAATATTCAAATAAAACCATTGAGTGTTTACCAAAACAGAACGAAACAATGGTTTATATGAATTATCATTGATATGGTCATAATCATAAATTAACTGTTAACCTAAACTATAAGGATTTTCAACCCAGGAATAGATTGCCTTAGCTGTATTTGGAAAAACTTTAAGAAACTTTTGGTCCTTAATGCTCTCAACTTCGTACTTTATTAGGGCTTTTTAACTTTTTTGATTCGAGTGTTACTGATGAGTCTTTTGAAGACGAAACGCGAATCTGGCATATCAAAATTTCAATCCTTGGACCTTGGACCTTTGATGAGTTTATCAACCAATGTTCAAATCACAAATCAATTAAGAATATAAATCAAGATAAGTAACAAAATCTGACGAAATCGCATGAATGTGGAGCGAGACATTAAGGACACATTTCCCGCCATGTGGAAGATTATGCAAAAGTGTTTTAATATATATAGTAGTTTTAAACCTGATTTATCAATTTTTTCAATTTTGATTTAATTGAACACAGTTATAAGTATCTATGGCAATACACAAATGTTATCATTTAAAATAACCAAGAAGTGAATAACGATACAATATTGATAGCCAAAACAGAAAGGTCATAACCCTCCAAGAACTTTAACAGATCATATGAAGGAGACTACAAGTTTGAGAAAGGATTTGATATTTGGCTATCATTGAAAATAACAAGGAAGAGAATAACGATACAATTTTGAAACTCAAAACAGAAAAGGTCATAACCCTCCAGGATATTTAACAGAACATATTAAGGGGACTACAACTTTGAGAAAGAAATTGAAATTTTGCTATCAAATATAGAAAAACTGCACTTCTTCGTGATTGGAAAAAACAAACACTACATTGAGCTATATGGGGAAATATAACTGGGCTCCAGTTCCAAGATAAGAAAACATGAAATGTAAATCTAGCGATACAATCAATGACTAAATGCATTGCAGTATCAATAAATATGCGTTTTCAAATGATGAATCATTTAGCAATGTGTTTGTTGTAATTACCAGACGCTGATGTGAGTTTTTGATTATTTAGGTTGCTTTAATTAAGAATAAAACCTACATTATTTCTGTCACTATAAACATTTTTGTTTATTTAAAACAATGGAGGTATCTTGCAACAGATCTGGAATTTTAATGATTTTAGCACTTATCTCGCCACTTTAACTGCTACTATGATAAGCATACTGAATTCTCTCCCGTGAAGAAATTCTTCATCAAAGAAAAATTAAACAAAGATATACATTCACGCAATGTAAATGTTTTGATCCTATGTATAAATCTATGTATAAATATTATCAATTTAACATTGTAATAAGACATTGGAATGTTGTTTTACATCGATACATTTTGATATATTAAGTCAAAAATAATACGTATTGTTATGAACATCTCTGTTCTTGCATCTTGTCGATACTTGTTTCTAATGCACTATGTCATAGTTTTTTTAACGTGTAAAATAACGGGGTTTTTTCATAAAATCTGTTGGAAGTTATTGACTAATAATCAAGGCAGAAAGTAGTGGTTTAATTTTTCTTTAAAATTTGCTCTGAACTATATCAAAGGGTTTAACGCTCACAAACATCTAAACCCTACCACAGTGTTACCCGTCTCCAGTGTAATTCAAAGTTTTGTTGTGCTTTCTGCCATATTTTTTTTTTATAATTATTTAAGTATTTATCAGGCTAATAGTTTTCACTTGAATAGTCTCATCATAGGTCTTTTTAAATCCTACTATACGGTATGGTTTTATTTATTTTCGAAGGTCTTAAAGTGACCTATACACAATCACATCATCGTCCTTCGGCTTCTGGTAAATCCGCGAGCAATCATACCATATCATTTTATTTTTGTGTGTATTTTTTTTAATTCAACAAATGTCAAACTGCCAATCCATTCCAGAATTATTACTAGACATGGGAGAATAAATCAATTTAGATTATTTAAAATTACCAATGTCTACTTCAATTTTTGTGTTATGTCACTACGCTGCGATTGAAATTGATGAATATGAGAACTGGGAATACTATCACAGTTTATGCAAGGATTTAGATTTTAAATTTAATATACTGAAGATAATCTCCTTCCACTTTAATTGAGTTTGGTTTTCGCTTGATTTCCTTCAATCTAAACTGATATGACAATGGTAGAATGAAGTTTAGCATCTTTAACATAAGTTATCTAAATAGCTGTTAAACAAATGTCCTATATGTGTCAAATGTGGACTAGGATCTGCTTACCCTTCCGGAGCATTTGAGATCAACCCTTGTTTTTGGTGGGGTTCTTGTTGCTAACTCTTTAAGTTTTCTATGTTGTGTCATGTGTACTATTGTTTGTCTGTTTGTCTTTTTCATTTTTAGCCATGGCGTTGTCAGTTTATTTTCGATTTATGAGTTTGACTATCCCTCTGGTATCTTTCGTCCGTCTTTTAAGCTATGCCCGTTTCCCTTATTTTAAAAATTTGAAATTATCTTACTGTCGACCCGAATATCTGAACCTGGTTTTATTGCTAGCAAAACCTTCTGCTTATATGTCAATGAAAAAAATGCGATATAATGACAAGACTAAGTGTCATATGTACAGTACAAAAAAATGCATGCGCACTCAACATAGATAAAAAAACTTAATTAATACAAAAAGACATTACAACATGTAAACTTTAAAATCTTGATAAACAAATTTAATTACCAAAATCTAAAAATGTACGTTATTACGAAAAAGGGCTGTTTATAATTTTCGTATAAAGATCAAATAAGACCAACTACAAATGTCACGAGACGTGCTCTAATTTGCAACATTTGCAACTATTTGAAAATCCACAACTCTCGACGGACAATTAAAAATTGTAAATTCAAATTGGACCTTCTACTGGTAAAACACACTTTCATAATGAAACTTTACAGTAATATTCACTACGAACTAGACTGTACTAGTTTTAACTGGAATATTCTAAAATAGTCTGAATGTTTCTCGATATCAATCGACTCTAGTCTGCACCATACTAAACAGTCTGAAATGTGTTTAACCAGTTCGTATAAAGGGGATATGATTCACATTCGACCACGTCAGAACTGTATTCAACCAAGTCTGGACCCTGAACACTCTAGTTGAAGCCAATGAAAATGAAGGTTGTATCACGTTTACGTTATATTAAAGGATTGAGACAGAAATATCAAGAATAGGTCGAGGAATGTTATGGCTTGATCGAGTACGGTTCAGACTTGGTCTACGATGGTTCAGTGTATCTAAGTTATTCACACTTATATAACATAAAACGTACCAAGTGAAGGTTGTTCTTGCACAAAGAGGTTTCGTAAAACTTTGAATACATTTGTACAGAACGATTGAGAACTTGGAGAATTGTTGGAGAAAGTTGTTTTCTGTAAATGTCAACGCATATGTTTCCTCCTGTGGAAACTTGCCGTCAACAATGTTATTATGTATGTTCCTGTTGGAATTAGCAGTCTATACCTTTAATTCCATAAATAACAAATATCGAGGAAATAATATGCCACCATAGTTTTAAATTGAGAAGGGAAATGAGGAATGTGTCAAAGAGACAACAACCCGACCATAGAACAGACAACGGCAGAAGGTCACCAACAGGTCTTATCCATTTGTAAATGATATTATAAAGAAACTTCTATTTCTTAACTTAGATAAAAAGAAAAGATGTGTTATGATTGCCAAACAGACAACTCTCCACCAGAGACCAAATGATATATAAATTAACAACTATAGATCACCCTACGGCTTTCAGCAAGGAGCAAAATCCATACCACATAGTCAGCTATAAAAGGCCCCCTAATAACAAATGTAAAAAAAATCTTACGAGTAAACTAACAGCCTGAATTATGTACAAACAATGAACGATTTCTTTCAGTCAATATGGGTTAATTATGTGGTTTAAATACCATGTAATCCGAGTTTACCCAAAACGTTTTAGAGGTCTGAATTAACACAGGATGTAATAATGATGCTTTGCCTTTGATGGAAGTTGGTTTTTTTTTATGGATACAGTTTACTTTTGTGCAAAAAGTTCAATAATCAATGATTAATAATAACTTGTTATCGTGTTATATTTCATATTGTTCTGTGTAAAAATAACGACATACCTTGAAAACCATTTCAACATGATCTCTTGTTGTATTTTCATAAACAGAAGGGTCACAGAATCTTCCCATTAGTTCATAAATAGCAGATATAATGTTCAACATTTCTTCTCTCGTAATTAATCCATCCCCGTTTATGTCATAAAGATTGAAAGCCCATTCTAATCGTTCTGTCATGGTTCCTCTCGCTAGCACTGAAAGTCCAACGACAAATTCCTGCCAATACAGTAAATATCAATAAGTATGTATTTGTATTTTCTAAAAGCAAAAGTTAACAGTAGCTATATAGGAAATCATCTGGTAAAATCTACATACGAATCGTTAGTGGCGCTCAAATTTTTGCAGATGAAAAAACAATATCAAATACAAAGACTTGATTTATCTTTGATATAAATTTGAAGTATCCGGTCAACAAGTAAATATTTGACATTTTCATATTCAAAATAATAAAATTGATACAGATTTTCATAACATTTTTATATCTGTATTTGTTTTGTAAAAAACAAAATTAAAATGGAACAAATATGAAATTAAATATCAGTAATATACAACTGTTGACGATTCGTTGTCTGTTTTAAACAAGTTACACTTTTGGTGATACATTGTTATGTAATTCTTAGTATATTTATACTCCTAAAAAAGACTAGAAGACTGATTTGGACATCGGGCAAACAATTTTTTTTCAAAAAGAAAATGAACATGTCGACTTATAAAAGTAAGAAGTTTTATGTTCGTATCTCATGCAATAAGTTATTCCTCTGCTGTCAACAGTCAAGTTCAGCAAACATCTTTGCATAATGTACCTTGTTGCAAAATGGGTTTTTTTTTCGATTATAGCCTTGTTTTTTTCTTTTAATATAAATGACAAGATCTAAACACGAAGCTGGTTAAACTGTTTTGCAGTTTCACAATAAAATAAAATAAAATAAAATAAAAGACGTTTGGTGACAAGCTTTGTAAGACCAAACTTGAAAATCTGTCAGACTAATGTATAATGTCTCAAAACATCTGAATGATGTTAAATCATTGGCTAAATTAATTGTTTTATTTCTGAATTAAAGGTTCAATGCATATGAGGTGGCATTATCAAACCTTCTAATTCACAATGTTAAACTAGGTTCTTGTTTATTAATTCATCAGACACGAATTATAATATGTATCTACCTTCGATAGATTGTTTCACATGATCGCCAACGATATATTTGGTATAATTTATATTCAACTTATTCTTAATTTGATATTCGAAAGTATTTTGACAAATGATTGAATGATATCCTTGTTCGGATCCGTTTCTTATTTTATAAGTATGTGTTCATTATTCCATTTTGTCAAACCGTGCCTGTCTGAAGTTAAGTAACTACTGAAGTTTGCAATGCAAGTATTCGTTTAATCTGTTTTAAACAATTTGGTGCCACAAAAAGGCAACTGTAGTATACCGATGTTCGAAAGCCATAAATCGATTGAGAGAAAACAAATCCGGTGACAATTTAAAACTGAGGAAAACACATCAATTTTAAGAGAAAAACAACGAAACACAAGAAACACTTCAGTGCAACAACAAAAAAACGACAATGCAACACCCACAGAAACGAACTATAAGATTACAACTGCCATTTTCCTGATTTGGTACAGGACAAAATTATCCATATGTTCATCCATTGTGGTTTGATTTTTAAAAGAAAGTTGTCCCATTAGCGAACATGCAACAACCACTTAATCTTTGAATTTTCTTAATTCCAATATAACTCAAAAGTTCGTCCACTTGCGGTATACGATGTTAAATTAAATACCTCATTAATTTATTTTTATTGTGTTAAAAGCTTTTGCTGTAGATGAATTGATTCATTGATTTGTGCATAAGCGTAAAGCATATATGGCGACGAGAGCTTTTTAATCTAATGACAAAAAAGACGTGTTTTGAAAAAATAATGGTAAAGACATTCATTTTACTGATTTAAAACAAAATGTCTCATTTACCAGTAGAATTTTTGTAAAACTAAGTGATGAAAATGTTATGGTAATACGCGCAAAAGTAATGCACCGTTGTCAATATACATTTTATGTTCTCTATCGATGTAGCAAATTAAATAATGTAAGCAGACAAATCACATTCAATGGCAGTCTATGCCACATACTAATGAATTTCAATATATGCTTATATTCAAAATATTTAAATTCCTCATAATATTAAAGGTAGAATAAGAAAAATGCCAAACTCTTAAGAAAATTCATAAAGAATTTGAAATTTTAGCGGATTGTTTCATTTTGGCTTTCTATATGGCTTTAATATACAAAATAGTCGGATTAGTCAGCATATATATAAAAATGAATATGTGGTATGATTGCCAATGAGACAACTATCCACAAAAGACCAAAATGACACAGACATTAACAATTATAGGTCACCGTACGGCCTTCAACAATGATAAGCTATATAATAAAGGCGGGTAATATTAATGCTATAGAGGCAGTTGTTGTTGCAGTTCAATCGCGATCAACAGGTCCTGGACAACTTGTTAACAAAGATCAAATATCACCTATAGTTCAGGATGTGCCTACATAGGGCATCTACAAGTCTTAACGGAGGTAACTTCATTCAAGTCCATTCCAGCGAGATGTGCTTTAAACGAATTCCAATGGAACGAATATGTTTTTCTTTAAAACAATTTTAAAGAAAGAATTGAATACACAGGCAGGATTTTCCAAAATATGTCTTACGCATTATGGTAAGCTGTAGACAGTTCTAACAGCTCGTGTTCATTTGTTTACTTCTTTTGTTGCTTTGGTCTTTCTTTTTTCTTTTTTAGACATGGCGTTATCGATTTATATTTGACTTATGATTTTGACTGTTCTTTTGCCTTTTTATTTGTTTTCTCTTTTTTGATTCAGTCATACAATGATAGTATATCCGGTAAATATACAAATTAAAACAAAATCGTATGCAGTGAATCTAAATCTTACGGGTGATTGTATTGTATTGTGTATAAATATAGGAAGATGTGGTATGAGTGCCAATGAGACATCTCTCCATTCATGTCACAATTTGTAAAAGTAAACCATTATAGGTCAAGAAATGTTTAAAAAAACATAGCCATGGCTAACACCAAACAGCAAGCTATAAAGGGCCTCAAAAATGACTAATTTAAAACCATTCAAACGGGAACACCAACGGTCTATTCTATATATAAAAAAGGAGAAACGAGAAAACGACAACCACTGAACATGGTTCCTAAATTAGGACAGGTACAAACAGATGCATTGTGTTTAAACGTTTTAAAAGGTACCATACTTCACCGTTACCTGTAACATGTACAATCGTGTAACATTTCATTAAACCATAATCCAGAAAACTAGTATCCATCGAATTGCCTTATTGGGTTTTGTATGTCAAATTGAACAATTTAGCCTTAAGCTTGGATATAGAAACAGCATTGTTCAATAGAACTTTTTTCCTTTAGCTCCTTTTATAAATCTATCTTTACCATAAGAATATATGAATGCCAAAATGGGAATATAATACATGCACAATAAAACTAGTATTTTTTTCGAAATCCCTATTATATTTATATAAAAGATACGACTCCAGACTAATCAAAATTTTTATTACACAATACATCTTGATCTTGAATCAATAAATGTCTTTACATAGATTTGAAAGGAGAATCAACATTAACTCATTTTCTTAAAAGAAAATAATATTCTCATTATCAAGATATAAACTGATGCAAATTTTATACACCTGCTTTTTACGGGGTCATAACTTATGAAAAAAAAAGAAAACCTGCACAGATATTTGTACATACGAGACATAGTTCTTTATCGTTACAGTTATATATTCATCACGCAAAATACAATCATAGCTAACGTCAATGTTGCGGGAGGCTATAACAAAGTAATTAACAATTCGCAACAGAATGACATTACACGATAAATTGTTTCACCTTACAGGTTTCGATCAATCAAATTTTCGATTAAGTGGTTAAAATTTTATTGTATTTTTTCTATTTTAGTTCATTTTCTCTCCAGATGTTGCATGTCTTTCTTCTTTTCCTTTTATGTTCGTTCTTCAGATACTAAAACCAATATTGTATATCAAATCTTAATTACATATGCTTCAATACTGCCATCAATATTGACTGGAATCTTAATAACACCATTTACATGGTCTTTGATACCACAGAAAACCCAGTAATAAACTATTGGATCCGATGATTACCATTGACTAGTTGATTATTATGAAGTTGATGGAAGTTCTTCGACATTGGAAATTTTTATTTATAGGAAATGTCCTTTGGTCATTACGTATTGATCACGTCGTTTTATGTTTCTCACATTATAATTGGTCTATCGATTAATTCAACACTCATATAAACTAAGCTTCAGTAAATTTAGTTGTATTAGATGTGGTGTACTACATTAGTCTTTACTGAAATAATTATCTCTGCCAAGATAGGCAGCAGGGATAAAGTAAAGATAGACTCAAAGTGACAATTAAAACAATTTATAAGCCTAAGAAAACAATAAAAAAGGAACAAACCAAGAACGACACAAAAACAAATGAACATTCTTAATACTATTCACAATAAAAATTGATCAACACAACCCCACTGCAACCGTCGATAAAAGAATCTCGGGAGTATCAACAGTTTCATCTTTACTACTTAGTTTATACAAAATTTTCCCCGTACAAATGTAAAGGAAAATATGCGGAAACGCTAAATGTGCATACAAAAACTTGATACACACCTCTTCAAAAACATATTAACATAAGTGTGCATATGTAATTGGTGCTTATAAAAACCAATTCGGCTACGAGTATTTTGTTGTAAAAAACCGACATTTTAGTTACTTTTTAACATGGCAGAAAATTTTGCTCATATTACATACACAAGTTTATACTAAATCCTTCAAAACCCTAAAATGGCGCACGGTAATCTATATGTATATATAAAATAACACGCAGAAGCTTCCTTCTGTTAAATTGTAGTGTTTATACCATTAACAAATGCATGCACTGTTTATATCCTGTTTTGCATTATTTACCACATTAATAGAATAAATACATGCATTTATACCATTACATCATTTTCATTCTGAAGATACCGTGCCGAATGAACATATCCTTTTGTTACAGTTTGGAATTCAATATTTGTTTCTAAGAGATCGAACCATTACGCTACTATATAGCCATTAATAAGTTCATGACTGGAAAATAAATGTCATCTCGAATAAATTGTGTTTGGTTGCTTTACAGGCTAAAGTGATAAAAGCTTTTTATGTTCTTCAATTAATGCTTTTCCCTTTATCCTACATTACAGTAATTCGAGAGATTTTACCGACTTCATCGGTGGTTGTTTGTTATATAGTCTCCGAAATCAATACTTATTTGACAATTATCTGTAACAGTGTTATTTTACTCTCTAATAGAGTGAAATACAGAGGAAAACATTGTTTTTTCCATTAATTATCTCTTCTGTTCGGTATTCACTAAATATTTGGTGTTTTTCCGGAATATGAAATTTGTGCAACTTGTGTTTTCAAATGCGTATTGTTGTCTAACATCATGAAGCGGGCGTTATAACAGATAACATAATAAAAAAATCGATTTTAACTTCAATGTATTGTAGGTTTCATGTTATATATTAGACATCACTTAAAGAATAACAATACCATGCTTTAGTTTAAAGGAGCATTAGCTACGAGAAATTAAAAAAAATATGATTTGTTTTTGTTCAATCATATATAATGAAAGCGTAATAGTTAAATAATAATAAACCTTTAGCAACCAGTTTGGTTCAATTTTGTCAAAATAAGCAAAAAAACATGGCTGGTGAATTATTTTTCACTTGCAATAATACGACCTCACTGAATCGGTATTCATGTGACCTTTATTCCAACTCATTAGCTAGACAAAGTTACGCACAAATTAGTCGTGGTAGGACATTAAAAGGAAAAGAATGTCAACACTGTATGTGAAACAAATGTTGACAATTTCATCGGATGATTCTATCTAAAAAAAATATTCTTGTAGAAGTAAAAAAAAACGAAAATTAATCTACGACATCAAATCAATCAGAGAAAAACAAACCAATTGCACACAATCGCTATCTATTTATATCTATAGGGTTATTTGACCGTCGACAGTCTTCTTAGATTCTCTGGATGATTAATTAGATTGTGTCTTTACGAAAAAAAACATACGAAATGATGATATATTATCGGGACTTGCATTTTTAATTGTTTATTTCAGATTTATTGTTATTCTAATATACGTTTTAGTAAATGAGGGGCGAAATATATCAAAGGGACAGTCAAACTCATAGATCGAAAATAAACTGACAACGCACGGCTAAAAAGGAAAAAGACAAACAGACAAATAATAGTACACAAGTGATCTCAGTAAGATATAAGTAAAATATTAGAATTTGAATCAAAACTAGGAACATGAATTTGACAGAAAATGCCCTTTTAAAAAGTAAGGGGTAAAATTGAAGTTTACATTAATACAAATTTAGTTAGGTCGAGTTATTCACTTGCAAGTGGACAATTCATCATCAATGTTTCTTAGCATATTTGACAAAAGTGAACCATACTGGCTGCTAAAAAATATTTATTTTTTTCACTATTTCCCATTCATTAATGATTGGACAAAGAAAATCATATTTTATATTTGTTATCTCATAGCTAGTGTCACTTTAAACAAAACAAACTAAATATGTCGCACGGTTTGACATCATTTTGAACATGAAAATTATTATTATGCAACACTATTCATGTTTGGTTGTTTGTAGTTTTTTTATATTTTGAACCAAATTATGCTTTAGGTCATACGTATGACTAAAGTTCAAATATCACCACCAAAAACCCTTTTTTCAAAAGGAGTCTGAAATATTGTTTTGAATTTATTTTTGAACTTAGATCATCAAACCTAAATTACGATACGATGCTCAATTATGAAAATTCCATTTTGTCGGTGTTCATTGACTTTCCTTTTTTTAATTTAATTTGGAATTCGGTAACGCAAAGTCTAACACAACTGTGACATCATTCATTCTAAATATGTTTTACTTTTTATTTAGCAGCAAGTTCGTGACAGGTAAAAATCAGTAAATAAATCAATAACTCATTCAGGTTTACGAGACATTGCCAATTCAATTCCGGTTTCATTTATTTTATTTCTTATCGTTTTCTGATCGTCTATAAAACTCAGCTATCTCTTATGAAGATACTAAATGTATTATGTTCAATATTTGTTCAAAGTGGATCCAAAATAAAACCGATAAGCTAATCACATTAATGTTTCTGAAAGAACGAAAAAGAAAATCGAAGCATGCAACGTTTTGATAAAAGATTTGTCAAATTTCAAGGAAGAATGCTCTACATTTTCAACAGAACATTTGCAATTATCTCCTATTTTCTATTATACATGTAGTAAACTCTTCTTTATTACCGCAGCTTATTGTAATTGTCTCCGTATTATCGGATCGTATGTATAGTAATGGGAAACACATCATCTATAAGAGGAAAACAACGGAACGACAGGAACACTGATTTGCAACAAAAACAAACGGCAACATACATAGAAAGGGACTATCTGATGAATACTGCCATATTCCTGACTTTGTACAGGACATGTTATGAAAAATGGTGTGCTGAACCTGGTTTGAATAGTTTTGAGGGTTGCCAAGTTTCATTTGTCGTTATGAATGTTCTGGTATTTGTAAACTGAAAAACAATGTATCCCTATTAGGGACAAAAAATTTGGAAATACACATCATTTTGATATATATGCACGGAAATAAGACTGATTGATTGATTGATTTTTCATTTTAAACGTCCGCTTGCGTTGGAGTATTTTAAAAAAAATTATAAGTTACACGTGAATATTTACTAGATGTGTTAAGGTGTTGAAATTGATTCGTAAAATATTGTTGATTGCTTTCGATGCTCTGTAAATCAAAATCATAAGACAAGCGATCTGTCAGTAAAATATGGCACGTGTTGAATTTAGTTTTTTTAATATCAGGAAAATGTATTAGCACGCGATAATAATAGAATTGAACTTTTAACACCTTTTGATTTGTATCGCTCTTTACAAGCAGAATTGAAAAAGCATGTTTGATCATACCGATAATTAAACTGCTTAATCAACAAAAAATAATTGAAACTTTGGCAAAATAAACTTTCTCATTTTTCAACTTTTGTAAGACTTACGAAGTTATTCTGTCGAATAATATATTTCGTTCATCTAAACTATAACATTATATCAAAAATATAAGACATTGGTTTTGAGATTCTGATTAAAAACAATGTTGATATAGTATTGCAATGTATCTGAATACACATGCAATTCCGCTTTTCATACGATGTTCTGCTTATTACTTATATAACACACAATATTACATCAAATATCATGGAAATCGTATAAGATTTTCAAATTCATTTTCTCATACTTGTCGTTCAAATCAAATAGTTTAAGGTCATATATGAATATTTAGATGATTATCAATATCATAAGCTAATGATGAATTGTTATACTCGAGTTTATGTAGCAAGCACTCTTCTATTGTATATTGCATTTTTTCAGATGTGTACATAATCCTTGGTAAATTTCACAATCATGTGGGCATCAAATATAGCAAACTGTCGCGCTACTATTCAATTCAAAATGAAATCAACTTCAATTATGTAAGTCGTTTTGTGTCATTTTTTCCTACCAATCTTCAGATATAGTTCATTTGAATATCATTTATTCATAATACTTACTTCAAAACTTAATGTCCCGTTTCCATCATGGTCAAACGTGTTAAACACATAATGTGCATACGAATCAGAATCTACAAAAGGATTTTTATAAAATAATTATTTTAGTTTGAAAAGACAGGAATGATGTAATGCATAATGCAAAAACAGGCAACTGTATGAATGTATACGAAATCTTTTATTACTGTGAGAACATCAACGATTCATCCTTGCATCATCAGAAAAATGAATGTGTGATCCAAAAAGATAGAAAGCAAAAGCCAAATTAAACGTATTACCGGGTATGTAATAACATGATCAACACGACGGAACAACATGTGGACCAGAATGTGCTTACCCTTCCAGTTTTGGTTGGGTTAGTGTTGTTTAGTCTTATTTTAGTATGGTGTGTTTTGTGTATAATTGTTTTTCTTGCTTTTTTTTTCTGTTTTAGCTATGCGGTTGTCAGGGTTTTTTTTCAACTTAGGAGATTGAAAGTTCCTTTGGTTCTTTTCGCCTCTGTGTTATTGGTTCACTTGATAAAAAGAGAAGGATTAAGAGGGCTAGAACTTGCCCCAATATTTAAAAATGTGTGGGTTTTTTTATCAAGGCAGAATACTACCAAAGAAAAATAAAAACAACACTTTGCAGGAGTTCAAAGTGCATTCATAAGGAACTGTCAAAGCCGAAAACTTTAAAGCCAAGATTGTATAAGAACCAAAAACAGTTGAGAAGCAACACAACTTAAAATGGCATCAAGTTGTCGCCAAATCTTTATAGGGTTAACTTTGTTTTAGCAAGTTGAAACCGTAATTTCATTGATATAGTTGTGATTTTAAAATTAATACAAATCAACTTCTTGTTGGAACTTCACAAACTCACATTATCAATTACGATATAGATGCTAAATTGAGCATTATTCATGTTGTAACGGCATTTTGATCAATGTTTTATAAGAGGTTTCCGCATAAAAACTTACTTTGGACGCCATTTCTGATCCAAAAACATTCTATAAAATTGAGAATGGAAATGGGGAATGTGACAACAACCCGACCATAGAAAAAAAAACAACAGCAGAAGGTCACCAACAGGTCTTCAATGTAGCGAGAAATTCCCGCACCCAGAGGCGTCCTTCAACTGGCCCCTTAACAAATATATACTAGTTCAGTGATATGCCTAGGTAATCAATCTTAACGTTGGCACATTTTTATTACATAACATTTTGGAATGTAGTTTGTGGCCAACGTTTTCACAAAGCTTCATATTGTGCCAAAAATGAACATTGTCCTTTTGATTTCTAAAACATTAGAAAGGGCAATTGAATTTCTTCTAATAAAAATAATCTATGGCATTCAGTTGGCATGCAGCAGCTAACACCAGAGAAAGTAGCTGTTATAATATTGGGCTGATATTTTAAGAATAGAGTTAACGGTTTATATACTAATTGCACACACGTCTAAATTAACGATTTTGTATTTGGTGTCCGATTTATCTTTCAAATTTATTTCCAAAAAGAGACGATATAAGGGGAGCAGACAAAACGAATCAAAACCTTGAAAGGAAAACAATTTACTGAAATAATGAAAATCAAGGACTGAGCAACAAGAACTTTGCCAAAACCAGGAACAAACTCAGTGGTCTCGGAGAGATAAGCAATTACTAATCCACTGAAGCACCCATGTATTATTTTCTTAAAAAATGGCTGATGAAACTTACATCTCATAACCTACTGTTTATTTGGTTGTAAGACATTGTGACTGTTAACGTTTGTAATAAACATAACGCACAAACACATCAAACAAAACATGATTCAAACTGTCGTCAATAATATATGCATAACCTTTTGTTGAGACGTAAAAAGAAATAGTTCTTTCACGTTTTCTTGTATTCGATATCGAATTTATAACGTTATCTTTAACTAGTGCATTGTACTTGAAAGACATTAATATTAACTCTTTATCAAGTTATGGCAAATCGAATATTATATTAAATTGTATTTATTGTTAGGTTGGTAATATTTTTAAAAACAATTCAGTCTTATTTGATTGTAAGTTGCATCAAAATAGAAATATAGAAGACATTATTCCAGTCTGTTACTCTTTATAGAATGAAATCACATATCGTATCGACAAATCCATCGCGTTTTCAATCTTATTCTCAAGTACTAGTTACATCTTATATCTATAAAAACAATTGCAAACTTTTGACTGCTAAATAAACTCATAAGTTGCATGTGTCTCCGATAGTATTATCAGCTCAGTAGTAAAACTTCGTTACTGTCACGAAAAATTTATATTGGTATTAATAAATGTTACTGTTATAAGCAAAACCGTATAACATGAAACCAGGAGATTAATTTAGGACATCAGACGCGCTTTTCGAATACATAACAATCGTCAGAGATATGATATATAAAAAAATATTTTAAAATGAACTCTAATACTGCATGTTATCCATTATTTGGGTTCATCCATCTATTTCGGGAGAGATGAATTAATATAAAACAGAATCCTGAATATATCTAGAAAAACATTTATATTTTGAGATCGTCCATAATTTCCTTTGTTAGAGTTGCTACTGTAAATGCCTTAATCAATAGGAGCTTACCACCCTGTGGAAAAAAACGAGAATATATCTCTTTGAATGTATCTTCATCAACAATGCCAGTGGGACATTCCTGAAAAACACAAAATCACATTTAAATTCAATCTTTACAAATTAAAATAAACATTAAGCTTTCACACTCGTTTGTTTTTCATTGGCATTTTTATAGAATAATGATTCTGCCAAGCAGGTAAACAATCTCCAATTGTTAACATGCTTGTGAACGTTTTATTCTTGCTTTAGTCTCATATCTCGTAACAGTATTACGACGTGGTTGTGACATATATAATGCATTTCCTACATATCTGGCATTACTCTTGTTCTAACTACTGCACGACGTAAAGAGACCAGTACTCTATCAATCATATACTGTATTGGTGATTATGTTTAGTGTTAACTAATTGGAAAAAAGGAATTTATTTTAGCAATGTATATTACTCCATTAATCATGACTCCTCTATAGTGGCTTCTGTTCTAATATTCATAGTTGTCATTTATATGTATATTCATGTTACCTTGACCTATTTAGCACATCAGTAACCTGATGTTTAGTACGTTAATCCATGTGGGAATTCATAAAATGGTTGCAATCTTTATGACATATTAATATTTGGTGTAAATCTAAGGTTAATCCTCATTTAAAACGGAAAAACTTTTCAAATGGAAAAGATAGATAATAAATGTATCAATTTATTCCACAGAATCAATACACGAACGTGAAACTTTCAACGGGGCCATAAAACTGTCACATAACTCCATGTTTAAGACAGTTCTTAGCAAAGAACGGAATAATTTGGTAGATGTCAAATTCCGTACATCTATGAATTCACGAACAAAGTTTAGGAATAATATCAAGAAATTTGCATTTTAAGAAGAAATAATATAATAACGAAATGACCTAAAATAGCATATTTGGAAAGGGTATTTTGTATTTGCAAAAATAACCGGGCTAACTCGTCTCAATTTCCGTTAAATTATATACAATACTTATTCAGGATATGTTACCGTTTATAGTGTAAAGACGTTGAGGTTTTAAGCTTCAATATATCTGCTGACCTACTTTGTAGGACAAAATAAAGGCAACAGTAGTATACCGTTGTTCGAAACTCACAAATCGATTGAGAAAAAAAAAAATCCGTATTACAAACTAAAACTGAGGGAAACGCATCAAATATAAGAGGAGAACATCGACACAACAGAAACACAACATTGAAATGTAACACACACAGAAACAAACTATAATATAACAATGGTCATTTTCCTGACTTGGTACAGGACATAAATTTTATAAGCCTTAATTTTAATTTCATGTTAAGTATGCGAATCTTGAAAAATCATCAAGTTAAAACGATTTTTCCCAGTATTATTATGATGTTCATCATAAAGAACAGTATTTACTCAGTTTATGATAAAAATATTTTTTTCTGTCGATTTTGTTTTTCATCGAGATGACAGGAACTTTCAGATTTGTTGTCTTTAAATTTCGACCTGTAACTTCATTTTTGAGGGTACAATATCGGCTAAGATGAAATAAAATCCCATTAAAAAAAAGTTTCTTAATCATACATCTACCATCTTTTAAATGGGATATTAATGAGAAATTACAATTATGTAAAGGTGGTAAAATTAATAGATTCATGTGCAACGTTTATTCAGTAAACTCTGCATTTATATGAAGTTTAGACAATTTTGCGATATATTGTGTTGAGTGAATGGTCCAAATTAGATTTAATTTAAGATTTTATAAACCGGTCATGAACCTTAAAGAATTCGCATTGAAACGGAGACAAGTATCTGAATGTAATTGAAAGGAGTAGGTTCGATAAGGCCCTAAAATGGAGCTCTTTTTTACCTTAAATTTCAAATCATGATTTATTGACCAATATCACAATGAATCCTAGCTAATACATTGACTAGATAGGAATAAAACCTTTTTGTTGAAAACTTACGTTTCTGCGTTTTACTAATGACGTCACTAGCCGTACTCATTTTTATTTCCCACGAAAATTCAATGAAAATTGGTAAATTTTGCATTGATTATTTGACAGAAAACATAAAGCGCATACGTCGACAAAAAGATTTTTTGAATACAATGTTTGTAATGACATTTTACATGATTAACTTGAATACTTAGTTTGTCGACGACTGCGATCTATGTTTCCTGGTCCTAAATTTGGTTGATATCTGGCCAATTTTGTCAACTTCACAAATCCTTTATTTTGACCAATTTTGGATGTAGAAATCAACACTTTAGAATACAACTTTGACACCAATAGTTCTATTTTTACTTCCTCACTTGTCTTAAAGACAACTTAAAACATATTTTATCTTGTACCATCCAATTTTATAATCGGGACCACACATGGCCCTTACCGAACTTACTCCTTTGGCATTACAATATAGGGAATGAGAATCTGCCTTCAAACAAGATAACATTGCACTGTAGTGATTGGGGAAATTATTGGGTCCCTGTCCTCATTGCAATACTTGTAACTCATCGTACATGCTCTACTTGTTATGAATATTTACTGAGGAATTAGATTATTAAAATATATTGGTAAATATTGCATTTTCAATTTTTCATAGAAATCATCATAAAATAGTCGACACAATACTATAAAATGAGGTATAATGGCTGGATCAGAATCTTGTCCTCCACTTAATCTTGTTGTTTACATAAGCATTGTGGTTTATGGCGTTTTCCATGTTAATGTCTATATTCCTGTGTGGTTTGGGTCAAAAGTTTGAACGGTAATTAAAAGAGCAGTCATTTCCAATAAGTCCGGATATCTGATAATACATAAATATGAAAAATCAATATTCAATTATAAACTGTAAATACAGATCAAGTATGTGCTGTAAAAAAAGGCTATGCATACTATAAATGAAATAATAGACAGAAAGAAAATAAAATAAAAGAGTAAAGCAGAAATCAAGTGCAGTTGTGTTTTCTAATACCAGGCAGAGATTATCTTAGCCGTATTTGACACTTCTTTTTGGAATTTTGGGTCCTCAATGCTCTTTAACTTTATATTTGGCATTCTAAGGATTTTAATCTGAACATCATTGATTACGAAACGCGCATCTGGCGTATCAAATTATAAACCTGGTACCTTTGTTAACTATTTGTAAGATTTGTTGAGAATAAAAACCATTCGGATTCAAGATCTGGACGGTTTTATGTCTTCTGAACTGAGATTATGTAAAGTTATTGATTTTGGCATTAAAACTTCACAGCTAATACACCACTGTCGGTAATGAAAGTTTGTATAGAAGTAATTTATCTTCGTCAATTCATTAAGTCGGTCGAACACTTAAAAATCATGGGAGTGCTCTACGATATTTTTCAGTAAGTTGGAGAAATTCCGTCATGCAAATAAGATTGCTTTCCTAGATGTTGCTAAATGAATGTCTAAACCGATGTCTCAGCTTACACTCTTAATCCCTGTCTAACTTTATAAATTCTAAAATGTGGCTATAAATAAGTATCTTAATGGAAATTGAATGAACTAGACAGCATCTTAATTGATTATATGTATATATTGATTATTCATTTTTTTTTAAACAAGACTAAACCAAGAATTTTTATTTGTGTCAGCTTGTGTAAAATTTGTGATAAGGTCAGTTTGATAGGAATCACTTCAATAATATTTGGTATTTAGTTACACTAGCATTGGCACATGTCATTTCTATAAAAAGCAATTTGCCCCTTCCTCTCATTCATGGTCAATATACTTTGAATAAATTTTCACTTCACAATAGACTAACGAAATTACATACAAGGGGCTCATATCTCTGTGTCACCATTTTACGTACTCAATGGATCAGAAAAGACTGCGCAATAAAGTTTACGTTTTCCATCATGTTCAATCATTTTAAAACCTTCGATGTGCAATTAGTCTTTTTTTTTCAAAAATAAGGACTACCGTCAAATGAAGCTGTGCTTAACATTAAAAACTTATTTAAAACATTAACGAATTAGAGCATTATTTACTCCATGTAAAAAGAGTGTATGTAACTGAGTTTATATCTAGGCCAGTTTGATCTTTGGTGAAAAGTAAAGCAAGAAAACTCCGGTTTTTCGTTGGTGGTTTTCGTTGGTTTTGTATTGCTCAAATTTTTAAAAAGATTTTGTTCTCAAGACGAGCTTGTCTTTTTGTCTTTTACTTTTGGTCATTGTGTTGTTGTCCTTCTAGCGGATGTTTTTTATCTTAAACTACAAACGCATTCTTAATGTCAGATTAAGATGGTAATTAGATGTTTAAGATTGAAATTATTATGCAAGTGAAAGTGGTGTTCTTTTTTAGATTTTTATTACCATAACAGTTTAAAATAAGTTGTTGGTGGTAAAGATATTACGGTATGGATTTGTTATGTTTTATGTTGAAAGCTGTATATTGACCTGTTATTGTTGCCTGCAACCACGTCGTTTTGTCTTTGGTGGATCGTTGACAAATTTACAGTCATACTGAATTACCTTATTTAGTATTACTGTTCCATAAATGTGTGTACATAGTAATAAATAGATATGGTATGAGTGTCAATGAGACAGCTCTCCATCCAAGTCACAATTTGTAATAGTAAACCATTATAATTCAAAATGCGGCCTTCATCGCGGAGCCTTGACTCCCACCGAATAGCAAGTTATAAAGGGTTCCAAAAATTTCAAATGTGAAACCTATCAAACAATAGCTCCTTATCATTTAGACAAGTATATATGAGGATTTTATTTAGCAAATTGAAAACTAGAGCTTACTATGTTATTCAATGTATTAAAAAATTATGTTATGTAATAATGGACAGGCATGCAAGCTGATTTTTAATAAGCAACACAGTGAATATAAGAAACAATTTGCTAAATCATCCCAATGGATTATTCAACTTGTTTGTAAACTACAAGAACTGTATATTTACATGTAAATACAATTAGTTTAATGGTTATATATGCAAAATGGAGGCATTTACCTGATACGAACAATAGGTTTTTTTTTCCATCTCATCAACATATAACCAATGTAGTTTTATCAAAATGCACAAAGTGCAGATTGAGCGTCATAAGGCTTATTTAGAGTAGTTGAGTAATTCATTGTTGAAATATAATAAAATTTATTCGTCGTTCGTTAATAAGAGTGCGGGACCCAAATAAAGCACATAATGACTAATGGGCCTGAATAGATTAATGAGTATTGTGAGAATTAACTTACAAGCAAAAGCCATCGAAGGAAATGAGAACGTATAATGACAATACATCACCGTCATGTATGTTTAATACATTAATACCTTCAATTCAAATGAGTGATCTAATGAAGCTATAATGAGTTAAATTTTCAAGGCTAGAACAACTGTGTTTATAAATTGTGTTTTCTAGAGAGTGCATGCTAGAACAACTGTGGTTATAGATTGTTTTTTCTAGAGAGTGAAATAGTTTATGTAACTGTCAATATAACCAATTTTCTTGTTTCTAATCAGAATTGGTTGGTTAAAATTGTTCAAACACAGTAAAAACTAGCCGGATTGAGCTAACAGGTTAAACAACCTGATAAGAACATCTTATTTCCTTGAGTTTTATTATTCACAAGACTGTTGTTTAAGCAGCGTTGAGTCGGGGTTTGTAATATACAGGGTCTCTTAATCATAGGTTTTTCCAAAATATCAGTAAAACATTTTCGTTTCTACGGTGCTCATGAATATCAAAGATGAAGTCGTCAATGATTCTTTGAAATCGATGCGTTGACTGTTAATAAATCTTTGGTGTCTTTAACATGAAGAAGGTCACCTTTTATCTAATGTGATCAAATTTAGTTACACGTTCAAATAAAGAAAGAAATAATTCATGTATACTTAAATACACACATCCAACAAACTTTGTTTACAAGAGTGAAAATCGATGCATTGGTATGTGCGTCTAAAAAGTATATTTCACGCCTGCGATGATTTCAGATTTTTTTCCATTAATTGACTGATTTTCACTGTGATCAAAGACATTCTAGATAATATTGTATATTACCATGACATCTAACTTATGATTGGAAAATTCGTCATTACAATGGATGTGAATCATTAAATTATCATTTAATGACTTTTCACTTTTCTTTTTTACTTTTTTGGAAAATGTCGTTTTAATGTATCATAAGAGTAGACCAACTACGAGAACGACTAGAGACCAAACGCCATACGTCTGATTTTTTGTATATGTCATAGAATACGATAGGATAAGTACGTCTAGGGCGCATAATTACTTGTTTGTAACATCCATGATTATCTAACCTTGCAACAACTCTCTGAAGGGTCTGTATAAAGACCTTTTTGAAGTCAATATTTCTCAATCTATTCACAACAAAGCCTTATCTTTCGCAGCCAGTTCAAATTCCCGCCCTCCATCCTTGTCAAACTACCTTTCATAACAAACCTACGCAAGCAATATTGCCATATAACGACAAACAAACAATCAATTAATCCATGTTGGCCTTAAAAAATGTTTTATTTTTTTTTCAAAGAATACACTTAAACGACATTTTCCAAAAAGTGAAAAAGAAATAGGAATGTTTCAAAAATATATGTTAAAAGAAACCTGAAACAGAGTTCTTGGTTTTCATCCTCGGGTAATTGTTATCCTCACTGTCGACATCGTATCACGAGAAAAAGACTAATAAGAAAATGTTTAAGCAGTTTTTGGCGTCGAAAAAAACAGCAATCCATGCATCGTGGATTGGTTCAATGTCAAGTGTTTAGCTATTACCTAACACTCTGAGTACAAACCATGCTGCTATAAGAAAAGCTTCAAAAACATTTGTTCGTTTTCATCCAAGATATTGTTTTCAAAAACGTAAGTATAATAAGTTATTTTGACATTATGATGACGTAATAATGCATTGATTTTGCAAACCTTATCAAAAAGAATTATTTGTGTTTTCAAAACTAAATGTCGTCTATATAAAGCTTGCTTCACAAAGACAATGTTATTTTTTTTGTTAGTATGCAATGTTATAATAAAATGTTCTGGCACGAAAAGTGTGGTGCGTAAGCGTGGGATGGCAATCAGAATAAGGAACTACTAAACTTTATGTCCTCGTAAAACCTTTATCGCTTATCTGGATTAATGTCCATTGTTAACATTTCAAAATTAGAAAGAATCCAGATTAAGTTTTCGTTGTGGGAGTTCGAGGTTATTTATCAGCCGCATAAAATTGTCTGAGGACCATAAACGTGTTTCAATGAAAACGACAAGCGCTATGAAACTACTTATGTCACATAAGTTTTCAAATCTTTTTTTTTCTCAAGGTTTCTCTTTTCAGTATCAGCAGCATTCATGTTCGAAGGGGTACAGACTTTAAAAGAATTCAAAATTTTACCACGCATAGCAATTATTCTCCAAGAGGACAAACAATCTATTATAACATATAACATTTGGTTCTTCTTTGATATATAAGCATATGATTAACTAAATGTTTTCAGTAACGTGTCATTTACGTATTATTTATTTTTTAAAAGAGTGTTCAATATTTGTCATATGTTTCTACCTTTAATTGTGAAAGCATGTATGTTACAAGTCAGTATTGGGTCACCCAGCTCAATTCTCAAGGAAAAACTAAAATGCATTATTTACCCAAAGTTTTGGTTCAATGTGGTCTTTTAAATGATTATTGATGGTGGTTTTTTTTACTGAATTGTATTCCTTTTCTATCTTTAGTAACAATGAAAAAATCGGACAGATTTTGAATACTGTAACAGACTGTAATTGTTTTTGGTCTTCAATGATTTATTCAGAATTGTCTGTTACAGTATTGAAAATCTGTCCGATTTGTTTTTATTTTTAGTATCGGAGAAGGTAATTTTTAAAAATTACAAGGATTTTTATAGAACCGTTATGTTCTTCTGGCGTACAAAATTATAAAAGTGGTATCTTTGATGGATTGTTGATCCCTATGATTGTCAATGAGACAACCATGTACTAGAGACAAGATGACGTGAATGTAAACAATATCTGTTTGGCACATCGTGTTAGTAGATCCCCCTGTTAATTTAAATGATGGAGACAAAAAATGAAACAACCTTTAGTTATTAAAAACAGATGATGCCAAAATAACAAACTGACCGCCTGTAACAAATGTGTGGGTTTACTTTTCAAAAACATTCTCAAAATATACTTGAACACATTACAATAATTTAGTCCTTCATATGATGTAAGCATGGAAATGCCCGTTTCAGACAACAATTTATTTACTATTGCAGATGTTACATTGACATTGTAATCACTTTCAATTATCACGCCATCTTGTAATCTAAATTGACGGCGTTCTTAGACATGTAGAACCAACACAACAAAAAACGACCAACATCATCCCCTCATTTAAATAAACCATATGATTAAAATTAGTTTATATTTTGGATAGTTTGGCGTGGCCATTTCAAACAAAGACTGTTTAACATCTGTAAGTTACCTGTTTAAAGCCTCTGTACATTATCTGGAGTTCTTTCCGGGAAAACTTTGACTTCTCACACAATGAATCGATAGCCTCTGGTTTGTATCTAACAATCTGAACCTCGAATTCGTTGTCATCACCACCTAAAAAGAATTTTAAAATGTTCAGGTGTTATGTATGTCTAAATCACAAAATCAAATTCGCTTTTTAGGAATATAAAGGAGAATATGTAATTTGATTAAAGTGCCGATCTATCAGAACTTATGTGCTCGTCAAAGTTGAATTCGAAGAACAAATGTAACATTAAATGAACTTGCAAGTGTCATATTTGTTTTATTATAAATCTCGAAAGATCATTGTCTAAAACCGTAGTTACGAAAGATTTGGGTAAATCTTATAACATCATCAGATATTTTGGCGAAATAGAATTATGTAACAGCATAAAATTAACAATTAAATCAAACTGAATGGATCGTTTACCTTTTTTAGCTTTAAACATATGGTGAGAGTATCCAATGTTAGACTGGAATATTTAGATGTACGAGGAAAAAGAATTATTGGAATGTATTGAAGCGGTTGAAGATAATATTGGGTCACTTGGAGGAAGGTTGGTGACAAAATAATGACACCTTGTATAAAAAAAAAATATGAAGAATTTTAACATGTACATAAAAGGAGTAAGTTCGGTATTTGGCCCCAAATATAAAGTTCCATCAATACAAACTGTCTTTTCTTGCGGAAGATAAAACATAAGTAAAACACTGAAGATAACCAATGAACTTTCAATAATCTATTATTAGTACATGCATTCGTCATTAAGGTATGACAAAATAAAGGCATTGCACTGGAAAAGTCATTTCGTATTCAACTGAAATATAAGGGAAGTGACAAGAGAAGCGAATGATACCAAAGGGACATTAAAACTTATAAATCGAAACAAAATTGACACCGCCATGGCTAAAATAGAAAAAGTAAAACAGACAAATAATAGTACACAAGACACAACATGGAAAACTAAAGACTAAGTAACACGAATGTTTCCCCACCAAAAACTGGGGTAGATCTCAGAATGGTGACGTTGCTGCGATGTTTACTACAGTTTTGTAGCATGTAAAATGTATACATTTATATATATTTGACAAGTAAATGAATTGGGGTTCTACATCAAAAAGCCATTAGAAAACTGAGGACAGGGGACACTGGACTATAAACTGTTAATACATGATTGTGTATACATGTGTGTGTGTGAATTTCGGTTATATTGTTTATTTATTATGTACTTGTCACAAACATATTGATTAAAATCTATGTGGCAAAATATTTTTGAATATAAAAAATATGTTGTATAATAATTCTTTTTAAAATAAGATCATCTAGTATTTGCAGTATTGATTTATCACAAAATTCTTCAAAGTTCAGGTGATTGATGACGCCGTGACTGAAATCAAATTTATAGAAAATTGGCTTTACTAATCTCATTCGTATTTAGGGTTGAGAGTTGCAAACCAATCTTAATTTTATTTTAAGAGATCGCAAAACAAACGTCGTAATAGAATAAGCACACTTGCTATAACTAGTAATAGAAAACGTTAGCTTCAATCGATGAAAAAAAAGACGCTTTAAATTGGCTATACTAAAAAAGTTATTTTCCAAATTGTTTATTATGAAATCGATATGTCATCGGCTAACAATCTATTTCATGTCTCATAATTGATCAATATGACGAAATTATATCAGTTAAAACGTTCAACAGATGTGTATTTCCAGCTAGTATGTAAGAGAAAAACCTAATACAATTATTGAATTATTACAATAATAAGCCTCCGAATAAAACACCAAAGGCCTCAATCAATGACACCATCATAATTGGAAACATAAATTGTCAGAGAAAAATAACATATTGTTATTTGCCCTGTATGGAGTTATAATTAATCACAAAACGTACTATTGATATAGAAAATATCACTCTATATTATTTTTTGTTTATCACAATCATTGGCTGTTCCATTCAAATTAATTCAGCATTATGATTTTGACATACGATTTTATAATTAAGAATTGAATGCTTCTTTTTGTAAATTCATTGGGGTGTAAAAGCGTTGACCGAAGTACATTTTGTATGAAGCGCGGAAGCGCTTCATTCTAAAAATGTACGCACGGTCAACGCTTTTAAAACCCTATGAAGTTACAAAAAGAAGCATTCAATACTTATAATTACATTTTTTAGCTATGATCATGAAAACACGAATTTTATATTATTTTTGTTTAATTCACCTGTGCACTTTATTGTGGGACCACGTGTTATCATGGAGGATAAGTTTTATTGAGTGATGCAATTGCTGAAGGAATAACACGTGATGTGCAATTAGCCAATCAGAATAAAGTATTGAATTGAAACATACATCTAATGTAATTATTAGGAAATATTGCTTATAGTAGATTGTAATATAGCATGATGGCTGTAGCAAAATGCATCACCGCAATTTATTTTATTATGTCTTTGAGAAATATAAGTACTACGGTCATTCGTGTCAGTTGTATTGAGTTTTCGAGATTAACAATAGTCATGTATGTTGAAATAAGATTCAACTGTCAAAACAGTTTCATAACAATCTAGTCTAAGAAACTCTTGTATATATTTTTATCAGACTATATAGTTTTATTTGCTATGATCTCCTAAATTCTAACTTTATTGTGTTTATTATTCAATCGGGAAAACGTTCCATTTGGAATTATTTTGTTTTTGTGACAAACGCATTAGTCTATACAATAAAAGCCATGTGTATGATCTCCCGTTCACTGGAAGCAAATTATTTGTATGGGGTTAACGACATTTGCATTGTTTTACATTTTGTTTTTGTCATTTCGGGGCCTTTTATAGCTGACTATGCAGTATGGGCTTTGTTCATTGTTGAAGGCCGTACAGTGACCTACAGTTGTTAATTTCTGTGGCTTTTGGTCTCTTGTGAAGAGTTGTTTCATTTGCAATCATACCACATATTCTTTTTATATATAAGACAATCTTTAATTAGCAAAATTCCTTATTAAAATAAAATCTTGAATAAATATTTTTAAAGACCTATCAGAAACAGAAGAAGAAACAAACTCACATATAAGCATTTCTTTGAAATATTGTGTTTCCCAATCGGACGTTTTAGGGATCTACGAAAAAGAAACACTGACTGTGAAAAATATTTACAAACACAGATGGGGTATGATCGCCAATGAGACAAATATTAGCGAGAGGCCAAATGACGTAGATATATCTATTACAGAAAAGAGGGGCGAAGGATACCAGATGTACAGTTAAACTCATAGATCGAAAATTAACTGACAAAGCCATGGCTAAAAGTAAAAAGACAAACAGACATAGGATAGTACACAAAAGAGAACATAAAAAACTAAAGACTGTGCAGGTAACCGTATGGCCTAAAACAGATAACAAAACAAAAAAATCAAGTCTGTTATAAAAGGCACCGTCACTACAAAATGTGAAATAGTTTAAACGAGAAAGCCTGATTAATGACAGAACAAATAAATTCAACGAAAACAAATATGACAGACAGCAACCAACAAGAGCCACTTAATTGCAGGCACGTGACTTTGCACAGCCACGTTAAGAAAATGGCGCGGTTAGAGATGAATATTTTTGACAAATAAATTGCACGGTTAGTTTAGATGATAGTTTGCCAGGATTAAAAGTTCTCCTTTCCATTGTCAACCCATGTAACCTTAGTTCTTATATCCAGTTTTAGGGCAATATTATTGTTGCTTCCTATGATACACGTAACTATACTGTTGGTTTCTTTCTTTGCTTTCATGGAAAAACAGATATTCCGCACTTTTATACTGCCTTCCATGCTTCCTTTCTTTGAAGTCGTTAGCGAAACTACTGCTGCCATAAATAACACTATAATTGTTCTAATATATTCTATTTACGAAGAAAATTGGCTGCAAGGTATAATTGGAGGGAAAGCATTAGAAATAAGATGTATAAATTGGGATAATAGCATTATTTTTTTAACACAGCCCAGATTATCGATTTTCTATTATTTAAGATCCCCCATCAATAAGAAATGGCAAATAAAACTACAGAATGCAGACATGATTTTATAGTGAATCTTTGACAGATGATCTTACTCAATACATCCTGTATACATTGAATTATATATTATCATGTTGTCAGGGCATAATCAGCTTGAACAGATGAATTAGATGAGGGGATATAGAACAGCTATCAGTTTTGCCATTCAGTAATCAGAGACTGTTCTCTGGGATTCTAAAATGACCATTTCTTGCACATCATCTATAACTAAAAGCTATATAAGTATTTCTGATATTCATTTTTGTCGTTCGTTTGAGGACAAACAAGAATGGTCACCTCTTTCCTCAACTACAATTGACAGCTTACTGTTTTGATAAACCCATAATTAAGGGGAGGAGATTCTTGCTTCAATGTTTTGATCACCTGCTTTCATTTCGTATATAAATTTTCAAGAACACTGCATGCAATTCTTTTCAATTTACCTGCCTAATCCGACACCTGAGTATTCCAATATCCTGCTTTAACCCGACACATTTTTATGGTCCCAAAATATGGCTACTCTTGCAGAAAACACCTGCGTATTCCGACACCCTGCTTAATCTAACATTTTTTGTTGTCCCCCAGAGTGTCTGATAACACAGGTTACACTGTATAAATTGATCTTTGAAATTAAATAATAATATGTTATTCATAATTTGAATAACAAATAGCCCCAAAAAATATCAAATTTAAATCATTTGGTCTTTAGTTGTTTGAGGAAGACTGCCTCATTTGCAGTCATATCACAACCCTTTATTTAATTATATATATACCTTAGTATACACATCACATATAGAGCATCTATTTATAAAGGTCTCAAGTATCCATTTAATTTCCTATTGGACGTTTTATAAACAACCACATTGTTATATAAAACGTTAGTTTTCCCTTTTGAATTGTTTCATATTCTTTCTTTAATACTAACTATACGGCATTGGTTTTGATCATTGATAAAGATCATACGCTGCCCTATAATTGCGTATACTCATGTAACCACGACATTTGAACTCTGGTGGGGAGTTGACTCACTGATAATCATAACACATCTTCTAATTTCATTAAGGCATCCATCATCATCTTTGTGAAAAGTGAGGAATCCCTCTGCTCTATTTGTTATTTTGTGCTCCATCAAGTTTTGGGAGGAAAGGTAGCATTGTTATTATATAAATCCGTGTTTAATGCAGGGTTCACACATTGCCGAGTATTGCTCCCGTTTGAGATCAGACAGCGATACGACACGAAAAGTGAAAAATTCGGATTACTATCCTCAATTACCTGGAATGTCCTATCATTGTCTGAATGCAGTCGTTTAAGTTCGTAACAGATTCCTATCGGTCGGGAAGGGTCCGAATAGTTCGAAGCATCCCGATAGTTAGCTGCGTCCCGTAACATTCGGGGAAACTCGGCCGATTTAGTCTAGTCGGATTACAATCGTGCCTATGTCGTGACAGATTCTGCTGTATCGGATCAAATCCTAACAGTGTTCTGTGTATTCTGGACGGTGTCCTGTGGAACGGGAATGATCTTGAGAAATTTTTCATTGCTGTTTTTCTACCGATTGAGTCCAGATTGCATCCAGATCTTGTCGATTGCGAACCTTTTTTGCCAAAACCGTTCCGGAACAGTCCCGTTATTAATACGAAATTCGTCAATAATACCCACGTCAGAGTCCCGACAATTACAGAATACAATGCGACTAAGACCAGACAAAGCCGTTTGCAATGCGATAGAGCGGACCGTGATAGGATTACGTCCCGACAGTACCTGCGTATCCCGATTATACCGACAGTTTTCGAACGGATAACTTCCGTCAGCGTCGGTTCAATGTCTGGTCACTGTCTGATCTCTGTCGGATTACATTCGGTAGAATCGGGACGCAGTCGTAACAGACTCGGTCGAATTTTACCTGGTGAAAGATACAAATTGGATTAGAAGCGGATTGAGAACGGGATTATCGGGATAAATTCGCTTGGAAACGGTTGAATATCGACGCTTCCTGAACAATATCTGATTGTTGTCGTGATTAAAATATTTGTTTTTCAAATTTTAATTAAAGTTTAAATTTCCATCCACGATACACAGGATCTTGATCAGACTTTTGACAAATTTTAATCGGGAATGGTCCTGTCAAGGACGGCAGTAAAAATCGTGAATGTCTGACCCCAGCTTAAATTTCCGCTAAATATGATAGCCTTTCTTATCCTCTAAAGATATATTCACAGCAGATATGTAAAGCAATATAAACTTCAAACAATAATTTTGTGACAAGTACAAATACAAAACAAACAAAAAAACAATTATATATAAAAAGTTCACAAATACAATCAAATTAATCCAGTAATTATTCCAGAGTCGGTTTATTCCCGATTGTCCCACTTTTTAAAATTTTAGAGTTCTGATTGTCCCACATGAAAAGTTCTGATTGTCCCACATTATTTTATGTAGTAAAATGTTCTTAGATAAACAAGGTAACTGTTGTTTGTTTTGCTAAATAAACAAGAATTAATTATTGCACATTTAATATTAATTTTATAAAAGTATAAAAAAAATGTTTTTTAAATCATTAGATTGATACACTTTTGATTAAAAAAATATAATATTTCTGATTTATGAAATAGATCTTTTAAGGTCTTGAATTAAACTTTTTTTCTGAACCTGATTTTTGGGTTTATATATGAATCTAGAAAAATAATTGGTGACGAAAATCATATGGTGGTGCACTTATTTTTGCTACAGCCATTTGAAAGTACCCAATTCTGATAATTTTGTCAGTTTTCATCAAATGCTATCCATTTTTGGGCTATTATCATGAAAAAAATCACAGTTTCACAATTAAACTTTATTTTTTTTATACTTTCAATAAAGATAGGTTGGACCAATCTGAATCGATCTAACTTAAAAAAAAACCTTGAAGTAGGTGTTAATATAAGAAAGTTTTATAAAATTTTATTGCTTTTTTGTGTCAAATTGACCATTCTATTGACTATTCTGAATCACTATTGACCATTCTGTCAATTTGTCAATTTGTCAATTTTGGAATTTTCTCTTTTTTTAGAACACAAATCTTATTATTTCAACTTCTTTGTTATAATTGATTGAAAAAATACATATTTGAAAAATTTGAAAGATTTTTCTTTTATATGGGATGCACATGCTTCTGGTAAAAATCATTTCTTGTACCCCCATCCATTTTCTCTAAATTTGCTGCTGTCTAGAACTTTTCCAGATCAGCCTTTCAAAGAATCACTATTAAAGGTTGCTTTTCCAATTTTCCCATTGTGTTTGCAGTCAACAGGACTCTTCACCAATTATAAAGAAGAGCAAGACTTCCATAAGAAATAAGAAGATGTGGTATGATTGTCAATGAGACAACTCTCCCAAAGAGACCAAATGACACAGAAATTAACAACTATAGGTCACCATACGGCCTTCAACAATGAGCAAATCCCATACCACATAGCTACAAAAGGCCCCAAAATGACTAATGTAAAACGAGAAAACTAATGGCATAATTCATGTACAAAATAATGAACGAAAAACAAATATGTTACACGGCAACAAACGACAACCACTGACTTACAGGCTCCTGGCTTGGGACATAACCACAACAAAGACACTAAGTACAGATCTGAGAGTACTCACAGTACTGACTGCTAGTTCAAAGCCAATAAAAATATGCATCTTAGACTAAAAAAAAATGTTTTTTTAAAAGACTTCATATTATATCATATGATACTTCAATTGTACCTACTATGAGCAAAATAAAATATGTAAATATTATTATTTGTTCTTATTTTGTTCATATTTTATAAGTTACATTGATTAGTAACCTTTGATTAACTGCAACACGCTATAAAAACAAATTAATCATTATAAAAACAGTTCCCAATTGTCCCACATTTAAACTTCCCAATTGTCCCACAAACATATTCCCGATTGTCCCACAAGATTTCATTACCTTTTTACCTGTAATTTCAAAAAGTGGGACAATCGGGAAGACACCCCAGAGTCAACCGTCCTTAGCTCACTGACTTTTTAATGGAGTACTCTAGCTTATTTATTAACTTGGGATGGTGATGATATAGGATTTTATATAAAACTGATATTTTCTAAAACAACAAATCTTGATCAGAATTGTTTCTCTCCGTGTCACAAAAATAAACCAGTTGTTTCTCAGACCCCAAACTTACTTTTAATCTACTATTATTAATGATAACAATAATATTTTTTGCAATGATTAACAAAACAGAAAGTTTCAATGTCTTAGACAAATGTAATGCGTGTAAGTGATACTTGTAATACTGTGTTATTTTGTTAGATTTCTTTGATCTATTTAACGATAACATTCTCATAGTAAACATAGTATGTGTGTGTGACGGAGAAGTTACTCAATCAGCTATTTGTCTATGGAAATAATACACAGTTATTTGGATAATTAACAAAATACAACATTAGGATAATAAACATGTAATAAACAAAAAGTCTTGATGAAAAATACAATGTGTTATATTTGTAAGTGGTTTACATGGATAATTTCAGGTAATGGGTTACTGCATCTAATCTGTTTATTTCATTACAAATGTAGCATAACGTGTAACTATGTATATTTAAAAAAAACTATTCAAATTATTCTAAAACCACTAAACTTAAATTAGGTTCTTGTGTTTTCCTAGATAAACGATTTATGAGTTATATATTACGATGCGTTTTAATAAAAAAAAAAAGAGATACTTTTCGAAATTAAACATAAACGATCACAGAAATTATCCAAAAAACAAACAGATATTTTTTTATCATGTTATCAGAGTTTGTTAGCCATGTTATAATACGTGTAAATGAAGATGGTAAACAAACAGATGACAGTATGTGTGTTCGTCAGTCTTCGTGTAAATTTAAGTTATGTGATAGTTTTTACCGTTTTCCATTTACTAGAAGGGTTGTATAACAGTTTTCATGATTCAAATATGTTTTACAATACACACACATGACTTTGATGCAAGTCATACTTGAATACTGGTGAACACGAGTTGTTAAATTTTTGGTGCGCTTTATATATGTATTCTTTAAGAAAATAGGATTGGCACAAATCGTTATTTGAGCAATGCGTTGTTGGCGCAAAAGAGTAGATAGCCCAAAATATTGACAGAACTGACCCTACCAACTAACAACAAGACTCCGTCACATACATGTATAAAGTATAACGCATAATAAATTAAATGCACTTTATAAAATTAGAAATCAGAATGTGCTTCCTTAAATAGCCACAACTGTTGGGTGAATGCACTGCCACTCAAGAAAGCAACGACAACAACAAAAAAACAACAGCAACAACATGCACAAAAAGTAGATTTCATAAAGACTTCTCGTAAAATTGATTACGAATCAGGAGTTTCAAATCTTTAAACTAAATTAGTATACCACGCATACAAGCCTTGCTATTGAAAGATGTAAGATAGTTCTAATTTGTTGTTACCAATCATCTACAAACACATTAAAATCTAAAGCTTCTATCATTATTCTTATAATATATGAAAATGTAAGTAAAATGATTGTCTTACCTGAATCTAAAACTTTGTCGTATACTGCTCCCATAGTTGTTGCTATTCAGCGAGGATTATTTCTCTAAACATGTCGAGTACATCTTACTGATCTTTTACAATTAACTCATTTTAATTAGCTCCCTTGATAGTCCATACAACATAAAAATAAGGAAGAAAAGCTGATTAAAATAGAGCTTCCATGTAAATCTGATTTGCCACGATTGAAAATCCTGATTTATTTGTTTGTACTGTTCTAGAGCACCGTTCCGCCTGCTGCAGTTAGTTATTCAAAATCAACCTACGGAATCTAAATGAACTGATTACAAATCCGGAAAACAGATACACGGCCTCAAATTTCCGTTTTAAGTTAGATATATGATTTAACATAAAATCTATAAATCGAGCTCACATTCAAGAACACAAAACCATAACTGTCTTACGTTCCCTCCGGTCATGTTAAATCCCAAAAAGCTTTTTCTATGTTAAAGGAATGATGCGATGGTTATAGATTTTTCTTACGGGAAGTGATTAGACGTACAACCTAGCTATTTCTATGAACTGTAAGACCTATCGTTGCTAAACAGATGGATTTGTTGAAATACACACATGCAACACATGAAAATAACGACTTGTTTTTAACAAGTGAACACGTTTAGTGATACGTTAAAACGTTAACGGGTGCGTTCGAAATTCTCCTTTGATGATACATCATTATCAATTATTAGGATGACATTGCGAGCTGTAGATGCGAAGTTGATGTATATTCTAATGGAAATTCTTGTTATGTAAATATGTATATGAAAGAAGAAAATCAGAGCAATTATTGATCTTTGGATATTTTGCCCTAATCTTAAATTGAAAAATCCTATCGATCAGAAAGATCTTTTTAATGGGGAAAATTCAGTTGTATTGGTGCTTCAAATTTTGCAATTTGGTATTTAGCATTGATTTTTTATGTACAATACGGATGAAGGAAGGAGAATTAGATATTCCACAGAGAAATAATTGACACTAAATACATAAATACAATTATCTATTTGACATCTGAAACTTTTGTTGTTATATACAATTTGCTATTAAATGATATTTATTCTATGTTCAATCTGAGTTCATGTGGTAATTGAATAGTCATTATCAAATATTCAACGAAATGTATTGAGCACGAAAAGTGTAAAATATCTTGCTTGGAAACCAATTTCATATTAAATTTTTATCTGATGCACATTTATAATACAATTATTTGTGGATAATTCAAGAGAAGAGAGGGAAGAGCTAAAAACCAGAAGTCAAAGAGAGACTGACAAAATCCTACAACAATAAGCGACAAACAGACAGACAACAGGCTACAATACACTACATACTAAACAGACAGACAACAGGCTACAATACACTACATACTAAACAGACAGACAACAGGCTACAATACACTACATACTAAACAGACAGACAACAGGCTACAATACACTACATACTAAACAGACAGACAACAGGCTACAATACACTACATACTAAACAGACAGACAACAGGCTACAATACACTACATACTAAACAGACAGACAACAGGCTACAATACACTACATACTAAACTTTAGATTGATCAACAAGAACCATTCAAACACATAGGTAGATATCCGGTTCTCCGGAAAAGTAAAAGTTTAAAATTGGTTCAGAAGCCGTATTTGTTATATTTGTTCTGTTGAACAAATTATAGTTTATATAGCCATATCATTCCATTTAGATAAACTTTGTACAAAGCACTTGTCATGTTCTGATTAGTGTCGTTCCTTAGAAAAACTTGACTGTGGACGGATGTTGCTGTTGTTGATAATATTTAGCTTTGTAATGACGATAATTGTAATTTCAAACTGTGGTATTAAGGATTAAAATATCATTTGAATGATCGTTTTATAATAATAAAAAATGTCATTTGATGATGAGGGTCTAGTGCAAATATGTCAAAGCTAACATGCTTTATGTTATAACGTCGTACAAATTGCACAATGAACGCTTTTTGTCATTTCGGGGGTCTTTTATAGCTGACTATGAGGTGTAGGCTTTGCTGAAGGCCGTACGGTGACCTATAGTGTTTGTTATTTGGTCTCTTGGTGGAGAGTTATCTCATTGACAATCATACCACATCTTTTTTATATAATGAAAAATCTTTACAGAAATAAAAGAACATTCTTAAGAAAACAATGGCGTTTAGGGCTAACTTTACCAAAGGGTCTGCAGGTTCTAGGTTGTTAAACAAGTCTCAAAAGTTATTTACATAGAATAATAATAGCGATTGTAAAATAAACCATGACAGTAACAACACAATTACTGCTTGGAACAGCGCAAAAGTACGCTTACAATTATATATATGGAGCACTTGGTTATAAATTACTTAAGTAAAACGAACAATCGTGCTACATTCTCACTAAGGTTGCTCTCTCTCTCTTGACCAAAACAGTTATCTGAGTCAAACAGACAAAGTGCAGAAGACCAGCCGAAAGTAAAAAATATTCTGAACTCCAATGAAAACTCAAATATAAAAGTCTTTTATAAAATGGCAAATCAAAAGCTCAAACACATTGAACCAATGGAAAACAACTGTCATGTTCCTGGCTTGCTGTCCACATTTCTTAATATATCTCACTTGGAAAGGTCAGGTAAAGGCCTAGAAGGCAGGAGGAGCTGTATAACCAGAAAAAGAAACCAAAACACCATTTACATGGGACTACTTACTTCTTTCAACTGATCCGTCTGTTGTATGAAATATTTTGATTTACTGGTGACTGTTCTGGTGAATTAGATCCATCGAATTTTAATAATAAAAAAAAGAAGTACGTTAATAGTTGGGGTTTTTTTCAGATTTAAGAAAAATAGTATTAATGATTTGGTGCGTGCGGCGCACTTTTTGAATTTATATTCATCAATGAACATCTCACGATTTCAGTGCAGATATAAACAAACAAAGCACTTCATAAAACAAATTTTCGTAATTGATATTTACATTGGAAGGTTTCTTATTCAGCACATTATTTATAAAATGAAGCAGACATTTTGAGATAGAGCATTTTCATGTTTCAGACTTTTAATATTGCAATACTTCACAAAAAAGTCCAAAATAATTAATGAGTTTTGATCTTTAGAAAATCAATAGGGACATCTATACAAAAGCAATAGTATGCAGATAATAATATTTAATTGAAAATTAGAATGTATTGTGCATTCAAATTGCCTACTTAAAACTTATTAAAATAGATGAATACTGTTTAGAAAATTTGGAATTCTTAAAGTGCTCCCATGAATTTTCTCACTTTTTAAAAGAGAAAATCGTTGCGAGTTATAATGTACAGCGCAAACATATTCCAGATGAAGGTGCATTCAGATACTTTTCTAATTTGCTTTGTGCAATTTAGTTTTTCAGTGTATTCTCGTGTTTTGCTGTTACAACACTGTCCCAGGCTAAGAGAGACCTGAGCATCCATATTCTAACCCCATTCTGTGTGTGCCTTTACAAGTCAGAAAATGTGGGTCATTGGTTTCCGTTGTTTGCTGTCCGTCATATTTAGTTTTTTTTTGTGAATTGTTTTGTCATAAATCCGTTATTATTTTCGTTTGAACTGTTTGTTTCACTTTTGTCATATCATAACATTTTGTAGCTAACTATGTGATTTAATGGTTTTGCTCATTGTTGAATGCC
The DNA here is from genome assembly GCF_963676685.1 of Mytilus edulis. NCBI lineage: Eukaryota > Metazoa > Mollusca > Bivalvia > Mytilida > Mytilidae > Mytilus > Mytilus edulis. The sequence continues at coordinate 71,794,411 of NC_092347.1, forward strand.
TTACAAGAAACTGCAGTTCTTTACAGCCACTTTATTTAACAGCCAATATTTTGTGTATATAGGTATTTTGAACAACGGACTAGATTGCCTTACTTCTAGTCTTTTATAAATCAGTATGTAGAGAGGAGAAAATAATAATGCTAAAGACAAAAACCATTATTCGAAGAAAAACTAAACACCATGGCCAAGAGCAAAACGACAAAAACAGTTCGAAAAAACTCTGTATAAAAATCTGGTGATTGAATAATGTAGGTTGATCCGATATGGTCTGAAAATGCATATTTTTATGTTATATCTATATTTTCTAGTGGATTTTTAAATAGTTTAATTGTCGTATGACAACATCTCTAGGAATTACAAAACATAAATGAATTTACAGATTGTTAAAAACTCTAGAAGTACAGAGTCTTTGCGGCTGCAGAATGTTTCGAAACCTGTTGGCAATCATGATTCATCTTTCGTTTCAATACTTACTTACAAATGGATGCATACGAACCCATTTGAAATCTGGATCATTCATATACATGTTCAGTCTACTTACACTTACTTACAATTCCCGTTATCGCCATGTGTCTCATAGGGCGCGAAAGGTCAGTTTGAAGGCCATTAGCCACCCTTATCGACGACCGACATACATGTTCGTAAAAGGATTTGACAAAACCCGGTAAGAAAGAATAAAGCAAGTAATCCACTATGTTAATCAAAACTCTAAAATACACAAGATCGCAGTTAACTATAGAGATTTCTATGTTTTAAAGTGTGCGTTCTCTAAAAATAAAAATATAAACCAACGAATAAACTATTGACGGCAGCGGAATGAAACAAATCAAGAATGAAACAAATGATTCAAAATTAAGAATGTCCAATAATTTTAGTGAACAAATGAAATAAGGTACAATTATTTTAATTTTTTTTTATCTCATTTGAACATTGTTTATTGGTCACTTTTTATGTACCATGCTGACGGCTAAAATCTAGCAGTCTAAATCCGGCCATCATATCAAAAAAAGAAAGTAGAAATAAGAAGGTTAACAATATGTTGTCTTTACAAGACTCACTATCATACACTCAACAACGCGTTCTATTATTCCCGAGCTATACAATATAATCAATCTGTCTTAAAGTGTCATTTAATCTAAAGCTGTTGACCACTATCCTGAATGATCTAGGTAGAATTTATGCTGTAGACGATAATATATACGATAAGAAGCAATGTTACTGTCAAGATATTTGATCATAATGTTTTAAGAGAAAAATGTAATGTTAGACACTAGCTATACATTGTGTTTTACATCAAAGCAATTGGATGAAACTATGCACTAGACAACAGATATGTTGGGTGTTTTCTTGATTAAAAAAAATCAAAATTTTTTGGAGCTATTACGAAATGAAAATATTGTCTGCATGACAGCAAGTTATTATTACGATCAATTACTTCTATAACATAAGAAGGCAAACAAAAAGTATACACTCACTCAACATTTCACTCAGTGAACTTGATTATACATTCAGTCACTTACTCTCCCGTTCACATGAACACTCAATCAATCTCTCTCCAATGCACTAAGTCTCTTATTGTTCTGTTTACCCAATCAAGCATTCGCTCTATCTCAAGCTTAAACTCCTTTTCCTGTCCACTCATTAACTTCCGTTCACTTACTCTAACTTTATTGCTTTCCTACTCACTCAATCAGTAACTATTTCATCCACTAATTCACTCACTGTCTTTCAGTCTTTCATTCACGCGATTTCTCTCTCACTAACCCATTCTCGTGTTCATTGAGTCATCATCTGGTTAATCAAACTCACTTCACGTCGGGATCGTTTATATCTGACTTTACGGAATTGGTGTTTCTCATTATCGAAGGTTATACGGTGACATATACAGTATTTGTTTTTATATCCATGTCATTTGAACTCTGTTGGATACTTGTCTCATGTATTATCGTACTACTTCTCCTAAGTTTTATCAATACATTTCCACGTTTGCTTAAAAGTGTAATAAAAGTACCGAACTCAAAGGCAAATTCAAAAAGGGGTAATCCATAAAAACTAAGATTATCAAACATCATCAACCAATGGAACGAGTTAAAAACACTTGTCATATTTCTGACTTTGTTCGGGTACTTTTCAACGTGGTTTGGTTAAACCTGGTTTTGTGTAGCTAGCTAACCTCTAACTTTTATGACGGTTTTTTATTGTTCTGTTTAATTGACATGATTCATTTGGGTGAGCAACCCAAACAGACATAATATGTTTATGTGACAATAATTGGGACCCAGCAGCCAAAAATTGTGTTAACATATATCGCAGACATACCACACAACTGGCTTAAATATATACAAACAACCATTAAAAAAAACAAAGACGCCAAAAAAACTTGTTATAGTATTGAAAAAATTAATTTGATATATTTCTTATTGAAAAAAATAAAAGTTTATCAAAGTGTAACCATTTAATAAATATTCTCATCAAATGGACAACGACTAATGGTAAAATATACCTTATTTTTGGTTGTGCAAGGAAATTATTGAATGGCAGGAAATTAACGTCTTTTTACGAAAGTTGTATGTACATGAATTTTTATTTTTAAAATCTACATTTTATGATACAATTATGTTACATAATAATATATCATGCATATTTTAATTTTTTATGTTTATAACAATAATCTAGTATACTAGGTTATACATGTATAATAACTAATGAATTTTTATAAATATTTTACGAACTATCTATTTTGAAATAGACATCTACATTAATTTGTAGATTCCAGCTATATGATGTATTAAAATTTAATAAACAATATTGTCAATAACATTTTTTTTTAAAACTTTGTTAGAATTAACGACTGTGTGTGGGGTTTTAAGAGCTAAACGATATGAAGAAAGTTACGACCACATTTTAAGCTAAAAGCTCTTTCGCGATTGCTTCAAAATGGAAAGGTCACTCACTTGTTTTATTTTGTATGAATTGTGTGAAAACTCGCTTTATTTCTTTCCTACTCACTCAATCACAAAACGTTTCATTCAATAATTCACTCACTGTCACTCATTCTTTCATTCACGCCATTTCTCACTCACTCACTCATTCTCATTTTCATTCAGATTTTCGGATTACAAACTAAAACCGAGGGAAACGCATCAAATATAAGAGAACTACTACACAACAGAAACACAACATTAAAATGTAACACACAGAAACGAACTATAATATAACAATGGCCATTTCCCTGACTTGGTACAGGGCATTTTTAAATAAAAAGTGTGGGTTGAACCTGGTTATGTGGCATGCCAAACCTCCAGGGAGGTTTGAAAATATTGAATAGCAGGAAATAAACGTCTTTAACGAAAGTAGTATGTACATAAATTTTTAAAATCTACATTTTATGACACAACTATGTTATATATCATGCATATTTTAACTTTTTTCCTGCGTATAACACAACGAAGAGTTTAAGGATTGGTAAAATGAATGAGCGACTGTAAGAATTTCTTAAGTTAATACTGATACCCCATTTTTGTTGGAAATTTATAACAATAATCTAGTATCCTAGGTTAAACATGTATAATAACTAATGAATTTTTATAAATATTTTACGAACTACCTACATTGAAATAGACATTTATATGTAGATTCCAGCTATATGATATATAATTTAATAAACTGTGATATTACTGATTGCATCGCACAACACAATGTTTGTCAAAGTTCTGCGTTAAACTTTAAAATGTCAATAACATATTTTTTTTTATTTAAATGTTGTTAGAATTGACGGCTGTGTGTGGGTTTTTTAAGAGCTATACGAAATGAAGCAAGTGACGATCACATTTGTAGCTAAAAGCTCTTTTGCAATTGCTTCAAAACGGAAAGGTCGCTTACTTGTTTTTATTCTCAGACTGTATGAATTAAAATAAAACCTGCGTTCAATTCTATAAAAATTGTAATTTTGGTAAATTTCCTGAGAGACTCTTATGTTAAAAAAAAATACATGTTGTTAGAACTTTCATTTTCTACAAAAGTACATTGCAGCAATATATTACTGAATTCAGAAGAAAAACAGTTATTTAAGAAATATTTGGAACCTTTTACTTTTAGATAGGAGCTCAAAAAATATAAACCTGGAAAGAACATATAAAATTGTTGGGACATTGCGTTTGATTTCAAAAGACTGCAACTTTGATAAGTCATGAAAGACTCTTGTGTCACACAGGTATGAACAAACAATATAAATTGCAACCAAAACAGCTATTTTGAACTAATGGACAAATAAATGTTTGTGAAATTAACATTACTTGAAGAAGATTTGTCCAATACCATGAACTATATTTTTAAGTTAATAAACCGTAAAATTTGGAACAAAAACTCTGAACTTGCATCTTATCTGAAAAGTTTGCATAGATATGAACATGTGTACTTATTTTCAAGTTCATATAACTTCATGGTAAACTACCGTACTAAAATCCTTTCATTTGAGAATTTAATGAACCGTTTTCATATAAACCAATTTTCGTAAAATAGGTCAAGTTTCAAGTTGATGAGACAATATCCTGGTTCCCGGTACTACGTTCTAGGTATTACTATTAGACATACTCTCTCACGATATTGTTATTTGTGTAACATACTGAATATTGCGATCGGGAACCAGTCTAATGAGACAACAGCTTGATAGTAAACCTCTTCCCCCGATACCGGACAAACTGACAAACAAATAGTTCTTGAGATAATAACTCAATGTTGACTGCCGTACCCCTTTTTTGACATTTTTGTCTGTTGTGTCTGTTTAGTTTATTCGTACATCGTTGTCAATATAATGGAATTTTATGCGACTTTCATACAAGAGAGTGGTTTAGCAAGCTATAAAACCAGGTTTAAACCACCATTTTCTACATACGAAAATGCCTGTTCCAAGTCAGGAATATGACAGTTGTTGTCCATTCGTTTGATGTGTTTGAACTTTTGACTTTTGCCATTTGATAAAAGATTTTTCGTATTGAATTTTCCTCGGAGTTCAGTATTTTTGTGATTGTTCTTTTTTCTCATAGACACGAAACATAATTCCGCCCCCCGAAATCGTAGGCGGGACTTAATGAAGTTTTGTAAGTGATATTCGGTAACATAGAATTTGACAAATGATTGACATTTGGTTCTTAATATATTTATTTGTAATTTTTGGACAATAGATAGCACATTATCGAAAATATTATATTTACACGAGTACGCACCATAAGTACTGCGGTTATGCAGCTTCACATGCAAACAAAATACCTGTAAGTGATTTGAAGTGATGTCATACAAATACGTAGTTGATATAGGTAATTGATTAAAAAAGGGTTGAATTTTCTGGAGTCCGGAGTTTTTTTAATAAAAGAAATGGATCATATGTTAATGCAAAGAACATACATTTGATACTTCGGTGGCTTAAAATGCCTGATGGCCTCGTTTAAATTCATACCATAATTCCTTGTTTTATGTTAAACGTTACAAATTAGAGCAATTTTAGACAAAATTTTACAAATGCTTGCATGCCTTAATTGTTATACAGATAAAAAAAAAAATGCTAATATCACCAGGGCAACGGCACCCCTGTTGCGCGTACCTATGTCACCATATTAGTGCTGATTGGCTTATAGATCTATATGTTATTTAAAACAAAACTATACAATAAATTATTGAAGCCGATTCTAATCTAGTAAAATAAGCAAAATCAAATGCAAGAATATGTAAAAAGATTTCAATAGACATGTCATCGTCAACAGACTTCACCCGATGGTTGAACGAGAGTATCATCTAAATTTGATTTGAGACCATTAATGTCTATGTTGTTAAATCTCCAGTGCAATTACAGTTAATTTACTATGACATATCCTGAAACGTGGAACATGAATCGATTTTATTCATTATGTAAAGCAATTACATATTGATGTAGCTACAATCTTTCGAATTAAATAAGCAATTATATTGATATGACACAATTTCAAGGGGACATGGGATACAGTTGTACCATACCAACATGTGTATTGTAATAATCAAATCAGATGTAAGTTTCTTATAAGTCTGGTATTTTGACTGGTCGATAAATTAACGAATTTGTGTTTTATGCCCAAATCAAAGTTAGAATTATTGGACACGTCTACTTTGAGGAGGATTTCTTTCGATTGATCTGTATTCATATGCAGAAAAAGTGTTTTTTTTTCAATGATCTGTACATGTTTAATTGACTTGATTCAATATTTGTTTACAAAGCTATAAACTAGGTTTACACTAGTCATTTTTGAACCCTTTATACCTTGCTCTTCGTTGTGAGCCAGGGCTCCGTGTTGAAGACCGACTTTGGCCTATAAGTGTTTTATACATTAAGGCAATTACATCACATCTTCTTATAATTTATAATTAATCCACTATTTTCTACATAAAGAAATGCCTGCACTAAGTCAGGAATATGACTTTTATATTAAATGTGTGTGCTCTTCTCTGGGATAGGTGTTTTTGGGGGTGTTTGTGCTGTATTTCTGTCACGTAGTGTTGCCATTTTAGAGAGAGAAAAAAATTACCATTGTCATGAAAGCGGGAGGTTTGGCTAGCAATAAAACTAGGTTCAACCCATCATTTTTTCTTGAAATATCCTATACCAAGTCAGGACTATGACAGCTGTTATCTAATAGATCGTTTATATGCATGTTTTCGTTTATTTTTGTTGCACTTCAGTGTTCCTGTTCATCTAACATTTGATGTGTTTCCCTCGGTTTTAATTTGTAACTTAGATTTGGTTCACTCAAAATCGATTTATGCCTTTTGAGGAACGGTATATTACTGTTGCCTTTATTTACTATTAAACTTCCTGTACACGCTTGTTCACAATCTGTTATTACGGTTTTCATCTCGCACTTGCACCACAGATCTAAGGTGAGGTCTCGTAGTAAATGTCACTGCATACGGGAAAATATTGGTGAATTATTGAACGGGAAGACAATAATTCAATAGCAGCTTATAGCTGATTGTGCGGTACGGGCTTTGCTCATTGTTGAAGGCCGTACGGTGACTTATGAATATCAATTTCTGTGTCATTTTGGTCTCTTGTGGACAGTTGTCACATTGGCAATTATACCACATCTTCTTTTTTTTTTATATATTTATGAAGATTTTGATAATATAAAGGATTTTCTTTTATTAGAAAGTTTACGTACACTAGTTTTATTGTCAACCATTGCCATTCATGTATATAAAACCTATCAATTTTTTTTAAGATTTGAAGACCTTGACAATGCAATACGATTTGTCACTAAGGTATTTAGATTTATTTGTTTTTCTGTATTTAGTTCACAGCAGACGCACTCAATACAATTTTTCATTAAACTTAACACCAGTAGGTGGCAAGGGATTGAAAAAAAATATCTTTATCAATCCTACGTTTTATCTTTTACTTTCTGTTCCCTAAAATACTTTTCATCTAAACGTAAAATACGGTATTGACGTTGGCAAATGGTTATAAATTATTCATTGATAAATAAAATGTTTACAAAGTGTTTAGATTACGTCATGACAATCTTTTTAAGTCGTTTGTCTTATAGTGCGCTCTTAAATATGAGAAACAGAATGGTAATTGCGTCACCAATGGCTTTTCAACAAAAACTGATTCAATACATTCCATGTAAAAATTGTGACCATTAAAGCTTGTTGTAGATGTTTCAATATTTATAGATCAATAAATTGGCAAAAGGAACCGTTTTGTCCTGCTTTTCCTTTTTAAATTTTAGACTATATGAGAAAGAACCAATTTCAAAACAGTGTGGCTGTGGCCTTTGATTGACGATCTAAATTATTCCATTGACTGGGAAAGATTGGGTGAACGTTTTTCTGTAACAACAACTGCTCACTACTTACTTAATGTAGAATTTAAACCGTTGGGTCATCAAAGTTTCTGAACGCCTTTAATAATAAAATAATTCGAAAAATTAATCAGGAATAACCTTTATGTTTTGAATTTATATTATTGATATAGATCAAAACATCGTGCTATTTCTGAATGTTTTTTTTCAAATTACTTTATTTAGGTGTTGAGAACCTTTGGTGATCCCACAGTTTAAGTGTCTTTAACAAGCACATAGTGAGCAGTGGTCGTTACAGACAAACGTTCACATAATCTGTCCCAGTCAATGGGATAATTTAGGTCGTCAATCAATGGCCACAGCTTCACTGTTTTGAATATGATTTTATGCTACTAAAAAGTACGAATCCAAGGTGCAGAATTACCCGTTAAATTTTTTTTCAAACAGCGTCTCGATGACCCTACCAAAAAAAATCAAATATCCTAAATAAGTTTATATGGAGAGTTAGTACTTACAACAATGCATTGGGATTTTAACAGTTGCAATTTCGTATAACTGAGTAGCAACGAAGTGCATATCCACACAAAGTATTAAACGGATATTTCCAATCTTATTTCTATATTATGATACTTTACTAACAGAAGAAACAATTCAATTGAACAGAACACTTGAATTTTAGAATCTCATGTCAATTTTTTGGTTGTTTCCAGACAAATTATTATTGACTGCACTTTCCTCAAATATAAATATTATTAGTTCTGACTGACAATTGTAGTAAACAAAATCTGTGTTCAAAAAGGTTAATTGAATTACTATCTTTTTCGATTGAATGGAAGGGATGGTTCTCTATTAAAGTAGTACAGCATTATCAAATCTTAAAATAAAAATAAAGGATAGGATGGGCGATATTTAAACAGTAAGGTTATTCAAATTTTATGAGATTTCACATCGATTTAAAATGTCGGAAGATGGCACAATTATTCTATTCTACAATAAAATTGTGAATGGAAATTGGGAATGTGTAAAAGAGACAACCCGACCAAAGAGCAGACCTGACAAACATACATATTTTTTCACATATTTGTAATTCGGATCTAGTCGTAAAAGGTCATATAAATAAACTCACTACATATACCAGGATTAAATGTTTGTATTTGCACCAGACGCGCGTTTCGTCTACAAAGGACTCATCAGTGAAGCTCGAATAAAAAAAAGTTTAAAAGGCCAAATTAAGTATGAAGTTCTAGGCTTCATAAAAATATTAACAGAAGAGGTAAGTTTAAACACACAAAAAGGTGTCCAATACATAATCGTACTTGGATGCGCCGTATACTTCGGATAAATACCCATTAAAATTAACAAACATAAAATAATTTTACATGTTTGAATGGTCATTTTGGGTCCGTTTATAGCTTTCTGTTCGGTGTGAGTCAAAGCTTCGTTGTCAACACCGTACTTTGACCAATAATGGTTTACTTTTATAAATTTTTACTTGGATGGAGAGTTGTCTCATAAGCACTCATACCACATCTTCTTATATTTATATATAGAAACTGGTATATTTGATATCGATATTACTGAATTTCTTTTACTTTGATTGTTCCCACCTATGTCACGATGTGATTTCAGTTTGATATCACCTCGACTTTATAAAACAAATATTAAAAGTATAGTTATAACCACAAATGATTAAGTTTTTTTTTAAACTGATTGTGAATACAAAGATGTAAACGCAAGAATTAAGGCCTCATATATTTGCCTTTTTATATACACATTTATATTGCAGCTTATTTTTCAAATAATGGAGATGCGCATAAACATAGCAGAAAACAGAATACCGACTTTGTTCGGTGTGTTACGATTACTACAAATGAAGATGTGATCGAGACCATTTAATGCATTCAGGAGGATCACATTCCTAATTGACATTTAATATTTCATATCACCCTTTATTTCTTAATTTTGTTCTTTTAAATTAGTTTATTCGCAGAGAGGCCAACGAAAAATAAAATAATTAAATTTTGGATGGAACGCGTCTTCTAATTGGCTGGCATTGTTTTGCCTATAAATCAGCTCATAGACATTATTTTGTCATGTGAACGTGACGTCATCAACGTTTTTTCATGATTTACTCCGGCTTCAAATCATATTTAGAATTAAATTATAAGGAATGACTGTAATATGTTTTCCGTCCATTCGAAATAACATAAAACCTGAATGTGTCCTTATTACACGGATGCCTCATCCGCGCTATCATATTCTATGTTCAGTGGACCGTGAAAATGAGGTCAAAACTCTTATTTGGCATTGAAATAAGGTCATATCATAGGGAACAAGTGTACTAAATTTCAAGTTGATTGGACTTTAACTTCATCAAAAACTACCTCGATCAAAAACTTTAACATGAAGCTGGACAGACGAACGGACGGACGAACGGTACGACAGACGAACGGACGGACAGATGAACGGACGAACGGACGAACGGACACACAGACCAAAAAACGTAATGCCCATAAATTGGGCATACAAATGTGGTGGCTTTAAAATAACCTGTTACGCGGGTTATTCAGAATTCATCACATTTTTTATGTTATTTCTTCATAAACAGAAAAATTATTTCAATCATTCCTTAAGGTGGTACCTAACACTACAGGGAGATAACTCTGTAAAATCAGCTAAACGTTTTGATTATGTTGTGTTGTTAGGGGAATATTAAGCTTCTCAATGATCAAAATAAGTGTTCGTCAAACTGCTATATAACCAGTGTAATTTTTCTGATAAAACGGTTGGTTCAAATTTTTTAAAATCTTTATATTTTTGTCAAAGGGTCAAAGTAAGTACTTTGTCAAACTTTTAAGAAAATTAAACGAGCCAAATTAATTTTAGTTAAAGTGTTGGGTACCACCTTAAATGTTTACGATAACTTTATGTTAAGATTTGGATTTATTGAATTTTCTGTATTCAGTACACGTCAGAACCACCCAATAAAGTTGTTCATTAAAGTTTACAACAAAGGGTTACAAGAGATCAAAAATAAATTTTCTTTCACAATCCTACATGTTATCTTTTACAGTACACCTTTAAAATAATTTACAGCTAAAAGTAAAATATTGTATTGACGTAGGCAAATGGTAAATCATTCATTTATTAGATAAAAACAAAATACAGAATTAAGATAACGTCATGACAATATTTTAAAGCCATTTTTGTCTCATAGTTCTTTTAAATATGAGAAACAAGTTGGTATTTGTGTCATCAACGACTTTCCAACAAAATAAAATTGATTCAATACATTTCAAGAGAAAATAGCCATCATTGAAGATAGTTTTAGATATTTCAATATTTCCAGATCAATAACTTGGCAAAAAGAGCCAGTGTGTCCTACTGTAGTCCGTCTGTTCTCGGTTTTTTCTCTCACTTTTATAGATTATATTCTATATGCTACTAAAAAGTACGAATCCAAGCGGCAAAATTATTCATTTGGACTTTTTTCAAACATCGTTCTGATGACTCGTGAGGTTTAGAGAGTTACAAAAATGCATGGAGGGTTTAAAAGTTACAAATTTCGTATAACTGACAAAGAAGCGCGTATCCAACCGAAAAAAAAATTCGATATTTCTAACTTTGACCTGTTCGATACAGTACTCCTTATCTCTTATTCCTACAGTACAATACTTTACTAATAAAAACAATAATTCAATTAAATAGAACAATGGAATTTAAGAAAATCATATCAAAATTGTGGTTGTTTCCAGACAAATTATTATTGACTACACTGTCCTCAAATATAAATAATAGAAATATTATTAGTTCTGACTGGCAATAGAAGTAAACGAAATCTGTGTTCAAAAAGGTTAATTGAATTACTATCTTTCTCGATTGAATGAAAGGGGTTCTCTGCTCAATAATACATTATTAAATCTTAAAAAATAACGTATGACCGATAGTTAAACAGTCAGGTAATTCAAATTTTGTAAGATATCACAAAGATTTAGATATCGAAAGATGATTGCATAACTATTTTACTTACAACAAATATGGCCTGATAATTGCCTTTAATTGCTTACATCCCTTTCATTTGAACTTTTGTGGATAGTTGTCACATTGTCAAGCATACCACATCTCCTTATTTCTTTATACATATTTTTAATTCGGATTTTAGTCGTTAATTCTCATGTAGGGTTCAAAAAAAATTACATAAGTGATCAGTTAACAGACAAATAAGGTGGTAAATACATTATATATTCGTACTTGCATGCGCCGTATACCTCGGATAAAAATCAAAAGGTGTATATATGTTGAAAATAGTATTTTTTTAAATCGACATAACTACATTTATTTTACTATGATGAATCCCCGCCTATGTACATGTCATGTTGGTATCACATCGACTTTACAATACAAATAAAGGTATAGTTATTAATCAAATTATAAGATTTCAGTTAAATCCTTACCAAAGGTATAAAGGTAATATTTGCAACTTGCTCTTTAACTAAATACATGTATGAACAAAACGCTATTTACGAAAACATAAGACCACATAAATTTTCCTTTTTATATACACACTCATATTGCAGAATATATTTTTAAAAAATGGAGATACGCATTAAAACTGCAGAAAACAGTATACTGTACTACGACAACTACAAATGGCGATTTACGGCATTTAGGACTATCACATTCCTAATTGACATTTAATATTCTAATATCATCCTTGTTTCCCTTATTTTGTTGAAAGTAAGTAGTCTTCCTCAAAGGTTAATTGTAATTACTATGCTTTTTATTCAAAATTGAACTTGTTAACACATTCGTGACATCTTACATACATTTCTTAAGGATATCGCTTTCGCATTCAGTTATGGAACTCCAATACTGTCTGTTGACATCGAATATATTTTATGCCTTGTTGTTTTTGATAACTTTTTAATGTTGTTTTTCATTTACGTTATGAAGTAATGTTTACACATTATTTACATTTACCTTTCCGTTTGAATATATTTATATAATTATATACAACTCGTCTAAATATCAACCCAACAATGTTAGATATGTAAATTTGCTTTCGCAAAATTTTTTGTCCTTCCCTCACCGGGATTCGAACTCATACTACTGAGCTATCGTGACACAAAATCGCCTGCACTGTATCCTGCGAGATAGACCACTCGACCGCCTAAGCTTCACAAAAATAAAGCTTTCGGTGGCCGTGTGTTACCTTTCCTCGTCATATTTAATTTAGCGTCGTGATACAGTACATGATATATAAGGCATGAAGATGAAATAGTTACAGATCAGCTGAACTATCTATAGTAAAGGACCCTACAAATTAATGTACAGTCACAAAAATAATTATATTTATAAGACCATCTGAACCAGTGACAACTCTACAATAGATTTATCCATCGGATCACCAGCAGTGATGGTGATACATGGCTGTGTACATTCTGTATATACAACTCCAATAATGTTAGATCTGTAAATTTGCGAAAGTAAATCTGTTGCAGAGTTGTCACTGGTTCAGACGCAGTCCTAATTGAAAAATACGTTCAAATTTCGTGGTAGAGGGGTCTTAATACAGCACAAACAACATTTTCCGAAAGACCAAAAAAGTGAAAACAACTGATATTCTTAAACCCTGCCGAATGCCATTGACGATTGTAACATTAATTGATTACAAGAGAAACAAAATGGATCTTTATTTTAATTTATTATCAAACAGAAAACAATAAACTTGCGGGAATGATAGTATACCACAAACATCAGGTGCAAAAGTTTGTACACCAGATCTCGATCTTGATATCTATATCACTAATGGAAAGCTGAATACTAAAATTTATGATAAAAGGGATGATTTTTCATTTCCTATCGTTAATTATCCGTTTTTAGATGGTGACGTTCCCTTGTCACCATCTTACGGTGTTTATATATCTCAACTTGTACGATTCGCTCGTGTATGTAACAATGTTTTAGATTTTAACGAGAGAAATTTATGTATTACTGAAAAATTATTACACCAGGGTTTTCGATATCACAAACTAGTCAAAACATTTACTAAATTTTATCATCGGTATAAAGACATTATTCGTAAATATAGCTCAACATGCAGACTTTTAATACGTTCAGGTATTTCACATCCAATTTTTTATGGTAATATTCTTTATAAAGCACAAAGGTGTCAGTATTCACCTCAGAAACTTACAAAACCTTTGAATAGACTTATTAAGAAGGGATATAATTACGATACTGTTGTCAAGTCATTAAAGATTGCATATTTTGGCGTTAATATTGAGTCATTGATAAGGTCTTTGCATCGGAACTAAACACATTTATTCTAAAAACAGTTGTTGGCATGACACGGGTTATGTTCTTCTCATATATGTTATGATGGTATGATACTAAACCCCTAACGGGAAGGATTGTGCCTGATGTTCATATGATGAAATCATAATCTTTCAGTCAGTTTAGTTGAAGTCTGGAGCTGGCATGTCAGTTAACTGCTAGTAGTCTGTTGTTATTTATGTATTATTGTCATTTTGTTTATTTTCTTTGGTTTCATCTTCTGACATCAGACTCGGATTTCTCTTGAACTGAATTTTAATGTGCGTATTGTTATGCGTTTACTTTACTACATTGGTTAGAGGTATAGGGGGAGGGTTGAGATCTCACAAACATGTTTAACCCCGCCGCATTTTTGCGCCTGTCCCAAGTCAGGAGCCTCTGGCCTTTGTTAGTCTTGTATTATTTTAATTTTAGTTTCTTGTGTACAATTTGGAAATTAGTATGGCGTTCATTATCACTGGACTAGTATATATTTGTTTAGGGGCCAGCTGAAGGACGCCTCCGGGTGCGGGAATTTCTCGCTACATTGAAGACCTGTTGGTGACCCTCTGCTGTTGTTTTTTATTTGGGCGGGTTGTTGTCTCTTTGACACATTCCCCATTTCCATTCTCAATTTTATTCAACAATTAATGTTTCTTCAATGATGTTAGGGATCGAAACGGTATTTGGAAGGTCATATAATGTACCTCAATTTAGGCTTGACTCTTGAATTTTAAAGAGTCAAAATAGGATGAACGGATCATATATACCGGAGAGAAAATAGGATACAAGCCGAAACGAAAAGATATAAACAAATCTTAATTGAAAACTACGTTCAAACCTATGATTGCGTTGGATAAAAACCGATTTTTTTATACTTGTGAGTTTGAAACAAATTTCGTGGTAGAAGGTTCTAATACAACACAAACAGCATTTTTCAAAAGACCAAAAAATTGAAAAAGTATATTGTATATATATGATTCTGTCTCCATGCTTTTGATTCTTGTATGTTGATGTATCTGGGAATCCAGTGCAGTAAAGTATGAAATTTTTACAATAAGAGCATTTCTGTGTGGATACAGGTTATTCATATGCTAGTTGTCCCAGTCCACAAAAAGGAATATATTAATTGGGCATGCCTGGATGGGTGCCCCAGTCCAACCAACTTAACCAAAATTTAACAAGTAGTTGTACAGATTTAAATTACTAAAAATATAAACATAATAAATATCTATTATCCTGAATAATATCATGCAATGCCAATTATGATATTTTTAGATCTTTCAGGAATAAATGTCAATTGTTAATTCAATTATTATGATTTTGATTATGAGGAACGAACACTTTTAAGAAGTGTACAAATAACTTTGTAACGGATTAAAACATGACACTGCTAGTAATTGGTAATATCCATGTCATTTGAACTTTGGTGGAAACATGTCGTTGCCTCATTGGCAATCATACCACACATCTTTTTTTCTACGTCATTAAAAGTCTTTGATATAAAATGTAAATCGAAGCCAAAATATAGAATGAATAATTAAACCTACTGACTTCAAGCGCAAAGTGTCAAACATGTCAATAGTATTGATCACAGAAGCAAATTTTGAAAAGTCACTAGATGGCAATTGTGTTTTTTTGTTGAAAATGTCCGTTCTTTTTATAATGTCGCAAATATTGCTGATTGGAAATTTTGACAATAGTTCATTGAGAACGGGTACATTTTCATTAAATGAATCTACAGAAAACATATAGAGCATGCGTCGACAAAAAGATGTTTTAACGTAATGTTTGTTATTACAGTTTACATATCTGACTTGAAAATTAAGTTTGTCGAAGCCTACGCTCATTTTTTTAGGCCTGAATCTTTGAATCATGATAATAAATTTGGTCAAATATTACAAATAGCTCTATGTTTGGCCTATTTGCGCTGTACATATTAATGATATAGAAATTTAGTCAAGTTATACAAAGAAGTTTCATGTATAGCTGATTTAAAACAAAAGCATTTTAGGAAGAATAAGAAAAAACTTGCATCTATTTATCCAACATATAGATGATATCCTCTCACTAAATAATTTTAACGTTTGGTGACTATGCTGACCCCTTTGAACTTGAAATAAAAGATACAACAAGTATTGTAAAGTCTGTCACATATCGTAAATTAGGATCATAAAATAGAAAATGAATGTCGGTTTAGAATTAACTTTAGGACAAAAAGGTAATTTCAGGATTCACAATTGTGATCTTTCTATTATTATGAGGCTAGTAACGTTCGAGCAGCGCCTGCATATGGTGTATACATATTTCTCCCGTTTGGTACAATATTCTACAGCTTACATTTCATATCACTTTTTTCTTGGTAGATAATTGCTGCTTACACTGACGGTATTAAACCAAGAGTTCCAAGTGGTGAAGCTGGTCGTCCGTTCTAAAATTTTACGGACGACTGCTATGGAATGTATGTTTCGCGGATGGCGACGGATATGTTTCAATAGTTGTTTCAATTATCTCGTCCTCTTTTCTTGATATGTAAACTACCCAATTATACTGAACAGATCACCTTATTTGTGCTTAATAACTGAAATTAGAAACCATAAAGTTGATATCAAGCGATATCCAATTCTCACTCGTTATAAAACCTTTGATTGTATAATAAAGAAAAAATATTGTAGAATAATGAAACAGTCAACAGCAGAGAACTAGTATGCCAAATACAAGCTATAGACATTTGTGATAAGACGTTTGGTGTATACTAAGTTTTACGTATTTTATGTTTTAACACTTAGCTGTTATCTCCTGGTATCTATGATGAGTTTATTTACAACTAGTGGGTAGATGCCACTGCTGGTGGAGATTTTTTTCCCCGAGGGTATCACAAGCTCAGTAGTCAGCACTTCTGTGTTGACTTGAGTTATCATTGATATGTTCATTGTAGTAAATTAACTGTTAACAAAACATAGAATTTTTGAAATACTAATGTTTTTTTACCTCAGGAATAGATTTTCTTAGCTGTATTTGGCAAAACTTTAAGAATTTTTGGTCCTCAATGCTCT
This sequence comes from Mytilus edulis, assembly GCF_963676685.1. Classification (NCBI taxonomy): domain Eukaryota; kingdom Metazoa; phylum Mollusca; class Bivalvia; order Mytilida; family Mytilidae; genus Mytilus; species Mytilus edulis. Next base: position 71,811,611 of record NC_092347.1, read on the forward strand.
TCAATTTCGTACAATATTCTAGAGCTTACATTTCATATCATTGTTTCTTGGTAGATAATTGCTGCTTACACTGACGGTATTAAACCAAGAGTTCCAAGTGGTGAAGCTGATCGTCCGTTCTAAAATTTTACGGATGACTGCTATGGAATGTATTGACTTTAGTTATCATTGAAATGTTCATATAGTAAATTAACTGTTAACAAAACTTTGAATTTTTGAAATACTAAGGCTTTTCTTACTCAGGAATAGATTTCCTTAGCTGTATTTGTCAAAACTTTAAGGAATTTGTGGTCCTCAATGCTCTTCAACTTCGTACTTTTTTTGGTCTTTGAAACATTTTTAGATTCGAGCGTCACTGTTGAGTCTTTTGTAGACGAAACGCGCGTCTGGCGTTATTATAAAGTTTTAATTCTGGTATCTATGATTAGTTTATTGACCTAATGTCAGATAAAAATGTATAAAGATCGATAACTCGAAAACTTTGTCCTCAGATAAAGACGTAGTAGATAATACTGATAGAAGTGTTTTAGCAGTATACATAATAGTACGCCTACCTCAGTAAGATGCGCTTCTTTTATGCTTGTATGTTTTCATTTTTCGTTGTTACGACAGGATTCCTTTTGGAAAGTAACTTTACATATAATGGCAACAATGGTGGTACAAGTAAACAGTTTTTGACGATAGCCGAATATTACGAAACAAAGAAGGATCAACAGCATGAACATGATGAACTTACTCACAAAATAGAACTAATGAGGCATGACAGTGATAAGACTTTAGCATTACTGACATCACAGATACAGAATAAGTTATCCTCCTTGGAACATGCAGTCAGCCAAATAAGTGAAATGAATGATAAAGGCAGCTGTGATAAAAAATATCATGACCTGCTTGCAAATTATACGGAATTGCAAACCCAATTTTACAGTTGCGTACAGAATACGCATCATTAGCCAATGACCAAATGGTAACACAAAATAAAATGAAGTCCTTAGAGGAAAGAATGAAGTTAATGGGAGAACTAAAAGCCGTGCAGCAGGTTCAAGATTTAACGAACCTCAAGAATAAAGTACACACAATTGAAAGCCAGACGCATTCACTTGCTGTTAATGAGCAGGCCAGAAGTCAGGACTTTTTAGCTTTGTATAATCACACAATCGAATTGGGTAAAAAGATATCTGTAAATAGCAAGCAAGGTAGGTTTGATAGCGGCATATGTGAGATTAGTTGTTATAAAAACAACTTATACTTTGTATTTTGCAATTTAAACCTTCTAGACAAAGTAAACTCGATATATTTTCAACATGGTGATAGTTGGGTAATGTCAAAAAGACAGTATCCCTGCAATGAGGAATTAAGTAATAGTGTTAAGTAATTTGTGGTAAGGAAATCCTACACTTGATAAATTACTAGTCATACACAGATTACAATCACTTAACTCCCAAATGTCACTACAAACACGAGCATAGTGAACAAATTGGGATATATACTAGTCAACAAAAGAAACGGTACAAGGCATTGTATTTTACATATATAATGAAATTGGATGCACTTAACTGAGGTAAATAATCGCCCTATTGGTTTTATTTTCTCATTGATTTAATTCAAAAATTGTATTTTCACCCCAAAATTTGAAATATCGGTATTATAACTTAAAATCTTTAATTTAAACATGGTCTGCCTAAAAAGTGTGAATGCTTTTGCAGATATTTGATAGTTTCATTCTCAATTTCGAAATTAAGTGTCGACTTATGTCATCCCTTTCCTCCAAATAGATCTGTGTTTAATAACTTGCTTTCCAATTAGGTCACATCCTTTTTATCATATGCATTTGCTTTGTAAATGAATGTTTTTCATTGGATAATTTTTGTTTTACTATATTTCATGACAAATTTTCTTTCAAACTTGTGTAACATTTCTTTTGTTGACTATGAAATGAATATCATAAGGCAGTTCCAAAGGAACATTACAGTAAAAAAAGGAAAATTAACATATGGAAACTCAGTGCAAAAAGGTCACTTTTGTCATAAACATATTACGATATTGCATTCTATATCTTATTCTTAAAAGAGGAGCAAAAGATATCAGAGGGACATTCAAACTCATAGATCAAAAATAAACTTACAAACGTGTGGTATAATCTAGAGAAGTTTTGAGTTAAACGAAATTATCCCGTATGCAGAGGAGAAATAAACAAGATGCAGAGATGGACTTTGTGTCCTTACTGTGGGCGTCAAAACTGCATGGATAGAGTGAAAGCCATCGATACAGCTTAAATATGTCGTACTATACTATATTATGATTAATAGTGTACATGTACACATCTTGATGAACTAATTTAGTATTTCGATTTAATAGTGTCATATTGTCATTTCAGTTGCATTTACCTCATGTGATACCGATAATAATTATGTGAGTGGATCTATAATAAAATTCGCAAATGTGAAATTTCAAGTTGGATTCAATAATAGTTCCGTTTTAACAGGCACTGGAAAATTCAAACCAAGTGTGAAAGGTCTTTATCAAATATCAGTGTCGATTGTATCAGCCACAATGGACGGCCAATTTGACATTTATAGAAATGGTAACATTATTTCTCATAACTTTATTTCACGAAGCGGTGTTTATCAAATGGCAACTGCTGTTTTGGTTCACTACTTAAGTATAAATGATACTGTTTGGGTTCAGTCATCAAGTAGTAACCTAGAAGTTGATTGGGAAGGTTCATGTTTAACCATTATAAAGATAAAGTAATGTGAATGGTTTGGAAACAATCAAATAATTGCCCTGAACAGCATTTCTGTTGTTTTTCATGTACTTAGTATTAAAAAAAAGTTCGTTAATCGTTCCAACACTTTTTTTCTTTTACTTTTTCTTGAATTCCTCAAAATTATATAAAGGATGTTACATTCACGGTCTATATGAAGACGTCATAATATACCGGTATACTATTCAATAACGAACTCAAATGTGAAGAGCATTGGCAAATTTTGATTCAGTGAGACATAATTCGTACAGGATCGTCAAAAGATACGATGGAAATTGGAGCGGCAACTGCCTTTATTTGACTTTTAATATTTTGACATTTTTCAATAATTTTTCAGTAATTTGGTACTAACATGAATTGTAACATATTTTTCTAAATATCTCGTTTATATTAGAAGAAATTATTTCGAAACTAAGTTTTCAAGTCCTTTTCAGCAAAGAAGACCTAAGATGATTTTGACAATTCTTTTATTGCCTGTTTTGATGATATAGTACTTAGAGAATGCATGTATTTGTACAACATTTGGCTTTTAATTGTTTCATTTCGAGTGTTTCAGTTGAGGTTAATTCCAGAAAAGCGCTCCAGAAGTTGCATATTAATAAATTGTGATTTTAATTTTCTAGCAATGGTCGGACGCCGCTGCTGGTGAACTGTTCCACGAGGGTATCATCAGTTATGTTGTTAGTGGTCGGGTATTGCGAATATTAATAACAAACTTTTTCAAAACTTTTAAAATTCACAGAAATTATTAAGAAACTAAGGTTATGATTCTCTAAGGCAAAAGTTGATCGAATGATTTTACCTATATTTCAAAGCCCTGTTTATTCTTATAGCTCCTCCCGTATTCAGATATTAATATATCTTTGGCTATCCTGATGACAGTAAATGCAGAAAAGTGCATCGGACGCAACAGATTAATCGAATGTATTTTTTTTAATATCGGGTCGATACGCTGATGGTAGACTGTAAGGCATGAGTTTCGTCAACTCATAAGTCTGTAATGTGGTGTTGGTTTTTTTTTAATAATATAGAACACTTTCGAAAACCTCCATTGATAAATATAATTATAATCTCTGAGGAAAAAAGAAACGCAAAAGGTGAAAACATTTATTTTACTTCAAATTCTCTAAATCATTGTAAATACAGAAATAAGCAGCATATTGTTTCGTTCAGACTTTTATATATTGGTAGCAGTTCTGTTCATTTATATATCAAAATTTAATCGATTTCTTCGTTTCTCAAGTAATCGAAATATTCAAGCAGAGACAATTCAAAAATTAAAAAAACCAACGCTATCGCATCTCATATGTTCATAACTTTTGATCATCTTCACTTTCTCCTTTTCGATTCTTAAAGATCATAAAATTTGGACATGGTTTGTCATACGATGTCATTGAGTTGACCACCAACAATTGGTGAGTTTTTCTGTTATAGTCAATAGCATTTGGGAAAAACAGACCATCATCTTCAGATAGTAATCTGCGATAATTATAACTTGAAATCGGATGTAAACTAAAATATAGCACAATCTATTTTCATTAGAGGTAAGATTACACCTGTGGTGACTTCCGTACATTGTTTCCTTTATTTTCAATATGTTTTGGTTATCATTTGATAGATTTAAAGTCATGATACATTTCGATTCCTCCACATAGTACAAAAAGCCATCAAAGTAGGTTATGCCCCAACACGCATATTCGGTTTTGATAGTTTTTACTACACTGTTACTAGATACGTTGATAAAGGAAATAACACAACTAGTGCCTCCGGTAACAGCAATAGTTTTGTCGTCAATTGAAGTAATTGCAAATGGCGATTCTGTCGAAATACTATCGATGCAATTTCCGTCTATTGTATATATCAACACGGCATCTTCTTGATCATTAGCAAAGGCAATATTCAAATTTGGCAGAAATAAGCAGCAGTGATAATATCCAGGTTTAAGATCTGTTTTTATATTCTGATATTCCAGATTAATCGCTTGGAATTCATCTCGAATTTGTTTATCAGTCTTGTTTGTCCACTGATTGCAACTGACCATGGTTGATGAGGGTGGTTTTTTTTCTTAGAGTCTGAAATTTATTGACTTTCACAGATCTACAAGAAAAAGAATGCTTGTGAAAATTTTGTCTAGAAAATAACAAAACAATTAAAGCATTCTGTGAATACTTACCAAAAATTGTTTTCACTAAACCTTTCACCGTGTGTTTGTTAGCAGTTATTTTTTTGACTGATTCCCAGTCCTGTATATGTTAGTCTCAGATACTCAGATACTCGTATGTTGCAAGAGAGAGCACCAGTATAGATTAAGTTCTAAGTCGGGAAGCGAATAATTGAATATAAGTGCACAATGTGAACAATTTTAAATGTAATCAAGTGGACCATACATATTCCTCTCATATCATGACAGGAACATTAAGTTAAATATTTAATATTGAAATTTAATATTACCAATATATATACGTGTTGTTGTTTGTTGAGCCTTAGCTAGGTAATGTTGAATAAAAAGGTTTTAATATTTGGCCATATGATGTGCCAAAAAATGATTCAGAAAAGAAAACAAGAGGCAGAAATTACCAAAGAGATTTTTATAAAAACTCACAAGTCGACGAAATCTGACAACGCCATAGCAAAATACGAAAACCGACCAAAATACAACAATCTACAAAACATATAGAAATTCGAAGACTGAACAACACGATAACTTACAAAAATCGTTGAGGATTTTAGGGTCTCGAAAGGGATCAGCAGATTCTGCTCAACATATGGCACCCATTTATTAACTAATAAATCACATAATAAGTCTTATCGGTGACGTCATAACTTGGAAAAAAGGTAGTGTTGTTACGACGATTGGATTCCAGATAATCTGTGATACAGTTTCTATATATGTTGGCGATTGCTTTTGTTGCAGTTGAGTGTTTCTTTTTGTTCCGTTGTTTGCCTATTGTAGTTGATGTGTTTCCCTCGGTTCTAAATCCGGATTTGTCATATATTACATTGATTTATGACTTTTGAACAGCGGTATAATACTGTTGCCATTCTTTATAAAGATATTCCATAACGATCATCGTACTCGTGATGGTGTCTGTACAACTTTCGAAGGGATCACTTCAACTTTACGTGCTAAACATTCACTAAAATGTGTTACATTAAGTGAGAAAACATCATCGTTATAGCAGAACGTAACGTTAAAGGATTATGTAGTTTCTTTTCATTCTTCCTAAGAAGAATGTACAAAGTATTACAGTTGTTCTAATATGAAAGCTGATACATGTCTTCCAAACGTTACAACTAATTATATAAGTGGTCAATAAAAACATCAAGCTTCTGAGAAGTTTTGTTTGAATTGGATTTGTATTATCAAAATATTAAGGTAGCAAAAAAAATAAATAACAAAAATACCGAGCTCTGAGGAAAATTCAAAACGGAAAGTCTCTATTTAATTATGGCAAAATCAAAATCTCAAACAGATCAAACAAATGGTATAACAACTGTCATATTCCAATACACAGTTAGAAAAAACGAAAATCTTAATTTTTAGACACCCTCTTCCCTTGCTTTCTGAAAAAAGGTTTACTGTTTGCGTGTTGTATGTGCATATGTATGGATAAAGCATCCTTCCAAAAATTTGATTTCCAATAGTTAAAATGCTTAAAAGGTAACAATGGCAACCAATTTGTTTTTTTTTGCATGCAAAAACGTGAGTGAAAATGTCAAAAATGTCCTCAAAATTTGGTCCAAAGTAGAATTTCATTCAATTTCAAAGTAAATTTTTCTGAAGCCATTGAAAATAATCTATCAAAAGATCAAATAAAATTCATATGCATTTAACCTCATTTTTCAACTAAAAAAAAATGAAAAGTTCGAGCGTAAAACATTTGTTGGAAAACACTATAATAATTCCTAGACACAAGGCCGGTACGGGTGTGAACAAAACGTACTATCAAACCAAATAAGGCCTATGTAAATGTAAAAAATAATAAAATAATGTTAATGTACATTTAAACGCAATTTGAAAGCAATAATATTGCACAATAACATATATTTGAGAAAAAAAATCTCCGAGACTAAAACTGTGTATTGGTGTCTTATTCCTTTTGTAAAACAAGAAATGTGTTCATTGGTTAATCTGTTTTATGAAAAGAAAAAAAGGAACAATTTCTTTTTAATCTTTTTTTAGTTTAAAATAGAAAATACTAGCGTCAAGTGTGTAGTAGTCAAATGTTTTATACCATAGCAAGAAGTTATTTTATGTACTCTGGCAAACCTTTGGATTTTTGTGGCTTCCAAAGGATTGCCAGAGTACATCTGATTCACATCACCCCTGGAGAAGGACGAATGAATTTTTTTATTTATTTCAAATTAAGAAATATATTTCCCTTATGAAAAGATCTGATTCATTAACCGGCTAAGTGACCCAGTGGCGGATGTAACTTTTCATAAGGGGGCTCGCTCCAGTCATGCTACAGTGATTTCCAATATAATCAACCAACGTTTTCAAAAAAAAAGGTTGGTCCGGGCCCCCCATCCCGTTGATCCGACTATGGCTTTTAACTACACTTTTTGTCCTTTCTGATTTATAAGCTGTGTATTTTTTGGATTTTCAAACACAATTTGACTTCGAGGATCTCTTCAGAGACATTTATTGTCGAATTGCGCATCTGGTTCCAAAATTTTTTACCGTTATTACTCCCCCTGTGTTGATACCTCTGCTGGTGGATTGTAAGTGATGGTAACATAAGCTCATTGGCCTGTACTTCTGTATAGGCATGAACATGCAAATATTGTGTTACTACATTTTGTTGTTATGAAATTATGGAATTTGTTTTGAATTAAGAAATAAATCTTCCATTGTAAAACAATGATTTCCTGCACGGCTTTGGTTATACTTGTCGGATTTGTTTTGTTGTTGTTGTTGTTGTTTTTGTTTTTATATATAAGCTTTTTTTGTTGTTGTTGATAACTTTGAGTCTTCAAATATGTTGGCATCAATGATCACTGAAGAGGCGTGTATTGTCAAAATGCGAATCTGGGGCAGCAAAAATGGTACCGTTAATGATATAACTCTGTCAAAATCTCCAATTTCTACAAACATTTGTAGTGTTTGCAAAAGATTAAATTGCATAAATCAGTGTTTTAGAATAGTAGTTCTAAAACATAAAATTATGACTGTGCCTTAAAAAAAGAAACTGAAGAAAAACATCATCGAAAACAATAATAAAACTGTGTGCCATTAACTTTTGTCACTGTTTTATTCGTGGTTTTAGTATGATACTAAGATAAGATAAATTTTATTTTCCAAATTAGGTCCCCAGGGGGGCATATACACATAACATATATGATTGATACAACATACAGTATTTTACATAACATTGTAAAATAAACTATTGAAATAGTCATACAGGTATTATTTGTTAAATGAAAAAGTATTCGAGAGTTGCTACTCCAGAGATGTGGCAAACCCCATTTATTTGTTTACTTTTTTTTCTCACTTGATTTTATAATATTTTGCTGAAAATGTATAAATATAAAATATAAAATATAAAATAAATGATTGTTTAGCTGCAACAGACACCAAGGGACGATGCTCTAGGATTGTGATCTTAAAAGCTCTAACAATCCTCCTCGTATCTGATGCTAAAAAGATACTAATTTTCAGAGAAGAGATTAAAAAGATAGAGACCGAAGCACAGGCTAATCAAAAGTAGTTTACATAGTAGATATATTCATAAGAAAATAAGCTTTCAAAAGAAAATGAAAGTGTACGTTTAATATATATATGTAATTTTATTGCAATGAATCATCGTAGAGTGATTGAAGCAGTTCACAACACACTGATTTGTATAATCAAATAAAAGCCCTTGATAAAACAATTATTTTTAAATTTCTATTTAAATCATATGTATACTCGGAAATCACTAATGCCCGCGTCACACTGTCCCGATTTTTGTATACGATGGACACCCGAATGCGAAAATTGTAAGTTCGTACGAAGTTGGTCCCGATCTCTTTAAAATACCAAAAAGTGACCGAAGCAAGTACGATGAATAACGAAGTCTATACGATGGTGCCGATATTATAAACGATAGCAAAAGATGGACATACGAAGGTTAACCGAAGACGTGTATTTAAGCTTCATATCTCTGCCGAAGCCTACACGATGGATCATGAAGGCTAACACGATGGATTACGATGATGGTGCGATGGCCATACGATGTCAAAAGATACCAACATAATTTCGACAACATATCGTTTCTGTACAAGTCTACCATGCATGGCGGGAAATCGATATTTTTGTCTAATTCTTATAAAACTTAGTTTATTATCCCCTCGCCTACTACATATAAGTTGCGTGTAGATAAAATTGTTATGGACACTCTAGAACCAAAATGCTCAAAACTTGGTATGGTGTTACTCGTTAAGAATATCTTAAGCGCTATTGACTTTCAAGTTCAAAGGTCAAGGTCACAGTGGCAGTTGTAATACAAGGCAATACCACCCTTGTGGACACTCAAAAACCAATATGCTTCAAAAGATTTTAACCACATTTTGGTATATTGTTCCTCCTTGTAATGATCTGACATTTTTTACGTTCAAGGCCAAAGGTCAAGGTCATGCAGATGGACTTATTTTTTCTCCTTGAAATAGAATAGTAAACAGGAAATTGGTTGCTAATTTTTTTACCTGCTGGTTCTTAAGATAATATTAAAGGTATTTCCAGTTACTGAATGTTTTGGTTGATTTCTAAAAAAATAGTTTATGTATCAAATATGCATATTCAATTTACCATTTTCTGCATGTGTCATATACAAATATAGTGTCCATATTTGTCCCCAATATGTTACATACGAGGGGATGTCACGCTCGGCATTGCCTTGTTTGAACTGTAAAATGTGTGCATAAGTCTGAACAATCACCCATAATTATGCCCATGTTTACTGATCTGTCTTAAAGGTAAGGAAATGGGTTCGTTGATCCCTTTTATTCAAAAAGAGCTGGTTCCAGGAGAATATCACAATAATATAGACAAAAGGAAGGATGGGGGAAAGCAACAAATGCGGCAAAAAATGACATATAGAAAACAAAATGGTTATGGAGTAAACATTCGTGTGACAACAACTCAGACGATACATAAAAAATCAGAATAATGAAGAAAAAGTTGGTTTTCCTGTATACGTGTACCTGCAGTGTTGGTGTACGAGGCGCGTTTATGATTTTCATTATGTTTACTTGATATGAAAAATTGACAAAAAATAATATTTTACTTGTAAAAGTAAATCCTAAGCCTGTAATAGCTGCTCTTCTTGTTCCATTTGAATTAATAGAAACAACGCTGTCGCCTTTCTTGTTCTCGTAGAATCATATGATATGAGCTCCATGTTTTGTGAACGTTTTTCTTAACTGTCGTATTAGACTGACCAGTGCATATCGCGCATGGTACTTAAAATGTATTTTTGCGCGAAAATTAAAATTGAGAATGGAAATGGGGAATGTGTCAAAAAGACAACAACCCGACCAAATAAAAAACAACAGCAGAGGGTCACCAACAGGTCTTCAATGTAGAGAGAAATTCCCGCACCCGGAGGCGTCCTTCAGCTGGCCCCTAAACAAATATATACTAGTCCAGTGATAATGAACGCCATACTAATTTCCAAATTGTACACAAGAAACTAAAATTAAAATAATACAAGACTAACAAAGGCCAGAGGCTCCTGACTTTGGACAGGCGCAAAAATGCGGCGGGGTTAAACATATTTGTGAGATCTCAACCCTTCCCCTATACCTCTAACCAATGTAGAAAAGTAAACGCATAACAATACGCACATTAAAATTCAGTTCAAGAGAAGTCCGTGTCTGATGTCAGAAGATGTAACCAAAGAAAATAAACAAAATGACAATAATACATAAATAACAACAGACTACTACTAGCAGTTAACTGACATGCCAGCTCCAGACTTCAATTAAACTGACTGAAAGATTATGATTTCATCATATGAACATCAGGCACAATCCTTCCCGTTAGGGGTTTAGTATCATACCATCATAACATATATATGAAGAACATAACCCGTGTCATGCCAACAACTGTTTTTAGAATAAATGTGTTTAGTTCCGATGCAAAGACCTTATCAGTGACTCAATATTAACACCAAAATATGCAATCTTTAATGACTTGACAACAGTATCGTAATTATATCCCTTCTTAATAAGTCTATTCAAAGGTTTTGTAAGTTTCTGAGGTGAATACTGACACCTTTGTGCTTTATAAAGAATATTTCCATAAAAAATTGGATGTGAAATACCTGAACGTATTAGAAGTCTGCATGTTGAGCTATATTTACGAATGATGTCTTTATACCGATGATAAAATTTAGTAAATGTTTTGACTAGTTTGTGATATCGAAAACCCTGGTGTAATAATTTTTCAGTAATACATAAATTTCTCTCGTTAAAATCTAAAACATTGTTACATACACGAGCGAATCGTACAAGTTGAGATATATAAACACCGTAAGATGGTGACAAGGGAATGTCACCATCTAAAAACGGATAATTAACGATAGGAAATGAAAAATCATCCCTTTTATCATAAATTTTAGTATTCAGCTTTCCATTAGTGATATAGATATCAAGATCGAGAAAAGGGCAGTGGTCATTGTTAGTATTAGCTTTATTTAAAGTAAGTTCAACAGGATAAATTTCATTAATATACACACTGAAGTCGTCATTATTGAGAGCCAAAATATCATCCAAATATCCAAAAGTATTATTAAATTTGTTTATCAGATGTTGTTTCGATGGGTCTTTGCTTATTTCTGTCATAAATTGTAACTCATAACAATACAAAAACAGGTCTGCAATAAGTGGTGCACAGTTAGTCCCCATTGGAATTCCGACAATCTGACGATATACGGAATCCCTAAAGCGAACAAAAGTGTTATCTAGTAAAAAAACAAGGGCATATATAGTATCAAAGCATGTCCAATTAACATAGTTTTTTGTTTATTGCTACTAAAAAATGACCTAAAAGAGTTTGAACATATATATTCACATTCTGATTTTTTGAATGCCCATTTAATTAGGTGTGTGAATTTTTTCTTAATGAGAATGTGAGGCAATGTGGTATACAGGGTAGAAAAATTACTTACATTTAGCTGGATTTATTGCCGTCGTAGTTCCATCTTGTCGCTTTCGTACTTTTATTCGATGGCAACACGACGGGATTACGAGGTCTTCACGAAGTCGTGTTGCCATCGTAAGACCTTCGGGTATCTTCGTGATTCATTCGTGTAGACATCGTAATGTCAAAACTGCCCGATGGAAACGATGGAAACACGAATGCAATACGATGTGCAAAGATGCATTCCCGGTGACATTACGATGGTGAGGATGGTGAAACGAACTCAATACGAACCCTCAACATCGGACGCACCTTCGGGGATTTTTTAACATGTTAAAAAATTTAGAACCCTTCCCGAAGTTGTCCCCGAAGGCTAGAAAAATTGGCCGATGGTTCTACGATGGTTAAAGATGGCACTACGAATAGCCCGATCTGGATACGATCAGTCCCGATATTGAAAATTTCCATAATCGTGTTGCCATCGGCGTAAAAATCGGGACAGTGTGACGCGGGCATTACCATACTTGTTTGTGATGAGATGTATACTACTGCAAATGTCAGTTACCTTGCAAATGTATTGATGATCGCATCTGTCTGTGACCTTGTAAATGCACATACATAAATAAAAATAGATTGTTTATTATTCGGTGCATGAACTTTAAGTGAACGCCTGTCACAGTTTTCTGCCAAACCTTGTATTAAAGTATATGTGAAAAAAACATCTTTAATCGAATATGTGCAAGTCTATTCGGAGAAAGTGACAAAAGAGCTACGATTTAAACAAAAGAACTATTCTTTTTGTTCCAAGAATTAACAAAAGCGGAGTTTTGATAGAACAGTTCCTTATAAGCAGTCACTATGCCCCAAAAGTAGATCAAAAACTTTGTTGATGTATTGTAAAATTGTTTGATAATTTAATTTTAATTGAATTCGCATTCATGTGACCTTTTGGTTTAACCCCTAAGTTAGATATGGGCTACGCATGTACTACTAGCGAGTGTTCAGCTATCAAAGAAGTTGAAAAGTGAAACAAGGGACCGTGAACCATTTCATTGACAGGTTCGAGCCACAAAAAAACTTGATTATAGAGGTAAAAACGATGATTAAAATATTGTTTAACCTAGTAAATAAAATCAAACACACCAAGAAACCCAAATGCACGTGGTTGCTATCTTTTTATATTACATGTATGTCTATTTGTTTTGTTCTCACATAGTTGTCAGTATAATCCACCATTTTCTACATAACGAAATTCTTTTACCAAGTCAGGAATATGACAGTTGTTTTCAATTCGTTTGATGTGTTTCAGCTTTCGATTTTGCCATTTGATGAGGGAATTTCCGTTTTAGATTTTCAATGGAGTTCGTTTTTTTTTTTTATTAATACAGGGGATGACCTTTAGGGTGTATTGTTGCGAGAGAGATTTTCATTACGCAACTTTCGTGTTTGACTGGTAACCGATCTATAATCTATAGATACGAGGACATCATCGAGTGCAAATTAACATTCCTTATCTTTTGTTATAAATTCATTTCTTCAATGAATACTCATAAAGTATTTTTTTTAGAAAATACATTAATAATATGAAAATGTTTTTTATATACGTCTGAGCCAGTGCCAACTCTACAACAGATTTATCCATCGGATCACCAGCAGTGATGATGATACATGGCTGTGTATATTATGTATATACAACTCGTCTAAACATCAACCCAACAATGTTAGATCTGTAAGTTTGCTTTCGCAAATTTTTTGTTCCGCCCTCGCCGGGAGTCGAACTCATGCTACTGAGCTATTGTGACACCAAATCGCCTGCACTGTAGCCGTCCCGCTAAATCACACGACCACCTTGGCTTCATAAAAATGAAGCTTTCGGTGGCCGGGTGTTACCTTTCCACGTCAATTTTAATCTAGCGTCGTACTACAGCACATGATATATAAGGCATGAAGATGTTATTCTTACAGATCAGCTAAATTATCTATGTTAAAGGATCCTACAAATTACTGATGTAAGATACAGTCACAGAAAATAATTATATACTCGTCTAAACATCAACCCAACAATGTTAGACCTGTAAATTTGCTTTGCTTTGCTTCATGCATTATAATTTCAATAGGAGTTCGTCCAACACACGCAATTCGCACATAATGATATTGCACAAATATAAGGTAACAATAAATTCAAATATGATCATTGTTTTGTTACGCCACATTAGGTATTATGAAAATAATCCAAATCATCCTCAGATCAAACAAGACTTTCACGAACTCTTCATTGATTGGATAACAATAAGAGTAAACATTCACACAGTCATAACAAATAAATGGTCACGACTTCTGATCAGCTTGATTTGCTGGCTTAACCTTCTTGAAGATCATAAAATATGGCTTTAGTTCGTCATCATCTGATAATAAGTTTACTGTCATAAATCGTTTTGTTTTTCTGTCATAATCAATAGCACTCGGATAAATAAGCCCGTCATCTTTGCCTAATAACTTGCGACAATTGTCATATGAACATGTATAACATGCCTGGGCAGATACTAATATCACCTGACGTAATTCTGTGTTAACGACATAAACATGTCCGTCTTCATCCATTGTACACTGTCCTTGGTCTTTTATTACATCAGGCTCGTATATCTGGTATACTTTCTCTGCAGATTCTTTATCAGGATTTATCTTTAAAACCAAGACATCTGCATTTTCATTTGAGGTATAGCACAGTCTGTTACCAAATGAGGTGAGATGGGACTTGCAATGACTGTTGTAGTGTTTACCATTCAAATAGTTTAACATTTTTTGGTTGCCATTCGATAGATTTAAAGCAAAAATACATTTCCATTCAACCACAAAGTATAGGTAGCCATCATAGTATGTTATGCCCCAGCACCCAGTCTCTTCAGTTTTTATAGTTTTTACAACACTGTTACTAGAAAAACTGATTATGGAAATAAGACGAGTGCTGCCTCCAGTTACAGCAATAGTTTCATCGTCGATGGAAGTAATGGCAAATGGCGTTTCTATCGAAATACTTGCGCTGAGAGTTCCATCTATCTTATAAATCACCACAACATCATCCATATGATTAGCAAATGCAATATCAGAGTTTGGCAGAAACAAGCAGCAGGTATAATTTCCAGGTTTAATATCTACTTTTATGTTCTGATACTCAAGTTTGATGGACTTGAATTCTTCTCGGATTTCTGTACTTGTCTTGTTTTCCCATTGATTGCAAGGTTCCATGGTGTAGCAGTTTCTGCTTGCATCAAAACTGAATTTTCGTCTGTAGATCTACAATAAAAAGAATGCTTTTAATTGTTAAGTTTAAAAAATGGACGCGTTTTTAAGCAATTTTATTAAAACTAACCCTCAAATATTCAGACTAAACCATTTCTCTGTATGGCTGTTTGAATTTGTTTTTGAAGTCTCATGTAAGTCAACGAATGATTGCACAATTTAACAATTTTTTATGCAGTTTATTTATAACTTTATCGTACGTTCCTAGAAACCGATGAATTATATAGTTTTATTTTCGAGCATTTGCTATTTTTTTTGGTGTCATACTGTGATGCTTAATACAGAGTTAGGCAGTACCTCGTTTATAGGTTTTATGTCTAGACAAAGAAGAAATTGTGTGAGGTTCAAGTTATTTTGTAGTTCCCTTAATGAAGGAACTCAAATTTAGGAGAGTTTGGTAATGATATTTTTTTTCTGATATACAGAAGAACCAATGAATTATGAACATACGTTTATTTATTTTCCTTCAAACCTAAAAATGTAAACCGAGTGTTCATAAATAACCTTGTTTATATCTTAGTATGTGTCTATTCGTGCAGCAACACCTATTAAAAATAAGATAATGTTTAAAATATCTACCCATTTGTAACTTCGTCCTTTGGTCTTTGGATAGATTTATAATTTGCAATTATACCACATCCTTTATTTTAATATATAAAGAATACAGAATACTAATGAATAGGCCATGTTTTTTCAAGACAAAAGCAGTACATTAACCTAACATTGTCGTAAATCAAAAAATTTCAACATTTGAGCAATATTTATCCAAAATATATAGTTTCAAACGTCTCGTATTTCATAAAATTACGCTTTTTCAGAGAAAAGGATATTTCTACTCATATTAAAATAATAAAGAGTTAACGTACTAAGTACAATAGTTATTATATTTCTAATATCAAATCATCTGTATGATAAATCAGTGTGCTTTCATGCATTGTTAATTCCATTACAACATACACTATATAATATATACCTTCAATTCAACAGTAGCTCAGTTTTGATATCTCGAAATAACCAATTCTGAACTTATTTGGATTTTACAAATATATTCGCTTTGAGCATCACCGAAGGGACACTTATTGTCGAAATGCGCATCTGGCGCAGAAAAAAAATGTTACTTTTATTGCAATTATTCGTCTGTGTTATTCTAAAAATCACTTACCGGCTGTGTCTGTGTTGATGTTTGATACTATTGTAACCGTCTATATGACATATGATCCTAAAGATGTGTGACCTTGTAACTATACTTATATATATAAATAAATTTTGATGGTTTAGCTTAGTCTGATACTCATCTGCGCAGGCGTGTGTACAGATGAACTTTGTGTAAACTCCCTTCATAGATGTATTTTCATTTAAAAAGTGTTGAAGAAAGTATTTCTTTATCTTTAAATTAAAAATATTTCAAAGTTAACACGCTGACAAGTTATTAATTAATCTAAATGGATTTTTTAGTATGATGTTGTTCAGGAATCAATTCATCAGAGTGTCCTAGTACATATAACTAGTATATTGTGATTGTCCGTGACCTCCAGTATATATAGCTATTGTTTATATGAAAAATGATATTGCGGTTGGGGCATCCGTGTACTGGGGACACATTCTTGGATTTTTTTTAGTTGTAAGTTTCGGAGAAAATATATAATATGGCGACATTTAGGGAAGTGAGCCATTAACCCAGAAAAGAAATTCAGAAGCCATTATACGATGCTCATAATAATTTCGATATTCACAAAACTTTGCACAACAAGGAAACGTATACCATAACTAAACATGTCCTTGAAAAGTCATGAAATCATCGTCGGTTCTTATCTATAATCGATTCATACAAGTTGGTTCCATAAACTTATACTTTTCTGTGGATAACGGACATTATGAATTTAGTAAGTAAACTAAAAGGAAAATTACTCATTTATATGGAATTTGGATCTGAAAATTTACGATTAGTTGAATTCCTTAAAAAGACAATTAATGGATAACGGTTTGCAAAACGGGTGGTTTATATGTGCGGCATTTTTTTTAGTGATGCTGCGTAATGTTGAAAATTAAACAACTCAACTTTAAAGTTTTTAAACCAAAATAGATATGTTTTACCTGAGTGGGCTCATTTGTGTGACTTACAAAAAGACCAAATAGCATAAGGTCAGGTGAAAAGTAGTATTATATCTTGGTGGGTCAAGGGTGATAGATTTTATCGAAAGGTAATACACAATGGTTCAGAGGGTACATGCAAGTTCCATCATCTAAAAGTGATGTAACCTTATGCTAAAACTAGGTGAACAAGAAGGTTTAAGACTTTTTGTGCTGACATGAATTATCATTGATATTGTTTTATTCATAAATTAACTGTTTACAAAATTTTGAATTTTTTGAAATACTAAGGCTTTTCTACATCAGGCATAGATTACCTTAGCTGTATTTGGCAACGCTTTTCGGAATTTTGGATCTCAATGCTCTTCAACTTCGTACTTTATTTGGCATTTTTAACTTTTTTGGATTCGAGCGTCACTGATGAGTCTTTTGTATCTACGAAACGCGCGTCTGGCGTATATATAAAATTTAGTCCTGGTATCTTTGATGAGTTTATTTATATTACCTACTAAAAGGTATAAATTCCATAACGGTTATACCGATGTGATCTTGGTTACATAGAATATAAACGGACCTTACTTTATGATAAACAAAAGCCTTTCCAAGCCGAGCAAACAAAAATTGCAAGACCCGAAATATTTTCAAAGCACATAAAAGGACAAAAAAAGTGTCACATGATAACTGATTTTATTTTGATTATGGTATTTTTGTCCTTACATTAAAAAAGATCAAGGGGTGGGAAAATTCATATGTACCGGCATGTTACATTCTCTGAAAGTTGATGAAGGCTGAATAAATCGGTCATTTTAAATGTAAAAAGGTGATATTTACTCATATCCCCTGTTTATATAAATTGAAAGATTAACTGGGATATTACACTCCACTGTAATAAAAAGATTTGTATTCTTCTAAAACATATTTCACCAAGCGGGAAACAGATATTCTCCGTTTGCAAACAAACCTCTTCATTCCCTAAAAGTATACAATTTTATATAACATTAGATATAAGAACAATTCTATTTTAGACCAACACGAAGGTCACTACACCTGCTTACACAATTGTCCGTACATTTTTTATTGCACGCAAAAGTTCGCTCTCTCCTTTTTCCAATCCGATCACTTGCTATCCTAAGTTCAATTTATATCATCTATCTTATGTTCATACAGCCATGTTTGTGGCTAGAGTGACAAGCGTCAACAGTTGATTACTTACATTGAAGATAGATTTACCTCTGTTGATATTTTACTATTCAGATATCCTAGAAATCAAATAATATCCATTTTGATGTATAAAATGCACGTTAAATTGTCACAAATTGGGCTTCAGTTACACTTTAAGTAAACATTTTGGAAACCTGAAACCTATAATAAATTTCGACTTAACAAAATTCAACGAGCATACAGAAATAACTTGTAGATCAGACGAAACAACATTTTTACATGGAACTATGTTTAATTAAAACAGAACTATAACTGTAAAATTAGGAAGTCGCTGTCATTAGATATAACCTAATCAAAACACAAAAACTGATATTTTACAGGGTTGTTTTATTCAACTATTGGCCTTTACAGCAGTAGGAGGGTTCATACTTGATAGTAACAACAACGGGGGAACTGTAGCAGGGGCGAATGGTCAATGTGTGACTCTTATGGAATTCCATAGCACTATAAAGCAATTACAACGAGAAAATGATGACTTGCGACATGAAATGGGTCAATATCGAATCGAGTCCGATAAAGCACTTGCTGTACTGACTTCTCAGTTGCAGATAAAATTCAAGAAACTTGAAAAAACCTTGACCACGGCTAATGACACAGCAGAAATGTATGAGTCGACAGAGAACAAGTACTCCGAACTAGCCAAAAATCATACAAATTTACAGACTGAATTTTCAGGCTTAAAAAGGATTACGTATTGTTAGAAAACGAACTGTCACAGACAAATTCCAAAATGGTGTCTTTGGAAAGTAAAGTAGACACACTTAAAGACATTAAAGCTGTACAGCAACTGCAAGATTTGACTTCTTTGAGGCAAAAAATTCAAACAATAGAGACAAAGACGCATTCATTGGAAGTCAATGAACAAGCCAGAGGTCAGGACTTTTTAGCCTTGTATAACCAGACCGTTGATATAAAAGTAAACGGAAAAAATCGTTTCCTTCAAATCGAACAGAATATTTCCGATATTCGTGAAACAGGTATCATTATTTTTTTCCTGTACGTGAGAAGCTAAAGGTTTATAGCAGAACATAATATATATATGTTACGTCAAAATTTTTATGTATAGATAATACTTTTTTGAAATTTGAAATTGATTTGAAAAATTATTAATTTCAAATGAGGAGATGTGATAGGATTGCCAATGAGACAATCATCAATAGAATAGATCGACGAAGTGTAAAGATGCAATCATTTACATGTTACCTAACGACCTTCAACAATGAGTAAACCATTACCGTGTAGTAAGATGTAAGAGGCCCTGTATAACAAAATGTGAAATAATTCAAAAGAGAAAAACGAACAGCATGATTTGAATTACAACAATAGACAAAAAATGATTACGAAGAACTATTGACAACCACTGAATTACCGGCTATTGGTTTGAGAAATGCACATAAATATATGGAAGGGTTAATCATGTGCGTTTAACTCTTTAGTATCAATTATTCATTAGTTGTTATTGTCTTTGAACTAGCTTTCGGTAAATATGGATATTTTAAGATCAGTACTTTGTGTTTATTTTTTTATGTTAAATGTTGTGATGCTTCAAGCCGATCTGATTAGTCAAGCGATTTCCAACTGATTTTTTTACAGTGTTGTGCTGTTAAACCACTATCTCAGGTCGAAGGAGTGGTTGCGTATAAACATGTTTAATTTCCATATTCTTCATGATCCTGTTCCAAGACAATATCATGCATTTAAGTGGCTGTCGTTATTAGCTGTCCGTCATATTTATTTATTTTGTTTATTGTTTTGTCATGAATTTGGTTTATTTTCGTTTGGATTGTTTAACATTTTGTCATGTCAGGGCTTTATATAGCTGACTAAAATGTATGGGTTTTGTAATGAAAACAGTCAAACGTGATTTGGCAAAAATGTATTAAAAGTTCAAGTTATATCATCTTGTAATTTCTTTTGTAGTTGCAATTACCGCTTGTACACAGAAAAGTGTAATTTATGACGCTGGGTCAATCATAAAATTTCCTTTGATGCGAACTCATATCGGAATTAATGACTTATCTGCATTTCAAAGCGGTGGAAAATTTAGATGCATAATGGAAGGACTTTATCATCTTACGGTGTCAATTTTATCGCTCACAGTTCGTGGAAAATTTGACATTTACCATAATGGAAGAAGTGTGTATCATACGTATATCTCCGATGATGGCCCCTATGAAATGGGTACAGTCGTGGTAGCTGTTTATCTGAAAATGAATGACACTGTTTGGGTTCAATCGGCAATTAATAGTCTTAATGTAGACTTCGAAGGATCATGCTTTACTATCATAAAAGTTAAATAAAGCTTTTCCTTACATTGTATTTAATGTTTTGCTTTTCTATTTAAATTGTTTAGTAGATAAAATACTAACTAAGATGGTAGCTCTGGAAAATAATTTGATTCTGAAAGGATACGGAACACTCGTGTTGGCTTAAGGGAATACAATACAGTTACATATTAAGAACGTATTTATTGTACGTTATGAATTGTTCCCTGAAGTGATATACCCTTTACCATCGCCGAAAATGTGTTGATATCGGTTTGCTTGTAAAACGATTTATCGTGATATAATATCAATGAAGAATAAAAACATTAAGTTAAACACATTCATTATAAACATTTAATTTCTTATTCACATTTCCTGTTGGTATTTCATTTTCCAGTTGATCTGCGTATTGTTCTATTGCACCCTTAACCTTTCTGGAGCAATTTTTTTTAATTTTCTGTATAGGCAGTGGTTTGCTCTTGTGTCGTGTTCTCTTTGGTCTTTTGTGGAAGGTATTTATTTGATTTCGTCCTGCAAATACTATATGCAATGCAATTTTAGATAGGGATCAAATTTCCTAGGACATAAAAAGCCAGTCAAAATAATTGATCTGATTTTCGAACCGAAGTTAAAGACATTGCTGATAAAAACCTTTGGCCTTTGATATAGATTTTATAGAAATATAGCAAGAATGAAATGTGTAGTGGGGGAACGACGATAAGACAAGGCAGTGTCTGCGCGTACCCGCATGTGGGTACGAATAGTCAAATTGACATTCGTAGGCTACGCGTACCCACATCCGGTTTTATAATAAAATGCAATCAAATCGGGAATTAAACGTGAAATATATACAGAAATTATCGATAATATGGGGATTTCGAGTAGAACGAGTGAAGGGTACATGACAAATAACATTGATGGAGAATTTTGAAATCTTTAAGTTGCTTCCACGCCTCAGAGGCAAAATATTTTTTGATGCGCTGAAGGTTTACATTTTCGTCAAACATTTTGTTATTTATTAATGAAGCTTTCATAGAAGATTATTGGCATCGGCCTTTGTTTTTCAGAAATAATGTATTAGGCCTTCATTTTTCCAGTCGAACTTGTTTAGAATTTTTTGCCTCCGTGAATACAGGAAATAATTATTCTGTAAAACTTTATTTCCTCTTTATTTTTTTGTGTTTCCAGTTCTTTTCTCTGTAGCTGCACTCTGAGTTTGTTTTTATATACAATTGTATAAAATTAATCGACTGATACTTTTGAACAATATCACTCTTTTCCCATTTTAAGAATATTTATTAACCGAGAAAAACTGCATGTTCGCTTACATATATATAAATGTTTACAAAACTTCTAAGTAGTTGATCAAATTTATTCACTAATTGCGATAATTTCTGTATATATTTTACGTTTAATTCCCGATCCAATGGCAATTTATTATAAAACCGGATGAGGGTACGCGTAGCCTACGAACGGCAATTTTGCTATTCGTACCCGCATGCGGGTACGCACAGACAACTGAATGTGACTATCATGTTTCACTATTTATGTTTCCATAGTTACAGTTGCCAATAGAAACAATGAAAATAAACACATTTTCATTTTGTTTATTTTCTTTGGTTACATCTTCTGACATCAGACTCGGACTTCTCTTGAACTTAATTTTAATGTGCGTATTGTTATGCGTTTACTTTTATGGGCGTCAAGTTGGTTACCTATTCCCTATTCCCTATTCGTTACCTATTCCCTATTCCCTATTCGTTGCCTATTCGTTACCTATTCCCTATTCCCTATTCGTTACCTATTCGTTACCTATTCCCTATTCCCTATTCGTTACCTATTCGTTACCTATTCCCTATTCCCTATTCGTTACCTATTCGTTACCTATTCCCTATTCCCTATTCGTTACCTATTCGTTACCTATTCCCTATTCCCTATTCGTTACCTATTCGTTACTTATTTGATTTTTAATATCCTTCCCCCTTTTTAATTATGGCATGGTATAGTTTAATATGGCTGCCGTTACCATGGAAACGGCACAATTGTGAAAAAAATGAGTTTTTGGTTTTTGGTGAACTGTTTGGATATGCTTCAACTTAGAATCATCATATTTTAAAACAATGTAGGTGCCCACTATATTCAGGTGTTGGATGATTTTGGCGATCATTGGAACTACTATGTTGCCATGGAAACTACACCAAAATTTTCAAAATTCTAAAAATGCTCAAAACTTCATGAAACTTCACAGTTATGATGAGCAACATTGGAGTTGGAATTTCCAAAATAGGTCTTGTTACCATGGAAACAATGCAAAAAGGTCAAAAATTTCAAAAATAAGAATTTTCCGCAAACTGGATGAAACTTTACAGGAATGGTAACTGGCATAGGCAGAGTTGGATTTTGAAGTTAGAATTTTCAAAATGGCCGCCGTAACCATGGAAACAGCAAAAATATCAAAAATTCAAAATGTTCAAACTTAATGAAACTTTGCAAAAATGTTACTAGACATCTGTAGATGCTCTCTTTGACTTTGGAATTGTCAAAATGGCTGCCGCTCACCTGGTAATAGGGGGAAGGGGTGCCTTCCGTTATTGCTAGCAATTACAAATCTAGTTGTTAATAGTCTTACATATGGTAATAGTTCTGAATTGGTTGAGGTAAAATGATCTTTTTATGACCTATTTATATGTGTTTGTGCTCAACCGATCCTTTTACTTCATGTTCGATACGCATTTGTTCCTTACTTGTTTTTTATACGTTCTACCTTTTAACTGCTTTATGTCCGTATGTTTGAAGATGGATCTTGGTTCGACGGGATGAAATCACCGTGTTAGCGCTTGCGTAAAAACGAAGATGTGGTATGATTGCCAATGAGACAACACTCCACATTAGACCAAAATGACACAGAAATTATCAACTATAGTTCACTGTACGGCCTTCAACAATCAGCATAGCCCAAACCGTGTAGTCACCTATAAAAGGCCCAGACATGACAACCTCATACAATTCAAACAACAAAACTGACGGCCGTATTTCATATACAAAAAAATAAACGGAAATATGTAACACAAAAACAAACGATAACTACTTAATTTCAGGCTCTTGTCTAGGGACAGGCACATACTTACATAATGTGGTAGAGTTAAACATGTAAGCAGGGTGTACATCGTTTCGGAGCATGCTATTACCTTGTTTAATTCGTTCCATCACTCGCTTATAATTCGCTTATAATACGTGTATCTTACGTTGCACCTTTTAAAACATAATTTTCAATTGTTTTGTTGTCTCTGGTGGAAGATTTGGGCTCTTAGAGGTGATATAACTCTATAAGTGCATTTGTATCCGTTCCAGCGGTCGGATAATACCCTGTTAAATATTCGTTACTAATTCGCTTTTAAAAAGTTTGTTGTACGTTGCACCTTTTAGAAAAGGATTTCCAATTGTGTTCATATCTCTGGTGGTAATAATGTGTTCTTATAGATGAAATACCCCTTGAAGCGCATATGTACTCGTTCTAGCGATCGGTTAATACCCTGTTACCTATTCGTTACCTATTCATTACCTATTCACTTATAGTACGTTTGTTGTACGTTGCACCTTTTAGAAAAGGATTTTCAATTACTTATTCGCTTTTAATGCGCGGGGTATACGGTGCACCTTGAAATAAATAGTTTTTTAATTGTGTTCAGGTCTCTGGTGGTAAGAATGTGTTCTTAGAGATGAAATTACCCTATTAGCGCGCATGTACCCGTTCCAGCGCTCGGTTAATACCCTGTTACCTATTCGTTACCTATTCGTTACCTATTCGCTTATAATACATTTTTTTATACGTTGCACCTGTTAGAAAAGGATTTTCAATTATGTCCAGGTCTCAGACGGTAACAATGTGTTCTTAGAGATGAAATGACCCCATTAGAGCGCATGTACCCGTTCCAGCGCTCGGTAAATAACCTGTTACCTATTCGTTATCTATTCGCTTTTAATGCGCGGGGTATACGGTGCACCTTGAAATAAATCGTTTTTTAATTGTGTTCAGGTCTCTGGTGGTAAGAATGTGTTCTTAGTGATGAAATTACCCTATTAGCGCGCATGTACCCGTTCCAGGGCTCGGTTAATACCCTGTAACCTATTCGTTACCTATTCGTTACCTATTCGCTTATAATACATTTTTTTATACGTTGCACCTGTTAGAAAAGGATTTTCAATTATGTCCAGGTCTCAGACGGTAACAATGTGTTCTTAGAGATGGAATGACCCCATTAGAGCGCATGTACCCGTTCCAGCGCTCGGTAAATAACCTGTTACCTATTCGTTACCTATTCGCTTTTAATGCGCGGGGTATACGCTGCAACTTGAAATAAATCGTGTTTTAATTGTGTTCATGTCTGGTGGTAACAATGTGTTGTTAGAGATGAAATGACCCCATTTGAGCGCATGTACCCCCGTTCCAGCGCTCGGTAAATAACCTGTTACCTATTCGTTACTTATTCGCTTTTAATGCGCGGGGTATACGGTGCACCTTGAAATAAATCGTTTTTTAATTGTGTTCAGGTCTCTGGTGGTAAGAATGTGTTCTTAGAGATGAAATTACCCTATTAGCGCGCATGTACCCGTTCCAGCGCTCGGTTAATACCCTGTTACCTATTCGTTACCTATTCGTTACCTATTCGCTTATAATACATTTTTTTATACGTTTCACCTGTTACCTAAGGATTTTCAATTATGTCCAGGTCTCAGGTGGTAACAATGTGTTCTTAGAGATGAAATTACCCTATTAGCGCTCATGTACCCGTTCCAGTGCTCGGTAAAT
Source organism: Mytilus edulis (assembly GCF_963676685.1). Lineage (NCBI taxonomy): Eukaryota > Metazoa > Mollusca > Bivalvia > Mytilida > Mytilidae > Mytilus > Mytilus edulis. The sequence continues at coordinate 71,837,188 of NC_092347.1, forward strand.
AATCTTGTTACCTATTCGTTACCTATTCGCTTTTAAAGCGCGGGGTATACGCTGCAACTTGAAATAAATCGTGTTTTAATTGTGTTCATGTCTGGTGGTAACAATGTGTTCTTAGAGATGAATGACCCCATTAGAGCGCATGTACCCGTTCCAGCGCTCGGTAAATAACCTTTTACCTATTCGTTACTTATTCGCTTTTAATGCGCGGGGTATACGGTGCACCTTGAAATAAATCGTTTTTTAATTGTGTTCAGGTCTCTGGTGGTAAGAATGTGTTCTTAGAGATGAAATGACCCTATTAGCGCGCATGTACCCGTTCCAGCGCTCGGTTAATACCCTGTTACCTATTCGTTACCTATTCGCTTATAATACATTTTTTTATACGTTGCACCTGTTAGAAAAGGATTTTCAATTATGTCCAGGTCTCAGACGGTAACAATGTGTTCTTAGAGATGAAATGACCCCATTAGAGCGCATGTACCCGTTCCAGCGCTCGGTAAATAACCTGTTACCTATTCGTTACCTATTCGCTTTTAATGCGCGGGGTATACGGTGCACCTTGAAATAAATCGTTTTTTAATTGTGTTCAGGTCTCTGGTGGTAAGAATGTGTTCTTAGAGATGAAATTACCCTATTAGCGCGCATGAACCCGTTCCAGCGCTCGGTTAATACCCTGTTACCTATTCGTTACCTATTCGTTACCTATTCGCTTATAATACATTTTTTTATACGTTGCACCTGTTAGAAAAGGATTTTCAATTATGTCCAGGTCTCAGACGGTAACAATGTGTTCTTAGAGATGAAATGACCCCATTAGAGCGCATGTACCCGTTCCAGCGCTCGGTAAATAACCTGTTACCTATTCGTTATCTATTCGCTTTTAATGCGCGGGGTATACGGTGCACCTTGAAATAAATCGTTTTTTAATTGTGTTCAGGTCTCTGGTGGTAAGAATGTGTTCTTAGTGATGAAATTACCCTATTAGCGCGCATGTACCCGTTCCAGGGCTCGGTTAATACCCTGTAACCTATTCGTTACCTATTCGTTACCTATTCGCTTATAATACATTTTTTTATACGTTGCACCTGTTAGAAAAGGATTTTCAATTATGTCCAGGTCTCAGACGGTAACAATGTGTTCTTAGAGATGGAATGACCCCATTAGAGCGCATGTACCCGTTCCAGCGCTCGGTAAATAACCTGTTACCTATTCGTTACCTATTCGCTTTTAATGCGCGGGGTATACGCTGCAACTTGAAATAAATCGTGTTTTAATTGTGTTCATGTCTGGTGGTAAGAATGTGTTCTTAGAGATGAAATTACCCTATTAGCGCGCATGAACCCGTTCCAGCGCTCGGTTAATACCCTGTTACCTATTCGTTACCTATTCGTTACCTATTCGCTTATAATACATTTTTTTATACGTTGCACCTGTTAGAAAAGGATTTTCAATTATGTCCAGGTCTCAGACGGTAACAATGTGTTCTTAGAGATGAAATGACCCCATTAGAGCGCATGTACCCGTTCCAGCGCTCGGTAAATAACCTGTTACCTATTCGTTACCTATTCGCTTTTAATGCGCGGAGTATACGGTGCACCTTGAAATAAATCGTTTTTTAATTGTGTTCAGGTCTCTGGTGGTAAGAATGTGTTCTTAGAGATGAAATCACCCTATAAGCGCGCATGTACCCGTTCCAGCGCTCGGTAAATACCCTGTTACCTATTCGTTACCTATTCGTTACCTATTCGCTTATAATACATTTTTTTATACGTTGCACCTGTTAGAAAAGGATTTTCAATTATGTCCAGGTCTCAGACGGTAACAATGTGTTCTTAGTGATGAAATGACCCCATTAGAGCGCATGTACCCGTTCCAGCGCTCGGTAAATAACCTCTAACCTATTCGTTACCTATTCGCTTTTAATGCGCGGGGTATACGGTGCACCTTGAAATAAATCGTTTTTTAATTGTGTTCAGGTCTCTGGTGGTAAGAATGTGTTCTTAGAGATGAAATTACCCTATTAGCGCGCATGTACCCGTTCCAGGGCTCGGTTAATACCCTGTTACCTATTCGTTACCTATTCGTTACCTATTCGCTTATAATACATTTTCTTATACGTTTCACCTGTTAGAAAAGGATTTTCAATTATGTCCATGTCTCAGGTGGTAACAATGTGTTCTTAGAGATGAAATTACCCTATTAGCGCTCATGTACCCGTTCCAGCGCTCGGTAAATAACCTGTTACCTATTCGTTACTTATTCGCTTTTAATGCGCGGGGTATACGGTGCACCTTGAAATAAATCGTTTTTAATTGTGTTCAGGTCTCTGGTGGTAGGAATGTGTTCTTAGAGATGAAATGACCCTATTAGCGAGCATGTACCCGTTCCAGCGCTCGGTTAATACCCTGTTACCTATTCGTTACCTATTCGTTACCTATTCGCTTATAATACATTTTCTTATACGTTTCACCTGTTAGAAAAGGATTTTCAATTATGTCCATGTCTCAGGTGGTAACAATGTGTTCTTAGAGATGAAATTACCCTATTAGCGCTCATGTACCCGTTCCAGTGCTCGGTAAATAATCTTGTTACCTATTCGTTACCTATTCGCTTTTAATGCGCGGGGTATACGCTGCAACTTGAAATAAATCGTGTTTTAATTGTGTTCATGTCTGGTGGTAACAATGTGTTCTTAGAGATGAATGACCCCATTAGAGCGCATGTACCCGTTCCAGCGCTCGGTTAATACCCTGTTACCTATTCGTTACCTATTCGTTACCTATTCGCTTATAATACATTTTTTTATACGTTGCACCTGTTAGAAAAGGATTTTCAATTATGTCCATGTCTCAGGTGGTAACAATGTGTTCTTAGTGATGAAATGACCCCATTAGAGCGCATGTACCCGTTCCAGCGCTCGGTAAATAACCTCTAACCTATTCGTTACCTATTCGCTTTTAATGCGCGGGGTATACGGTGCACCTTGAAATAAATCGTTTTTTAATTGTGTTCAGGTCTCTGGTGGTAAGAATGTGTTCTTAGAGATGAAATTACCCTATTAGCGCGCATGTACCCGTTCCAGGGCTCGGTTAATACCCTGTTACCTATTCGTTACCTATTCGTTACCTATTCGCTTATAATACATTTTCTTATACGTTTCACCTGTTAGAAAAGGATTTTCAATTATGTCCATGTCTCAGGTGGTAACAATGTGTTCTTAGAGATGAAATTACCCTATTAGCGCTCATGTACCCGTTCCAGCGCTCGGTAAATAACCTGTTACCTATTCGTTACTTATTCGCTTTTAATGCGCGGGGTATACGGTGCACCTTGAAATAAATCGTTTTTAATTGTGTTCAGGTCTCTGGTGGTAGGAATGTGTTCTTAGAGATGAAATGACCCTATTAGCGAGCATGTACCCGTTCCAGCGCTCGGTTAATACCCTGTTACCTATTCGTTACCTATTCGTTACCTATTCGCTTATAATACATTTTCTTATACGTTTCACCTGTTAGAAAAGGATTTTCAATTATGTCCATGTCTCAGGTGGTAACAATGTGTTCTTAGAGATGAAATTACCCTATTAGCGCTCATGTACCCGTTCCAGTGCTCGGTAAATAATCTTGTTACCTATTCGTTACCTATTCGCTTTTAATGCGCGGGGTATACGCTGCAACTTGAAATAAATCGTGTTTTAATTGTGTTCATGTCTGGTGGTAACAATGTGTTCTTAGAGATGAATGACCCCATTAGAGCGCATGTACCCGTTCCAGCGCTCGGTTAATACCCTGTTACCTATTCGTTACCTATTCGTTACCTATTCGCTTATAATACATTTTTTTATACGTTGCACCTGTTAGAAAAGGATTTTCAATTATGTTCAGGTCTCAGACGGTAACAATATGTTCTTAAAGATGAAATGACCCCATTAGAGCGCATGTACCCGTTCCAGCGCTCGGTAAATAACCTGTTACCTATTCGTTACTTATTCGCTTTTAATGCGCGGGGTATACGGTGCACCTTGAAATAAATCGTTTTTTAATTGTGTTCAGGTCTCTGGTGGTAGGAATGTGTTCTTAGAGATGAAATTACCCTATTAGCGCGCATGTACCCGTTCCAGCGCTCGGTTAATACCCTGTTACCTATTCGTTACCTATTCGCTTATAATACATTTTTTTATACGTTGCACCTGTTAGAAAAGGATTTTCAATTATGTCCAGGTCTCAGACGGTAACAATATGTTCTTAAAGATGAAATGACCCCATTAGAGCGCATGTACCCGTTCCAGCGCTCGGTAAATAACCTGTTACCTATTCGTTACTTATTCGCTTTTAATGCGCGGGGTATACGGTGCACCTTGAAATAAATCGTTTTTTAATTGTGTTCAGGTCTCTGGTGGTAGGAATGTGTTCTTAGAGATGAAATGACCCTATTAGCGCGCATGTACCCGTTCCAGCGCTCGGTAAATAACCTGTTACCTATTCGTTACTTATTCGCTTTTAATGCGCGGGGTATACGGTGCACCTTGAAATAAATCGTTTTTTAATTGTGTTCAGGTCTCTGGTGGTAAGAATGTGTTCTTAGAGATGAAATGACCTTATTAGCGCGCATGAACCCGTTCCAGCGCTCGGTTAATACCCTGTTACCTATTCGTTACCTATTCGTTACCTATTCGCTTATAATACATTTTCTTATACGTTTCACCTGTTAGAAAAGGATTTTCAATTATGTCCATGTCTCAGGTGGTAACAATGTGTTCTTAGAGATGAAATTACCCTATTAGCGCTCATGTACCCGTTCCAGTGCTCGGTAAATAATCTTGTTACCTATTCGTTACTTATTCGCTTTTAATGCGCGGGGTATACGCTGCAACTTGAAATAAATCGTGTTTTAATTGTGTTCATGTCTGGTGGTAACAATGTGTTCTTAGAGATGAATGACCCCATTAGAGCGCATGTACCCGTTCCAGCGCTCGGTAAATAACCTGTTACCTATTCGTTACTTATTCGCTTTTAATGCGCGGGGTATACGGTGCACCATGAAATAAATCGTTTTTTAATTGTGTTCTGGTCTCTGGTGGTAAGAATGTGTTCTTAGAGATGAAATGACCCTATTAGCGCGCATGAACCCGTTCCAGCGCTCGGTTAATACCCTGTTACCTATTCGTTACCTATTCGTTACCTATTCGCTTATAATACATTTTTTTATACGTTGCACCTGTTAGAAAAGGATTTTCAATTATGTCCAGGTCTCAGACGGTAACAAGGTGTTCTTAGAGATGAAATTACCCCATTAGAGCACATGTACCCGTTCCAGCGCTCGGTAAATAACCTGTTACCTATTCGTTACCTATTCGCTTTTAATGCGGGGGGTATACGCTGCACCTTGAAATAAATCGTTTTTTAATTGTGTTCAGGTCTCTGGTGGTAAGAATGTGTTCTTAGAGATGAAATTACCCTATTAGCGCTGGAACGGGTACATGCGCGCTAATAGGGTCATTTCATCTCTAAGAACACATTGTTACCACCAGAGACACGGACACCATTGAAAATCTTTTTCTGAAAGGTGCAACGTATAACAAACGTATTATAAGTGAATAGGTAACGAATAGGTAACAGGGTATTTACCGAGCGCTGGAACGGGTACATGCGCGCTAATAGGGTAATTTCATCTCTAAGAACACATTGTTACCACAAAAGACATGGAGACAATTAAAAATCCTTTTCTAAAAGGTGCAACATACAACAAACGTATTATAAGTGAATAGGTAACGAATAGGTAACAGGGTATTAAGCGAGCGCTGGAACGGGTTCATGCGCTCTAATAGGGTCATTTCATCTCTAAGAACACATTGTTACCACCAGAGACATGAACACTATTAAATAAAGGGCTGCGCTTTAGCGCATGATACGCCCGTTGCTCTTTTAACTTGTCTTTTATGCTTTAAATGAATTTATATGATCAACTAGAAATAGTGTGAGCCCTGTCAAATACCCCCCCCCCCCCAAATAATAAATAAAAATGCACAAAAAAATTGGCACTATTAAGGCTACCTCAAATTTAACTAAGTTTGTTGTCTTTAATTTTTCATCCACACATAAAATTTTGTGAAAGTGTTAGTTATTGTCCCAAAATTGGAAAAATCCCCCCTTTTTTAAGCATAAAAATTCATAACACGGAAATGTAAAATCTGAAATTTATAAAAATTGAAAGGGAGCTTACATCAATAGATATAAACAATTCACCAAAGTTTCATGGACATTGGTGAAAGCCTTTTTGAGTTATTGTCCGAAGTGTTAAAAATCACCCTTTTTTTCTGAATAAAGCCCCATAAATCCAAAACTTAAAATCTGAAATTTATAAAAATTGAAAGGGAGCTTACATCAATAGATATAAACAATTCACCAAAGTTTCATGGACATTGGTGAAAGCCTTTTTGAATTATTGTCCGAAGTGTTAAAAATCACCCTTTTTTTATGAATAAAGCCACATAAATCCAAAACTTAAAATCTGAAATTTATAAAAATTGAAAGGGAGCTTACATCAATAGATATAAACAATTCACCAAAGTTTCATGGACATTGGTATAAGCCTTTTTGAGTTATTGTCCGAAGTGTTAAAAATCACCCTTTTTTTATGAATAAAGCCCCATAAATCCAAAACTTAAAATCTGAAATTAAAAAAAAACGAAAGGGAGCTTACATCAATAGATATAAACAATTCACCAAAGTTTCATGGACATTGGTGAAAGCCTTTTTGAGTTATTGTCCGAAGTGTTGAAAATCCCCCCTTTTTTATGAATAAAGCCCCATAAATCCAAAACTTAAAATCTGAAATTAAAAAAAAACGAAAGGGAGCTTACATCAATAGATATAAACAATTCACCAAAGTTTCATGGACATTGGTGAAAGCCTTTTTGAGTTATTGTCCGAAGTGTTGAAAATCCCCCCTTTTTTATGAATAAAGCCCCATAAATCCAAAACTTAAAATCTGAAATTAAAAAAAAAACGAAAGGGAGCTTACGTCAATAGATATAAACAATTCACCAAAGTTTCATGGAAATTGGTGTAGGTGTTTTTGAGTTATTGTCCGAAGTGTGGACGACGGACGGACAGACGGACGGACGGACGGACAGACGGACGGACGGACGGACGGACGGACGGACAGACGGACGGACGGACGGACAGACGGACGGACAACGGTATACCATAATACGTCCCGTCCCGGGCGTATAAAAACGATTTATTTCAAGGTGCAACGTATACCTCGTGCATTAAAAGCAAATAAGGAACGAATAAGAAGCAGGGTATTAACTGAGCGCTGGAACGAGTACATACGCGCTAATAGGGGTATTTCATCTAAAAAACACATTATTACCACCAGAGATATGAACTGAATTAAAAATCCTTTTCTAAAAGATGCAACGTACAACAAACGTAATATAAGTGAATAGGTAACGAATAGGTAACAGGGTATGTATCGAGCGCTGGAACGGGTACATGCACGCTAATAGGGTCATTTCATCTCTAAGAACACATTGTTACCACCAGAGACATGGAGACAATTAAAAATCCTTTTCTAAAAGGTGCAACATACAACAAACGTATTATAAGTGAATAGGTAACGAATAGGTAACAGGGTATTAAGCGAGCGCTGGAACGGGTTCATGCGCTCTAATAGGGTCATTTCATTTCTAAGAACACATTGTTACCACCAGAGACATGAACACAATTAAAAAAACGATTTATTTCAAGGTGCAACGTATACCTCGTGCATTAAAAGCAAATAAGGAACGGATAAGTAGCAGGGTATTAACTGAGCGCTGGAACGAGTACATACGCGCTAATAGTGGTATTTCATCTAAAAGAACACATTATTACCACCAGAGATATGAACTGAATTAAAAATCCTTTTCTAAAAGGTGCAACGTACAACAAACGTATTATAAGTGAATAGGTAACGAATAGGTAACAGGGTATTTATCGAGCGCTGGAACGGGTAAATACGCGCTAATAGGATCATTTCATCTCTAAGAACACATTGTTACCACCAGAGACACGAACACCATTGAAAATCCCTTTTTCTGAAAGGTGCAACGTACAACAAACGTATTATAAGTGAATAGGTAACGAATAGGTAACAGGGTATAAAGCGAGCGCTGGAACGGGTACATGCGTGCTAATAGAGTCATTTCATCTCTAAGAACACATTGTTACCACCAGAGACATGGGCACAATTGAAAAACGATTTATTTCAAGGTGCAGCGTATAACCCGCGCATTAAAAGCGAATAGGGAACGAATCAGTAACAGGGTATTATCCGAGCGCTGGAACGAGTACATACGCGCTAATAGGGGTATTTCATCTAAAAGAACACATTATTACCACCTGAGACATGGACATAATTAAAAATCATTTTCTAACAGGTGAAACGTATAAGAAAATGTATTATAAGCGAATAGGTAACGAATAGGTAACGAATAGGTAACAGGGTATTAACCGAGCGCTGGAACGGGTACATGCGCGCTAATAGGGTCATTTCATCTCTAAGAACACATTCCTACCACCAGAGACCTGAACACAATTAAAAAATGATTTATTTCAAGGTGCACCGTATACCCCGCGCATTAAAAGCGAATAAGTAACGAATAGGTAACAGGTTATTTACCGAGCGCTGGAACGGGTACATGCGCTCTAATGGGGTCATTTCATCTTTTAGAACATATTGTTACCGTCTGATACCTGGACATAATTGAAAATCCTTTTCTAACAGGTGCAACGTATAAAAAAATGTATTATAAGCGAATAGGTAACGAATAGGTAACAGGGTATTAACCGAGCGCTGGAACGGGTACATGCGCGCTAATAGGGTAATTTCATCTCTAAGAACACATTCTTACCACCAGAGACCTGAACACAATTAAAAAACGATTTATTTCAAGGTGCACCGTATACCCCGCGCATTAAAAGCGAATAGGTAACGAATAGGTAAGAGGTTATTTACCGAACGCTGGAACGGGTACATGCGCTCTAATGGGGTCATTTCATCTCTAAGAACACATTGTTACCGTCTGAGACCTGGACATAATTGAAAATCCTTTTCTAACAGGTGCAACGTATAAAAAAATGTATTATAAGCGAATAGGTAACGAATAGGTAACGAATAGGTAACAGGGTATTAACCGAGCGCTGGAACGGGTACATGCGCGCTAATAGGGTAATTTCATCTCTAAGAACACATTCTTACCACCAGAGACCTGAACACAATTAAAAAACGATTTATTTCAAGGTGCACCGTATACCCCGCGCATTAAAAGCGAATAGGTAACGAATAGGTAACAGGTTATTTACCGAGCGCTGGAACGGGTACATGCGCTCTAATGGGGTCATTTCATCTTTAAGAACACATTGTTACCGTCTGAGACCTGGACATAATTGAAAATCCTTTTCTAACAGGTGCAACGTATAAAAAAATGTATTATAAGCGAATAGGTAACGAATAGGTAACGAATAGGTAACAGGGTATTAACCGAGCGCTGGAACGGGTACATGCGCGCTAATAGGGTTATTTCATCTCTAAGAACACATTCTTACCACCAGAGACCTGAACACAATTAAAAAACGATTTATTTCAAGGTGCACCGTATACCCCGCGCATTAAAAGCGAATAAGTAACGAATAGGTAACAGGTTATTTACCGAGCGCTGGAACGGGTACATGCGCTCTAATGGGGTCATTCATCTCTAAGAACACATTGTTACCACCAGACATGAACACAATTAAAACACGATTTATTTCAAGTTGCAGCGTATACCCCGCGCTTTAAAAGCGAATAGGTAACGAATAGGTAACAAGATTATTTACCGAGCACTGGAACGGGTACATGAGCGCTAATAGGGTAATTTCATCTCTAAGAACACATTGTTACCACCTGAGACATGGACATAATTGAAAATCCTTAGGTAACAGGTGAAACGTATAAAAAAATGTATTATAAGCGAATAGGTAACGAATAGGTAACGAATAGGTAACAGGGTATTAACCGAGCGCTGGAACGGGTACATGCGCGCTAATAGGGTAATTTCATCTCTAAGAACACATTCTTACCACCAGAGACCTGAACACAATTAAAAAACGATTTATTTCAAGGTGCACCGTATACCCCGCGCATTAAAAGCGAATAAGTAACGAATAGGTAACAGGTTATTTACCGAGCGCTGGAACGGGGGTACATGCGCTCAAATGGGGTCATTTCATCTCTAAGAACACATTGTTACCACCAGAGACCTGAACACAATTAAAAAACGATTTATTTCAAGGTGCACCGTATACCCCGCGCATTAAAAGCGAATAGGTAACGAATAGGTAACAGGTTATTTACCGAGCGCTGGAACGGGTACATGCGCTCTAATGGGGTCATTTCATCTCTAAGAACACATTGTTACCGTCTGAGACCTGGACATAATTGAAAATCCTTTTCTAACAGGTGCAACGTATAAAAAAATGTATTATAAGCGAATAGGTAACGAATAGGTAACGAATAGGTAACAGGGTATTAACCGAGCGCTGGAACGGGTACATGCGCGCTAATAGGGTAATTTCATCTCTAAGAACACATTCTTACCACCAGAGACCTGAACACAATTAAAAAACGATTTATTTCAAGGTGCACCGTATACCCCGCGCATTAAAAGCGAATAGGTAACGAATAGGTAACAGGTTATTTACCGAGCGCTGGAACGGGTACATGCGCTCTAATGGGGTCATTTCATCTCTAAGAACACATTGTTACCGTCTGAGACCTGGACATAATTGAAAATCCTTTTCTAACAGGTGCAACGTATAAAAAAATGTATTATAAGCGAATAGGTAACGAATAGGTAACGAATAGGTAACAGGGTATTAACCGAGCGCTGGGACGGGTACATGCGCGCTAATAGGGTCATTTCATCTCTTAGAACACATTCTTACCACCAGAGACCTGAACACAATTAAAAAACGATTTATTTCAAGGTGCACCGTATACCCCGCGCATTAAAAGCGAATAAGTAACGAATAGGTAACAGGTTATTTACCGAGCGCTGGAACGGGTACATGCGCTCTAATGGGGTCATTCATCTCTAAGAACACATTGTTACCACCAGACATGAACACAATTAAAACACGATTTATTTCAAGTTGCAGCGTATACCCCGCGCTTTAAAAGCGAATAGGTAACGAATAGGTAACAAGATTATTTACCGAGCACTGGAACGGGTATATGAGCGCTAATAGGGTAATTTCATCTCTAAGAACACATTGTTACCATCTGAGACATGGACATAATTGAAAATCCTTAGGTAACAGGTGAAACGTATAAAAAAATGTATTATAAGCGAATAGGTAACGAATAGGTAACAGGGTATTAACCGAGCGCTGGAACGGGTACATGCGCGCTAATAGGGTAATTTCATCTCTAAGAACACATTCTTACCACCAGAGACCTGAACACAATTAAAAAACGATTTATTTCAAGGTGCACCGTATACCCCGCGCATTAAAAGCGAATAGGTAACGAATAGGTAAGAGGTTATTTACCGAACGCTGGAACGGGTACATGCGCTCTAATGGGGTCATTTCATCTCTAAGAACACATTGTTACCGTCTGAGACCTGGACATAATTGAAAATCCTTTTCTAACAGGTGCAACGTATAAAAAAATGTATTATAAGCGAATAGGTAACGAATAGGTAACGAATAGGTAACAGGGTATTAACCGAGCGCTGGAACGGGTACATGCGCGCTAATAGGGTAATTTCATCTCTAAGAACACATTCTTACCACCAGAGACCTGAACACAATTAAAAAACGATTTATTTCAAGGTGCACCGTATACCCCGCGCATTAAAAGCGAATAGGTAACGAATAGGTAACAGGTTATTTACCGAGCGCTGGAACGGGTACATGCGCTCTAATGGGGTCATTTCATCTCTAAGAACACATTGTTACCGTCTGAGACCTGGACATAATTGAAAATCCTTTTCTAACAGGTGCAACGTATAAAAAAATGTATTATAAGCGAATAGGTAACGAATAGGTAACGAATAGGTAACAGGGTATTAACCGAGCGCTGGAACGGGTACATGCGCGCTAATAGGGTTATTTCATCTCTAAGAACACATTCTTACCACCAGAGACCTGAACACAATTAAAAAACGATTTATTTCAAGGTGCACCGTATACCCCGCGCATTAAAAGCGAATAAGTAACGAATAGGTAACAGGTTATTTACCGAGCGCTGGAACGGGTACATGCGCTCTAATGGGGTCATTCATCTCTAAGAACACATTGTTACCACCAGACATGAACACAATTAAAACACGATTTATTTCAAGTTGCAGCGTATACCCCGCGCTTTAAAAGCGAATAGGTAACGAATAGGTAACAAGATTATTTACCGAGCACTGGAACGGGTACATGAGCGCTAATAGGGTAATTTCATCTCTAAGAACACATTGTTACCACCTGAGACATGGACATAATTGAAAATCCTTAGGTAACAGGTGAAACGTATAAAAAAATGTATTATAAGCGAATAGGTAACGAATAGGTAACGAATAGGTAACAGGGTATTAACCGAGCGCTGGAACGGGTACATGCGCGCTAATAGGGTAATTTCATCTCTAAGAACACATTCTTACCACCAGAGACCTGAACACAATTAAAAAACGATTTATTTCAAGGTGCACCGTATACCCCGCGCATTAAAAGCGAATAAGTAACGAATAGGTAACAGGTTATTTACCGAGCGCTGGAACGGGGGTACATGCGCTCAAATGGGGTCATTTCATCTCTAAGAACACATTGTTACCACCAGAGACCTGAACACAATTAAAAAACGATTTATTTCAAGGTGCACCGTATACCCCGCGCATTAAAAGCGAATAGGTAACGAATAGGTAACAGGTTATTTACCTAGCGCTGGAACGGGTACATGCGCTCTAATGGGGTCATTTCATCTCTAAGAACACATTGTTACCGTCTGAGACCTGGACATAATTGAAAATCCTTTTCTAACAGGTGCAACGTATAAAAAAATGTATTATAAGCGAATAGGTAACGAATAGGTAACGAATAGGTAACAGGGTATTAACCGAGCGCTGGGACGGGTACATGCGCGCTAATAGGGTCATTTCATCTCTTAGAACACATTCTTACCACCAGAGACCTGAACACAATTAAAAAACGATTTATTTCAAGGTGCACCGTATACCCCGCGCATTAAAAGCGAATAAGTAACGAATAGGTAACATGTTATTTACCGAGCGCTGGAACGGGTACATGCGCTCTAATGGGGTCATTCATCTCTAAGAACACATTGTTACCACCAGACATGAACACAATTAAAACACGATTTATTTCAAGTTGCAGCGTATACCCCGCGCTTTAAAAGCGAATAGGTAACGAATAGGTAACAAGATTATTTACCGAGCACTGGAAAGGGTACATGAGCGCTAATAGGGTAACTTTCATCTCTAAGAACACATTGTTACCACCTGAGACATGGACATAATTGAAAATCGTTAGGTATCAGGTGAAACGTATAAAAAAATGTATTATAAGCGAATAGGTAACGAATAGGTAACGAATAGGTAACAGGGTATTAACCGAGCGCTGGAACGGGTACATGCGCGCTAATAGGGTAATTTCATCTCTAAGAACACATTCTTACCACCAGAGATCTGAACACAATTAAAAAACGATTTATTTCAAGGTGCACCGTATACCCCGCGCATTAAAAGCGAATAAGTAACAAATAGGTAACAGGTTATTTACCGAGCGCTGGAACGGGGGTACATGCGCTCAAATGGGGTCATTTCATCTCTAAGAACACATTGTTACCACCAGACATGAACACAATTAAAACACGATTTATTTCAAGTTGCAGCGTATACCCCGCGCATTAAAAGCGAATAGGTAACGAATAGGTAACAGGTTATTTACCGAGCGCTGGAACGGGTACATGCGCTCTAATGGGGTCATTCCATCTCTAAGAATACATTGTTACCGTCTGAGACCTGGACATAATTGAAAATCCTTTTCTAACAGGTGCAACGTATAAAATTTTTTATTATAAGCGAATAGGTAACGAATAGGTAAAAGGGTATTAACCGAGCCCTGGAACGGGTACATGCGCGCTAATAGGGTAATTTCATCTCTAAGAACACATTCTTACCACCAGAGACCTGAACACAATTAAAAAACTATTTATTTCAAGGTGCACCGTATACCCCGCGCATTAAAAGCGAATAGGTAACGAATAGGTAACAGGTTATTTACCGAGCGCTGGAACGGGTACATGCGCTCTAATGGGGTCATTTCATCTCTAAGAACACATTGTTACCGTCTGAGACCTGGACATAATTGAAAATCCTTTTCTAACAGGTGCAACGTATAAAAAAGGTATTATAAGCGAATAGGTAACGAATAGGTAACGAATAGGTAACAGGGTATTAACCGAGCGCTGGAACGGGTACATGCGCGCTAATAGGGTAATTTCATCTCTAAGAACACATTCTTACCACCAGAGACCTGAACACAATTAAAAAACTATTTATTTCAAGGTGCACCGTATACCCCGCGCATTAAAAGCGAATAAGTAACGAATAGGTAACAGGTTATTTACCGAGCGCTGGAACGGGTACATGCGCTCTAATGGGGTCATTTCATCTCTAAGAACACATTGTTACCACCAGAGATATGAATTTAATTGAAAATCCTTTTCTAAAAGGTGCAACGTACAACAAACGTACTATAAGTGAATAGGTAACGAATAGGTAACGAATAGGTAACAGGGTATTAACCGATCGCTGGAACGAGTACATATGCGCTTCAAGGGGTATTTCATCTATAAGAACACATTATTACCACCAGAGATATGAACACAATTGGAAATCCTTTTCTAAAAGGTGCAACGTACAACAAACTTTTTAAAAGCGAATTAGTAACGAATATTTAACAGGGTATTATCCGACCGCTGGAACGGATACAAATGCACTTATAGAGTTATATCACCTCTAAGAGCCCAAATCTTCCACCAGAGACAACAAAACAATTGAAAATCATGTTTTAAAAGGTGCAACGTAAGATACACGTATTATAAGCGAATTATAAGCGA
Organism: Mytilus edulis; assembly: GCF_963676685.1. Taxonomy (NCBI): domain Eukaryota; kingdom Metazoa; phylum Mollusca; class Bivalvia; order Mytilida; family Mytilidae; genus Mytilus; species Mytilus edulis. Next base: position 71,852,344 of record NC_092347.1, read on the forward strand.
GTGATGGAACGAATTAAACAAGGTAATAGCATGCTCCGAAACGATGTACACCCTGCTTACATGTTTAACTCTACCACATTATGTAAGTATGTGCCTGTCCCTAGACAAGAGCCTGAAATTAAGTAGTTATCGTTTGTTTTTGTGTTACATATTTCCGTTTATTTTTTTGTATATGAAATACGGCCGTCAGTTTTGTTGTTTGAATTGTATGAGGTTGTCATGTCTGGGCCTTTTATAGGTGACTACACGGTTTGGGCTATGCTCATTGTTGAAGGCCGTACAGTGAACTATAGTTGATAATTTCTGTGTCATTTTGGTCTAATGTGGAGTGTTGTCTCATTGGCAATCATACCACATCTTCGTTTTTACGCAAGCGCTAACACGGTGATTTCATCCCGTCGAACCAAGATCCATCTTCAAACATACGGACATAAAGCAGTTAAAAGGTAGAACGTATAAAAAACAAGTAAGGAACAAATGCGTATCGAACATGAAGTAAAAGGATCGGTTGAGCACAAACACATATATTAAATAGGTCATAAAAAGATCATTTTACCTCAACCAATTCAGAACTATTACCATATGTAAGACTATAAACAACTAGATTTGTAATTGCTAGCAATAACGGAAGGCACCCCTTCCCCCTATTACCAGGTGAGCGGCAGCCATTTTGACAATTCCAAAGTCAAAGAGAGCATCTACAGATGTCTAGTAACATTTTTGCAAAGTTTCATTAAGTTTGAACATTTTGGATTTTTGATATTTTTGCTGTTTCCATGGTTACGGCGGCCATTTTGAAAATTCTAACTTCAAAATCCAACTCTGCCTATGCCAGTTACCATTCCTGTAAAGTTTCATCCAGTTTGCGGAAAATTCTTATTTTTGAAATTTTTGACCTTTTTGCATTGTTTCCATGGTAACAAGACCTATTTTGGAAATTCCAACTCCAATGTTGCTCATCATAACTGTGAAGTTTCATGAAGTTTTGAGCATTTTTAGAATTTTGAAAATTTTGGTGTAGTTTCCATGGCAACATAGTAGTTCCAATGATCGCCAAAATCATCCAACACCTGAATATAGTGGGCACCTACATTGTTTTAAAATATGATGATTCTAAGTTGAAGCATATCCAAACAGTTCACCAAAAACCAAAAACTCATTTTTTTCACAATTGTGCCGTTTCCATGGTAACGGCAGCCATATTAAACTATTCAATGCCATAATTAAAAAGGGGGAAGGATATTAAAAATCAAATAAGTAACGAATAGGTAACGAATAGGGAATAGGGAATAGGTAACGAATAGGTAACGAATAGGGAATAGGGAATAGGTAACGAATAGGTAACGAATAGGGAATAGGGAATAGGTAACGAATAGGTAACGAATAGGGAATAGGGAATAGGTAACGAATAGGTAACGAATAGGGAATAGGGAATAGGTAACGAATAGGCAACGAATAGGGAATAGGGAATAGGTAACGAATAGGGAATAGGGAATAGGTAACCAACTTGACGCCCATTTTACTTTTCTACATTGGCTGGAGGTATAGGGGGAGGGTTGAGATATCACAAACATGTTTAACCTCGCCGCATTTTTGCGCCTGTCCCAATTCAGGAGCCTCTGGCCTTTGTTAGTCTTGTATTATTTCAATTTTAGTTTCTTGTGTACAATTTGGAAATTAGTATGGCGTTCATTATCACTGAACTAGTATATATTTGTTAAGGGGCCAGCTGAAGGACACCTCCGGGTGCGGGAATTTCCCGCTACATTGAAGACCTGTTGGTGACCTTCTGCTGTTGTTTTTTTCTATGGTCGGGTTGTTGTCTCTTTGCACATTCCCCATTTCCATTCTCAATTTTATTTACATTATCAATTTCACATTCCCAAAATGTGAGGGTGATTTCTTGTAAATTGAAGAGTCCGACTTATACAAAACTACCAACATTTTCATATTATAAATAAGTTCATTTATAAAGCTAAAATAAAAGAGAGGTGGCGTATACATCAATAAGACAGCAAACCAGTGACGAAATTAATCAAATAATATCTACAGGTCAACAGAAAAACATAGTTTGTTGTTTTTACAATATTTCAAGCTCTAAATCATTATTTGTTTTGGAAGAAAAGAACAAACTAGACATCATTGAAATAGGAGCAATCTCTGTGGGCCCCGCACTGAATAATGTGTGGTAAACATATTGTATCTTTATCATATATATAGGACATGGGGTTGTCAATTGAAACCAAAGTTTTTTACCTTGGCCTTTAACCAAGGAATTTGTTCCTACATTATGACACACCCTCTGGTGTTGTTGAGTATTCATGTCAAGTATAAACCTTGAAATCAACGGTTCTCAATATACAGAGCGGACTAGATCTTTACTATAGGACATGGGGTTGTCAATTGAAACCAAAATTTTGACCTTGACCTTTGACCTATGAAGTTTTACATACATTATGCCACATCATCTGGTGTTTGTTAATATACATTTAAGTATAAACTTTGAAATCATAACGGTTCTCTAGATATAGAGCGGTCACAATTTGTTACGGACAGACAGATGGACAGACGAACAGGACAGTCTGGTCACTAAAGGGTGACCAGCCATATGCTGTCAGTAGTTAAAATTCTAAGATTAACAATAAAGCCTTCAGATGTAACATAATTACAGTTATGATGAGGTTCAAATCGTCAGACTTTTTATACATTCTGGTAGACCCAACGAAAATCTCTGCATTGTCCATGATACATACAAAAAAATCTAATAACAAGAAGGTGTCATTAGTACACAGAGGCCCTGCTCGCACTATCATTTTCTATGTTCAGTGGACCATGAAAATGAGGGTCAAAACTCTAAGTTTGCATTAAAATAAAAAAGATCATATCATAGGAAACATGTGTTGTACGTTTCAAGTTGATTGCACCTTGACTTCATCAAAAACTGTCTACCCCAAAAACTTGAACATGAATGGGGGAAACCAGAACAAACAGAGGAACAGACCCAAAAATATACTGACCCTTGGTGGGGCATAAAAATATGTTTGTCAGAGATTCTCAGTCGTGTACTTTATTCTACAACAAATCTGCTACAACATGAAATGTTGTGCGATTATAACTGGTCACTGTATGAAAATGGTGCTTCACCAATATATTGATAAACAAGAATGTAAGGTGTACCAAAAACCATTTTATTTTTCTAAAAATATTCTCCTTTTGTTTTAAATGTAGAATACAAATTGTAACAATATATAAACATGAAAAACTAACATTGCAAAAAATGTAACAAGCTCTAAAAAGAGTAAATATCTTTTATACAAACTGTTCAACAATTCTAAAGTTCATTTCATTCAATTGCTTTTGTCTGGAATATTTGTTGGTTTCTTTTCTGACATAAAATGTTATTTATTTGGGAAGGGGGTGTCATTTAAATAAATTAAGTTCATTGAATAGTTTTCAAACAGTAATTTGGTTTTTTTTTATCTTGAAAATTGAAATCTATACTAATCAGTAATTTTATATGATGAACATAATATTTGAGATATGTTATATTACAGGATGCAGAGTCTGGGGTTTATATTTTTTTTTATTTTACATATATGTAGATTGGTTTGAGATTCTATTTTAGTAATAGGTATTGTACAGTAAGGCAAAAAAATGACATTTTCTTACTAAAAATATTGATCTTAACAATATTGTTAAGATTATGAGGTATGATAATAATAGATCAATGAGACAGCAGCCCAATGACATAAAAACAGAAAGAAATATTGGGCCAATATTTTTTATGAGGGTCTGGATGGGGTTTACAGAATAGAGAAAAATGTGACAAATGTACAGAAAAAGCAACAAAAAAACATATACAGAATATTGTGCCAAAATATAAAGAATAGAGAATAATGGAAAAAAAGTAAATAATTGAGAAAAATGAACAACATTATTAAAATAAATAGGAATAAAGAACCTACCATCCAGACACTTATTAATTCTATTTCTTCAAAACGATATCAATACTGAAAATATATTTTTCTCTTATTAAACTTGAATATTTAAATGACTAAGTTAGAAAATGTAAATGACAGAAAAAGGACTTGACATTGGTCCAATATTATTGTAGTATAAATTAAGTACATTATATATATATATGTAGTTTATTTTAGAAAAAAAATAAACAGACAGGAATATTTACATGATCTAGTACATTTAAATCAACATTTCAATAATAACTCACATCTAACTACAAATCCATATAAAAATCTCAGAAAATGAGTATTTAAGAAATCATTTGTAAATAACAACACCTTCTATGTATATAGCTCTTACAATATTGATGTTTTTTAAATATAAAATTTGTGGAAAAAAAATATCACGAAAATATTTAACATCATGAACAAATTAAATCTAAAGTTGTGCAAATTTACTGAATGAATATGTCAGCTATTTTTTTTGTTTTTGTGGGAACTTGTAGCTTTGAGAAATTCTTGTTACATTAGGCAATGTGTAATTCTTATGTTTTAGAACATTTAAAATTGCACTTTTTACACAAAAAAATATGTAAAAGTATAAAAAAAAATATGGAAGACTTTCAAAAGACTAGACAAATTTGGCAAAAGAAGTAAATATTCATGTCATATGTATATTTAAGCTTGGTTACCCATCAATGTTTCTTATAAAAAAAAAATAAGTGTGTGGTATTATATTCCTGGTGGAATAACTGACAAAATAAACTCAAATGTGTCCTTATATAATACTCAGTACATAAGAAAAAACATAACTGATTATAAGATATTTTCCTAATGTCCAGTGGCAAATATAACAAGCATATTGAGTATTTCATAATGTGTTAAATTAATGCAAATCTATGGAAAAAAGGAACATAACCCTCTGAGAAGATGGGGAACATATTTTATCATTTATAATATAGAATAAGATATTCCTGCCCCTTTATATTTCTCTTTCAAACAATAAAGATATGTTACATATAAACACTGTACAAAACTGAGAGTTCTATTAATGATAAAATAAACATGGCACCAAAAACAACACCTAAATAAATATAAGGAATGAATAAAAAGTTTGAAACTTAAATTTATAAAACACTTAACTTCAATGTGATGTATTTTGTAGTTATGTACATTAATCTCAGTTTGGTAAATCTGTCAGCAGTACATCTATACAGTGATATTCATTAATATTTAAGACAAACGTTTGCAATATATATATTATATATATAAAAATTCTTACACAATTTGATATTAAGCAACCTGAGTTTCTTAAATTTTCAAGATTCATGGTGCAATATTTCCTAAGCATTTCAAAGTGTAAAGAAAAACAAATCCATAATTCTAAAAAAAAGCTTAATACATGTATATGGTAACACCCAATTCTCTAATAATTCAATTCAAAACTTTGTGTGCAGTACTCCGAAAAGATTCAGCATGAAGTCATGTGCAACAATTTAAACAATTTGTTGCTTGTCAAAAAAAATGTTTAAATGGATCAAACTAGTTTAAAACCTTAAAAAAAGGAGGAATCAAAACAATTGCTATGGAATGTTGATTGGAATTTTATTTTTAAGTTGATATGGGATGGAGAGACAGACAAACAGACACACAGTCAAAAACCAACATAATGCCCCTCTTCTGCTGAGATGAGTTATAATCATAAGAGATCCCTATAGATAACTGCATTAATTTTTAAATTTCTTACCTTATAAATGGCCCTAAAAACTATCTGAATTTCTTATTTTTGTACAGTTATTTTGATAAAATCCACAATTTAGATTCAAATCGTTTAGACCTTTGAAGTTTGACTTTGAAATACTTGGGGTGGGAAAATGTACATATGCATATCTAGGTAAAGACTGGATGATAAACAAATCTACTGAATCAAAAATGTATTCTAGAAACAGTTGTGATTCATAAAGTCAATGACACCATAATCTTTGTGCCAAAGAATGCTTCTTTTGAATCTATTTTTAATACAATTATCAACTTGTAAAAATTTCTATATTAAGAGATATGTAGAATTATTATGGAAATCACAGATATTCCACCCTACTCTTGGCCTATGCAAAGAAAATTGACTAAATTATAACATCAAAAAATATTTCAATTACAATTTTTCTGCAATCTATAACCAGCAACTTAAAAAGAGAATTTCTTTATATTATTTGGTTAGGCCAAATATTGCCTTCTATTACTTCAAAGAAAGAGGACTTAAAATTAGTTCCTAAATTAAAACATACCTGTTTTCTCATTCAGACTGCTTTAAAACATAGTCTCATGGCAAAAAAAAATGTTACTCTCTGTCATGGAATTACCCTAACAATATATTATTTGATTCTTCATAATAAGTTGCTAAAACATGTAAGGCACTATTTTCCCCCTTTTATTATTCAATTAATTATGATTTGTTAAAAGTAAGACAGTAAACACACATTATATATAATTTAAAAAAAAAAAAAACATGAAAAATGCACAGAACAAACATTTTATTTTCGTACAAGTTAAAACTTAAAAACCTTTACTCTTCCAATTCTGAGTAATAAAACTCTTTAACCATGAAATTTTTAATCATATATATTATTTTAGGAGCAAGGGTTTACTTTTTAAATTTGGGCCTTTGATTCAATATGTAAGTGGCTTTCACTATTTTTTTTAGTTCTGTTGCTCAACTTTCAACAAAAATAAATGTGGCTTTAAACATACAAAAAATGTATTTCAACCAGTTAAAAAGTTGGTAAATTTGTTTTTATTGGTGAAAAACATTCTAAAAAAATCTCATTTCATATCAATGTTATCAAATCGTCACAGTTAGCTGTTTTTTCCAATTGCTTTTCAAAACTCATTTAATGAATCTCTTCTTATAATATACATTTAGATTCAACAGATAACACAAGGTATAATAAATCTATGTAAATGACTAATATACAAGACTAGTATTGTGCAGAAACTCTTCTATTATATTAGATAAATATATAAAACGTGTAAAAATAATTCAGAATGTATTCAATACAATGGAATGTAAATATGAGAATATAATAAACACAAAAGTTAAATACTGAACACACAAATATGGATGCACACAATGTTGTGCAATGTTTACCTCCACTTCTTATAAAGTGATAAAAAAGTTATGTATACTTGGTAATAGAAAATCAACCCAGAAATTGACAGCCCAGCAAATCTGAAAACCACTATCAACATACAACTCAACATTGTTAACTTTGATACCTAATTAACAGATACAAGAAGAGCATATTATGTTACCAAATAAAATGCTACACAAGTTTGATAAAAATTCAAAGTTTTAAGGAGAAAGTGACTGCCTGGCAGGTCTGAAAATCACATACAAAAGTTTAACTCAATAATGGGAAGTTCCTGACCAAATATCTAAAGATTCCTTAGAAGACTAGAAGCTGATAAAAAGTGTAACAAGTAAAAATAGTTACCCAATTAGTGTACCGTACATAAAAAAATTAAAGTATCATCAAGTAACATCAAACAGGAAGTAAAAGATTTTTTTTTAATTCAAAGAAAGACAATTGAGCAGACAAGGTCATAGCAGTTCATAGCACCAATTCCTTCAGTGGGTGTATAATAATTATTTACATGATATGAATCAAAGTCGCTATGACATGAAGACTCATATGCACTTGTACCAATAAATACCACAATATTCAGTGGAAAAATTCAAATGGAAAAACTCACCAATATTTAGTCAAAGGGCCAGCAAATCCTTTAAATGTATATCAATATCAAATAAATCAAAGACTAAACAAAAAGTAATTAACCTCAATAGTAGTTATTAAAAACTTTAACCATATAATTTTAAGACAACTATGAAATTAGACAGCCATTTCAAAATTATAATCCATCAACTTCAGATATAACTCCATAATTTGGAGTTTCATTTTTTTAAATTCCATACCAATTTATAATTCATACGGAGTCAAAACTTATTTGGCAAGTTCCTCCTCTTAACAACATTTGGCAAGTTCATGACAGGCACATTTTGTTTTGTCAGATGAAATTCTAAATGACAGATGACAAAAATCTTATAACTACAAATACAATATATATATATATATATAAACAAATAACGTATAAAATGTGATATAAGATAACAAATTATAATTCAAACTCCTTTTCAATGAATAAACCAGTGTAACCCCTATCCCTGATATCTTAGCCATCTTTCCTTCTGGTCCAGTATCTGTCCTTCAAGCATTCTTGCTAGGAATATACCAACTAACTGTAAAAATAAAATACATCACTGTCATTTCAATAAGCTTTATAATTCAATAAGAAGCTATGACTTTCCACTGTTAACAATAGCATATTTGCCAAGCTATGGAAATTTTATTATACTGATGTGAGTCAATGCTTTGTGATACTATTATATAATAAACAGCTGCACCATGAGCACATGATACGCCCGACGTCTTGTGTGGAAGTTTTATGCAATAATCATAAATAGTTTCTGAGAAAGTTTTAAGCAATTACCATTTATTGCTTTTGAGACACGGCGGGACATGTGAAACCCCCCCCCCCCCCCCCAACCCCAACCCTGTTTTTTTTTATACAAATATCACTAAAATAAAATTTTGAATCAAACTATAAAGTATACAGATCTTTAGATTAATATAACAAAGAAGTGTGTACAGTTTCAAGCAATAATCATAAATTGTTTTTGAGATACGGCGCGTTATGTAAAAAAAAACCTCCCCTTTTTTACAAAATACTCAATAACTCAAAAATAAAATTTTGAGTCATCACCAAAAAGTATACAGATCTTTAGATTAATATAACAAAGAAGTGTGTAAAGTTTTAAGCAATAATCATAAATCGTTTTTGAGATATGGCGCGACATGTAAAAAACCCTCCCCCTTTTTTACAAAATACTCAATAACTCAAAAACGAAATTTTGAATCATCACCAAAAAGTATACAGATATTAAGATTAATATAACTAAGAAGTGTGTAAAGTTTTAAGCAATAATCAAGAATCGTTTTTGAGATACAGTGCGACATGTGAAAAAAAACACACCCCTGTTTTAGTTACAAAGTGCTGTAACTCAAAAAGTTTAAATCTTATTTTCACCAAAAAGTATACAGATCATTTGATCATCATAAAAAACAACTATATTAAGTTTCATGAAATTTAGATAAGTCGTTCTCAGGTTACGGCGCGACATGTTTACGCCGGACAGACGGACAGACAGACGGACACCGGACATTTGTATACCATAATACATCCTGTCAAAATTTTAACGGGCGTATAAAAAGGGACCAAAACAGTTGAATTCTAACTCCCATATTCAGGTGTAAGCATCATATTGAAAATTATGGTCTAGAGGATAAAAGATTATCTGGAATATGTATTACTTTCCACCTTTTTCACGGCAGTTAGACCCCTCTTAGATACGGCACAAAACTGTGGAAGGGCTCAATAAAACCTTGCCCTTCCACAGTTTCTCAGCCTCATACAAAAGAGTTTATATTTTTCTGACATAGACCTAATATTGTATATTTACTATCCATCTTGTTCTATTTTTTACCATAGTAGCCATTTGCAAATGTAAAGTAATGTAAACAAATTTAAAAAAGGCCATAGGGCCAGCTGTGTTAAAATGTAGAGCTCAATTGTTTATAATGTTTTTTACCTTCAAAATAATGTTTTTTTTACTGAATAGATTAAAGTGAATTTTTAAAGGTAAGTCTTGTTGACACAATTTTTCCATCATTTTATAGCTTAATTATACTCATCACAAAGATATATTGCAAACTGAAACTGCAGTGATATATGAAAATACATGGATTCAACAAACAGTTTGAAGTACATTTGATTTTTGGCCAATTTTGCACCAAATCATATAATAACTGTCACCTTTGTTGATGTTTAACTTCAATCCTTCTTTACTAAGATTCCATGCTTAACCTACTAGGCCTTTTAGACTAAAATTGAAAATTTCTGATTTTATATTGAGAAAAAAAATCATCTACTTCTGATGCTATCAATAGAAAAGTTTACTTAGTTGGGTAAATTCCATCTGGCTTTTTGATCCATAATCTGCCCTTCCAATGCTCTTGATAAGCATATTCCAAAAATCTACAAATATATATTCCACATCAAATGTTAAATGTGAGTTCTAACTGTCTATACCTATCAGATATTTAATATTGCTGTATGTGAATCAAATTATTCAATTAAATATCGAAAATTTCAACTACAAAGTTAGACCTTAAATTGACCAGTATCATATGAATCAAAACATGCAGACATAATAAATTCCCATTTGTTTTGGTCCAATGATTCTTGATTTAGAATAAATTGTAATTCCTCAATTCCATTCTGATATAAATCCATCATTTCAAAGATTTTCCCCTGAGAAATCAATTTAAAAAAAATATGTTTACTGGTATTAATTTAGGTTAAGATGGGTGTCTTAATCAAAATTGATGAACTTTGGCAAAATGATCAAAGAGCTTTTTTTTCAAGCTACAAGTTGTGCAAAATTGACACGATTTCATATATTATTTGTTGAAAAACAATTTTGTAAGAATATAAGAAAACTAAATATCAGAATTTTGCAAATAATTATGAGAAAATGGCTTTTGTAATGTGTTTTCAGAAAATAGAAAATAAAAATTGAAGTTACAGAACTCATTTTCTGTTTTTCTAGATTCATTTATATCTATTAGGTGGACCCCAATGATACTGGTCTGTTTTAAGGTATAAAAATATTGAAAAAAACCCTCATACAGCAATTATTAATTATCTGAATATCCTATATATTCAGCAACATTAGCAACATTAAGTATATTCAAAACCCAGAATTCTATAATTAA